>NC_056693.1:52760000-53060000 GCF_018350215.1 Panthera leo
AGAGGAGTGGCCGTGGGCTGGAGCTTGGCGCTGCACAAAGCATCTAACGAAAATGTCTCCCTCTGGGACTCCTCTCCTCTCCGTTCCATTTATTTTATTTTTATTTTATTATTCCTTTTAATTTTTTTTCTAATTTGAGAGCTAGAGAGAGCACAAGTAGGGGAGGGGCAGAGAGAAGGAGAGACAGAATCCCAAGCAGGCTCTGCACCATCAGCGCAAAGCCCAACTCGGGGCTCGAACGCACCAACAGTGAGATCGTGACCTGAGCCGAGACCAGGAGTTGGATGCTTAACCAGCTGAACCACCCAGGTGCCTCACCTCTCCATTTCAGAGTGCAAGGTGCTGGGGGTTTTATCCTAACCTCAGGGTGAGTCAGGTCCTAAATTCACTCTTCCATAGAATGAGCTGATTTCTGTGGCTCCGAGCTAGCAGCAGCCCGTGTATTAATTTAACTCCATTTTTATAGGCCTTTTGCACGCCGTGTGAAGCACAGGGCACTACCATCTAATTAAAAGGAACGCTTATCAATTTGCAGGATAGTCGCTTATGGGAAGGCATTATAATAAAAACACTACACCAAATCCTCCGTTCTGAAGAGGTAAACATCAATCACCTAGTGAGAATATTAGCATTTAATCATATACTTGCTGAGCGAATCTGTAGAAACGTTCTTGCCTTGAGAAACATCCCCGGTTCTTAAACAGTTAACTCTCTAGAATGGAACTGCACAGAGCCTTTCTGAAGATCGGACGCAGGAGGAGGTAATGACAAGGGTAGCCCTTTCTGGCGCCCTAATTTGGCCAGGACTTCTGTCCTTTGGCATGCTAAGGCGGGCGGCTTATGCGGGTACCACTGGCAGCGACGGACAGGACGTGCAGGATGTGTGACCCACAGACATGACTGAGGCATAAACGCTATGGCTCAGAGACTGTTTCGGCACTGGACTAGACATCAGGCACAGGAAGCCTGGCCTTGACCCCACCCTTGCCTTGCTGGGTGGCCTTGAGCAAACTGGGCAAGCCTTAGTTTTATCATCTGTGAAAACAGACCCACTGACTTCAAAAAAATTGCTACAGTCATGAGAAACCTTGCAGTATAATGGAATGAGCACAGGTCAAATCCTGGTGCTACAGGTGATCAACCCTCAGCCAGAAAAAAAAATGCCTCGCTGTGTCTACAAAGAAGCTGCCCTGAAAATGCCCACTCCGCATGCTTGTTCTTGGAGACTGAAAAAAATCAATCAAGCAGGGGAAGAACAGTGGACACTCAGGCTTGAAATGGATGTCAATTTCCCATCGTGGAGTATCCTTTCTAAATCGAACATGCTAAGATGATATCCCAACTTTTCTGAACAAATTGCCCTTATTTAACAGCAGGAGGGTCCCCTGAGATCCTCGGCTGCCCTTGTATTTGGGGGTGAAGTCGAGCACACTCATTAACTCCACCTCTCCTCAGGAATGTCTTTTTCTAATTCGACAGGGTAGGGCTGCATTCTGTAATATCTCTTTGCCCCCGATTTACAATCACCCCTTGTCTAATGCTGGCTGAGGTTTGTCAGGCTGGGCTGGTTCAAATGTCTATTTTAAATATCTCCCAAAAAGCAAATTAAAATAAGAAACGTCAAGTTCTTCTGTGTAGTGCCATTAGCTTGGCCTCTGGAAAAATAGCTTCCAGGCAGAAAAAAAGGAACAGCCAAGGGACTGTTCCCACCTGGATCCAAAATCCAGAGAGCAGCCCATTCACTCTGCCACTGGGCTCTTCTGGGACAGGAGACGGACGTCTCCAAAGCCCAGTGCTTTGGGGCGCAGACTGTTAATGACCCAGGCGAGCGGGAGGGAGATGCCGCCATTTTCGTATTCCGACCCAGTTTCTAGGGTAAAACTGGACATGACTTCTTGCTGCAGAATGTCTTTTACCCTAGTATCAGATAAGTACCTGAAGGAAGTCCTACAGGAGTGCAGTCGAGATCCCAAAAGCTGGAAGAAGTGAAAATAAAATGACCTACGTCACAGGACAAAAGACACTGATCTCAGCACCAAGCACAAAGGGAAGATGCTTTGCCCATTTGATTCAAGTGTGGTTTTTATCTACGCGTCCAGTTATCAGGCATCGGCCCGCCTATCTTCCTACCTATCAGCTCACTCCAACCCATCGGTAATAGGAGCACTCACACGGCAAAACGAAGAAAACAAGAAAGCAAGTATTAGAGAAGTATAAAGATAGCTATGGAGACAATATATACACACAAAAAAAACACAAAGAAAATACACTGTGATCTATTAAAACGGCTGCACCAGCGAGAGATGAATGTGGGGAGATATGAATATAGGCGCATTTCCTTCCTTCCCTTCCACTTATTTGAAACACTTAGCACACTTTACCAACTTTCTACAAGAACATTTCCACGTTATTAATGCCACTTTGAAAAAAAATGTTTTCGACACTTACTTGTTTTTGAGAGACCGAGGGAGACAGAGCGCGAACAGGGGAGGGGCAGAGAGAGGAGACACAGAATCTGAAGCCGGCTCCAAAGTCCCAAGTTGTCAGCACAGACCCCGACGCGGGGCTCAAACCCACGAACCATGAGATCATGACCTGAGCCGAAGCTGGATGCTCAATGGACAGAGCCACCCAGCCGCTCCTAACGCCACTAATGTTATACACCTGTATAACATTCCAGAATGTGGGTGTTCCCTAATTGACTTGCCAATTCCCCTATTGTTTAAAGAAAGGAAGTTGGACTCCTGATCCAGTCTGACTTCCCAGTCTGGATCACAGAGAAGTTAACTGAGAAAGCTCGTAGAAACACACTTCACTCAATAGTGCACAGAGGTTTGGGGCTGATGCTGTCCCTGCCTGGCACCCGTGGCCCGTAAGCTTTGCGTGAGGTTTGGCTACAGGACAATTAAAAATCAGAAAGTCCAGGTAAATGTGTGTCTGAAGTTATCTGCTCTCTGAAACAAATTTGTTCCCTGAGGACAGCTGAGATTTCCTTCCAAAGCGACCCGTGTATCCAACTTTCAGTAATAGTTGGAAAAATGTTATCGTAAAGACAGGCCATTCTTAATGAGCAACTACCCACGCAGGTTTTTCATGCGATGAAGAAGGGCCCTTGCCTCAATAACGGGAAAGCCCATTTACAGGCTGGGTGGTTTATTCACTGAACAAACAATTGTTAAGCTTCTCCTAACATGGGTCCTGTTCAATACCCTGAAATACAGGCACGGCAATGTATTGTGTGAGCTCTAGATCTCAGACCGAGGGTTGGAAACAGATCCATAAACTGGTGACTTAGAGACTCTTGCACACCTGCAGGGGCAAGAGTACACTGGACTCTGAAATAGGGGTTCAGTTTATGGAGATCAATGGGATCTCTTCTCCCAGAGTCTTGCTACCGGGGCTGTGTAAATAATGAAAGCATACATGATGAACGCTTTGATTGGCATAAGCAGAGGCGCAATGGGATCAGAGGAGAGGACCCAGCTCTGCCTGGCCGGGAGGAGGCAGGTTGCCAATAAAACTCCCCATCAAAGGTGACACTGACACTGGAAAAATCGCACAGATTCAAGAGTAAGTATGCAGAACAGAACGGGATTGAACGCTAATGTTTGCTTTCACGCGCTAGTTTAAGAAACTGATCAGACACCTCGCGGCCGCCCAAGACCCTCATGGGGAAGCCACCTGTTCATCTTCAAGGCAAAGCCACCTGTTCATCTTCAAGGCACCAGTGGATCTCCTCACGCTGTCCTTGGCTGCAGCCACATCTCCCTTCACACTTGCGTGTCAGTCACACGCAGTGTTTGCTGCAGGGCCTGCCAGCTGTGACGCTTGTTTGCAAGCCACCAAACATCGGTAGTTCAGCACGGACCACACAATTAACTTCATTTTTGCCCTCAGCCAGATTTCAAACAAAGACCCCAGAGATGCCTGGAAAATTAATTTATTAAAAAAGCAATAGCTCGACAATGTGCATGATGGCAGAAGTAATGAATATGTTCAATATCTTATAAAACAGTTGGCAATCACATAATAGAGCGTTCATTGTCAATTTCGGAGCTTGACTCATTATGCTCAGCAAATAGTTGTAAAATAGTGTATTATTCATGAACCAACATGTGTTAATTACTTTTAGTGCACATTTATTTTTCAAATGCAATAAGAGTTATAGTCATGTAGAAAAGCAACTTATTTTGCTCGTCTGCTCTAGGATGCTTTCAAAGAAAGAGCCACTGCTGTGTTTCTCAAGCTTGAAAATACAAACCAGTCAAGTCAGCATCTTTGTCCCAGCAAAAAACAGGCAGGGACAGCCCCTGCCTTGGACCATCCAGCAAAAGGCTAGCAGACACTACCCTGCCCCCCGCCCCAGCCCCAGATATAGACCTCACCCGGTGCCTACACCAGGCCTGATGGAGATGGTTAAGAAGCAGTTCAGCCACCTGAGTCTCATCATGAACTTGGCCATGTGAGTTGTTTTGCAATGGGATATGAGCAGGCAGACAGGCAGGGGATTGAAACGCTCTTGGGGCCCCTGGGTGGCTCAGTCGGTTGAGCATCCGACTTCGGCTCAGGTCATGATCTCGCGGTTCGTGAGTTCGAGCCCCGAGTCGGGCTCTGTGCTAACCGCTCAGAGCCTGGAGCCTGTTTCGGATTCTGTGCCTCCCTCTCTCTCTGACCCTCCCCCACTCATGCTCTGTCTCTCTCTGTCTCAAAAATAAATAAACGTTAAAAAAAAAAAAAGAAATGCTCTTGCATTGCTAGATGTGCCTTTTTACACTCCTGCCCTTCGCCGTGAGGGAAGCGCTCCCTGGGGAACACTAGTCCAAGGAAAATGAGAGACACATAAAGTAGACACAAACCTAATCTGTAGCCTGGAGCCAAACCCAGCCTGGATCAGCCGACCCTCAGCCTACAGACAGATAAGTGAGTGATGATAATGATCACTGCTTTAAGCTACTACATCTTCTACATTTTGGGGGGTGGTTTGTTATGCAGCAAAAGCTGACTGATACATGTGGCATCTGCAAATTTTACTTTGGGCTGCCCTGAGGGATTCCTCAAAGCAACTGGCAGTCAATTCACCTCTACTGCACCTACTCTAGAGGGTGTTTGGCCCGTGGGGGTGTAAACCCAAGAGAGAAACCGCGTGCGGTGTCGAAAGAAAACAGATGTCTTTCAAATGTGAGCCTCAGATGGAGAACCAGTGGGGCAAGTGCCCTGTGAGCCTTGATGTGTATCCAGCTGCTTCCCACACTTGGTGACTCGCTAGGGTAAGGTCACAGGAGGAACGGATTTAGTGGATGATAGCTACAATTCTTCGATAGCTACGATTCTCCACCGCAGTGATGGGAGGAAGGCCACTCTTTATAAACACCCGACCAAGCAGCGATGTTATAAGTATTAAATAACAATGGAGAAAACTACCTATCGTAAAGGTCCCAGTTAGTGGTGCTGGTAGCAATAATAATCACGGTAGTTGTTACTGTTTGAACTATTTGCTGACAAAGGAATTCAGGTGCACAGGGAAGGACCAGAAGCACCCTCTCCCATCCCCTGCCCGTCCGGCTGCCCTAGAATCCAGATGTCCCTTCTGTCCCTTTCCCAAGATTCTCTCCTCCGTGCCAGTGCTGTTGCCCTGGAACACCACTGGCCTGACACCCCAACACTTCCACAGTCCGTCCTAGCCAGACCTGGGCTGGTGGGGTCGCACAGCGGGCTTCACCAAGTAGAAGTTCTCCTAACCGAGAATCTGACTTCCAAACTGAATCACTTCCTGGCATCTCTCCCTGCCATAGCTCTGGGTCAGAGGAGTACCTGCACATCCTGGGTTCTGGTAACCATCCCAGCTCATGTCTGTGTGTTGGCACAGGCAATGTCCTCTGCCCGGAGACGCCTTTCCCTCCCTCCCCTTCCTCTAGGCCCACCCAGGTCCACATCCTTCAAGACCCACATCTTGGGAAAAGACCTCCAGTTGACTCCCCAGGGAAAGGCCCAGCCTTCCA
Organism: Panthera leo; assembly: GCF_018350215.1. Taxonomy (NCBI): domain Eukaryota; kingdom Metazoa; phylum Chordata; class Mammalia; order Carnivora; family Felidae; genus Panthera; species Panthera leo. The sequence goes on from NC_056693.1 coordinate 52,766,000, forward strand.
GCCCTTTGGTTCCACGGACACCTGGGCATACTTCTGTAGGATTAAGTGAACCAAAGTGCCGTTCGGTTTCTTCTGGGTCGTCCTTCTGTCTGTGGCATTCGTGCATGACCTCTCTGAGAACATCCACCACGTTGCAGTCATCTCTGGGTGCCCAGCCCCTTGCACAGCCCAGAGACACAAGAGGGGCTCAGAAAACGTGGTGAATAAATTAATGAATATTCTAGCTGGGGCCAGCTCCTGAGGCCAGACAAGAGGCCCTAGCCTTTTTCCTTGCCGACCCAGCCCGGCTTCTCCATCTTTCCCTTTCTCCCTCTTCTCCAGGTTCCAAGAATTCCCTGTTGAAGATGTAGCAGCAGATTGTAGCTCCTTCTTATTAGGAGTTAAAAAAAAAAAAAGTACATGCCATCTCCAATGACTCCAAGCCCTCCAGGGACAACCTATGTGAGGTTCACAGAGATAGGGAGCATGTGAGGACATTTCTAATTAAATTCTTTAGTGCCTTCTACTTGACCTCATTTCAACTGTGCCATAAATCTGAAAAAAAAAAAAAAAACCCTCAAATCCAAAATTTTAAATAATGCTTACGATTTGGTTTAGAAGAGCGACTCTCCTTAGTAATCCAGGAGCTGAACACACTTCGGTTGCCAGGGTATATTTTAAGACAGGGTCAGTTAAAGGCCACTGACCGTTTCAATTAAAATGTTTTCAAGGATTTCTAAATAATAAACTGATCTTGCCTATAATTACAGATGAAATAATAATTAAAAAACCCCCTCGTAATCCCGTGTGTAATGTTACGGCACGATGTGGGTGTCCACGTACCAAGACAAATACCTCCGCGAGACAGGGAGCCGTGGAAACAATTAAAGTATAAATCCCAAGCACCCATTAACACCCAGGCTCTATTAGGCCGACTCTGTCTTTGGTCACATTAAAGCCCCATAGAATTTGCTAGTGCTTGGGAGGGAATGGTATCGGTCCTACTTATATGAAAATGTAATTTCACTCTGTAAATCTCGGCCGTAATTGGTTAATAAGCATACGCTTTGGCAACGTTACCACTGGGGATGACTGGTTGGAGGAGTCCCCACCCAAATGCGCGCGCACACACACACACACACACACACACACACACACACACAGTTCTTTTCTCACTTCCGATGGTTCTTCCTGCTTAGGGGTTTTCTCCTTCGCGGCGGGTCTCCCAGGATTTCAGAGTGCGGGGACCCGGAAGTCCCAAGCACATTAGTTCCTACTCAGAGCCCAGTTCCTACTCTTCTTCTTCTTCCTGGTCACACATTTTCCATCTTGTTGTCAAGATGTGCCAGATTCTTCTGGTCCCCCGCCTCGCTCACACTGCCCCTCTCTTCCCTGCAGTCTGTCTTCATGGTGCCATTTTGATCAACCTCCTCATCCCCTTTGAAAAGCCACCAGGACTCCATTTGCCCCTCAGCACGTCTCTAGCCAACATCATCTTACCCCTCTTCTACCTCTGTTCTCTCAGTTTGCTGGGAAGCAATGAGCACACCTATCTCATCATTTCATATTAATTTGTAAAGGACTGCATGGCCCTATATAAATTTAAAGAGTTGCCTGCTTTTTAAGAAGGAAGCATTTACCTGTCTGGCTTTCCCCTTGCTTAAAAGTCTCTAACCCCACAAATTATACCAAACCACCACCTGACACTATAACTGATTTCATGGGATTGATTCCAGCAACACAGTGACCCCTCACACAGACACCCACCATAGAGGCCTGTAAAACAAAGGTTGAGTCCTCTTCTATGCTTGGCTTTATTTGCCAGGTTGTTTTGTTTTGTGGCTATGTTTAAATATTTCAATACAGCCTCCAGTTTGCTGTTAATGAGAAACGAGAGAGAAAACAGAGCAGAAAACCCAGAAATTGGATAGGAAACCCAATTTCCAACAAGAAATGGTTAAATTTTAAGTGGATTTCAGTGGATGTCTTGGTGCATTGAGACATTTGACATGTGGAAAAAATATCCAGTGGTATAGGAATTCAACACCTGTACTTTGCCCAAGAAAAATGCCAAAGAGTGAAGGTTACCCAAACTGGAAATGTTTTATGCTTATCCATCCACACATCCACCCATCCATCCATCCATCCACCATTCAATAATTTTGATTGCCAATTTGCCAGGTACTTGTTTTAGCTTCCCAGATGGCTCTTGTTCTAACGGAACTCACATTCTGTAGACAGAAGGCAGAGTAAATAAACAAACAAAATCAATCGATAAACAAGAAAACATCAGCCAGTAATAAGTGCTATGAAGAAAATAAATCATGGTGGATGGAGCCCAATGGAGAAGTGGGAGGGGGGACTGCTTTGGAACAAGTGGTCAGGGAAGACCTCCCTGAGTTGGTGATATTTCAACTGAACCAGGAATAAGATTCAGAAAGTGAATCAAAAGGAGGATAGTTTAAGAAGGAAGAAGCTTGTGGGATCAATGGCATATCAGTGGAGAAAGAAAACGTGGGTTATTTTTATAGGAGTAGTGAACCCCGCATCCACAGAGAGGGCACCCCCACCTTCTCCTTGCTGATGCCCACGTGCACCACGGAAAACGTGCTCTTCCCTTGGCTCAGCCAGATGAAACCAGTCTGATTCAGTAACTGACTCTTTGCTGAGCTTTGTGAAATCAGGCACTTGGTGAACTGGCATTAGGGAGGAGGGAAGAGGGTTTTTGCCGCCACAGCCCCAAACGTTCTGTGCAAACGTTTCCCGAGGCACCACTTCCCCAGTGGAAGTAATGGGTGGCCATTTGCAAACTGCTTAGCCGGCCTAACCACCATCAACCAACCCTCATTAGCTAGCTGCATCTGGAACGAAGGCACCTTTCCGAAGGCTCTGTTGGTTAAAACGCAACAAAACAAAAGTTTTATCTGGACGTGCCTTAACTAACTCCCTTTGGTGTTTTGTATCAAAACTATGCAATTGACACAATGGAAGATGGGGTACTCTTTCAGCACACCCCAAGCAAACACTCACTTGCTGAAACAATTCTGTTTAGAAAACAGTCGCTGTCTACACAATTCTGGAATGAGCTAAAACTCTGTTTCCTTCTAAGAATGCTTATAACGGCGATTTTCAAGACTTTTCTCAATAGTTCCTGCTTTACCCACCCAGTTTGGGACACGTGTTTGCTAATCTCAACATCTCCTGACACATAACAATACGTGTAGTTTTTTTGTTTATTTTATTCTGTCCCTAGGAAACTGCAAAGAAGTTTCGCCCCTGTGCTTGGATTAATTTTTATTTGGATCAGAATACAAACGCACCACATGTCACATACCTTGGGATTATTTTGTTCCTTAACTTCTCACGGTGAAGACGCACAGGCTCATGCAGAAAGGGTTAACGGAGCCACTTAGAATTAAATGGTACTACCTGATCATAAATTTTGCTTTTTGTAATAAAGCAATTTTCTCTGCGTTGCAGTCTTACGAATATGATACAGTGTCTGAAATAATAACTCTATTTCAGGCAGCCTGGACTCTCCCCCTTCTCTCAGCTAATTTCTTACATGATTCCCCTGGTTTTACAAGTATTTTTAATAGGGTAGATGTTCCAGATTCTTCCACACAGTCAAATCCTTTCATAATCAGAGACTTGTTTTTCCATAGGAATTTAATTCCCTCTGCAGAATTGTAACGTGGGTTGGCCTGATCTGGTTTACATTTTCTGACATGTTTTCCCTCCCCTGAAGATTAACTTAACTATCATTTGGCTCCACTGCAATCCTTTTCATCTCATTTCCACTTAAAAAAAAAAAAAATCTGATTTCATTCAGTAGGGTATCTTACACTGTTTTCTGAAGATAGGGATTCTACTTCTGGGAACATGCTTGGTTCCTGCCAAGTGTTTCTGACTTGGATTCTAGATGATGCTCAGATTGCCTGAAATTAACACGAGTCCAAGATCCTTTAAAAACAACAACACTCAGCCCGGTGAATTAAGCACGTGGTCAAGTCAGTAAAATTTTACCCAAAAATTCGGTGGTATAGTCATTTATCATTAGGTACAAAACACACTGAGTTTGGTAAGACAGTTAAAATATTTCTTTTAATTATCTAAAATTCCATTAATTCTCTTCTTTAGACTCTTTTTCATGCCTTGGGATTCAGCTAAAAAAAAAAATCTCCCCTTTGGAGATATAATGGGTTCCTTATTACTCCATCCTTTTTCCTTCTTCCATCATAGATCCTAATTACAGCTTGCTTTATTACAGTTGCTTTATTTTTTGTGTGGTCTGTCTTAGCCACGACTCCACGTTCTGTGAGTTGGTAACATAATGGTTGCAGAACTTACTGAACCCAGATGAGTGCCTGACATAAAGCAGGTGCTTAATAAATATTTGGTAAATTAATAAAAAAAAAAAGCGAGCCTCAAAGAGGGGGCATTTTCTCCTCAATTCTCTGATCTCACTTCCTACATTAACTGAATGGGCCAGTGACCAGCATGGCGCCATTGTTCTATTCCCAGTTAGCAGGTGGCAATGAACTCTCACTCCTCTGCTGCTGCCATTTAAAAACTTTTTTTAATGTTCATTTATTTTTGAGAGAGAGACAGACAGACAGAGCATGAACGGGGGAGGAGAGAGAGGGAGACACAGAATCTGAAGCAGGCTCCAGGCTCCGAGCTGTCAGCACAAAACCTGACTCGGGGCTCGAACTCACAAACCGCGAGATCATCGCCTGAGCCGAAGTCAAATGCTCAACGGACTGAGCCCCCCAGGCGCCCCGAGTCCATTTGAGAAGGCAGAGTTTTCACTTCTCCGACCAGAGGTGTTCACATCGGCTCCCTCCCAGGTGGGGAAACTCACCACCAATCTCAGGCCTCCAGGGTCCCTCCTCCCTTGTGGTCAGGCTCCGGGGCCTGGCACTTAGAGCACACACATTTCTCAGAGCTATGTAAACGTGCAGAGGAGGCTGTCCAAGGAAGAGAGAGCGCCATGATTTGCATGCCACACGTAAGGCGATCTACGGAAAGCCAAAAGTGTCAAAGCAACCGCTCAACGGCTCAGCTGTCTCCAATTTGCCGAAAGTCACCTGACCTCTTTGGGCCTCAGTCTTTCGATCGCCAGATCGAGGGGCTTGGACCCTGTAAACTCCGTATTGTTTCTCTCTAATGCGCTAGCCTTTTGCAAGTGCTTCCGTTATAGCGAGGGGCCGCATTCCTTCCTCAGGTGGGCACCAGTCCTTACTGTGGCACTTGGAGGGCACTCGACCTCTGCGTGGTGGGAGCAGTTAAAGCCCATAATTCCATGACGATGAGCACCAGGTCTGAGGTTCTTGAACAATTCATGTCTATTTATAGAGAATCCGGGATCCCATCCAGATCCCATCCAGCAGTCCTACCGATTGCATCAACCAAATAATAAACGTGCTTGAGAAATCCGTTACGTGTCAGTTCCGTGAGCTTGGGTTACCAGCTCACCTCTCATGGCTTGTTAGCCCTGCTGGCTTTAGGAGGGTGGCCAACCATCCTGGTTTGCAGGGACTGGGTGGATCGCCAGGACTCAAGGCTCCCAAAGCTAAAACTGGCACACTGCCAAACGCATGGCCATTGGTGACCCAGCTCAATTTATCTCTAACAATGCTATGATTATCACATCATTAGCATCAGCGATTAAGAGCTTACCGTGTGTTACCTTTCATAAGGACTTTACCAAGATCATCAGACCTTCACAATAGCACTTTCTACATTAGAATCATCCTCTTTCATAGATGATGAGACAAAGATTGAGAAGGGTTACGTGATTTTCTCAAGGTCACAAAGCTACAGAGAACTCTAAACGCTGACCCACCTGACCTTCCACTTTGTGTCAAAATTGGAGATTTGAAAACTGGATGTTTTCATAAAGAACTTTAAAAAAAGTTTTTAAGATTTTAAAAAAATATTTTTTTAATGTTGATTTTGAGAAAGAGCGAGACAGAGAGAGAGAGAGAGAGAGAGAGAGACAGAGCATGAGCCGGGAAGGGCAGGGAGAGAGGGAGACACAGAATTTGAAGCAGGCTCTGAGCTGTCAACAGAGACCCATGCGGGGCTCAAACCCACGAACTGTGAGATCATGAGCTGAGCTGAAGTCTGACACTTAACTGACTGAGCCACCCAGCCTCCCCTCCAAAAAATTGTTTTTAGTGTATATTTATCTTTGAAAGAGAGAGAGACAGAGTGTGAGCAGGGGAGGGTCAGAGAGAGAGGGAGACCAGAAACCAAAGCAGGCTCCAGGCTCTGAGCTGTCAGCACAGAGACCAACACGGGGCCGAACCCACGAACCATGAGATCATGACCTGAACCAAAGTTGAAAGATTAATGGACTGAGCCACCCGGGCGCCCTCGTGAAAGACTTTTAAATACAGAGAACAAACTGAAGGTTGCCGGAGAGGTATTGGGATGGGCTAAATGGGTGATAGGCATTAAGGAGGGCACTTACTGGGATGAGCACTGGGTCTTATATGTAAGTGATAATCACTAAATTCTACTCCTGAAATCATTATTATACTTTATGTTAACTAACTTGGATTCAAATTTTAAAAATTCATTAACTAAAAAAAATGAAAACTGGGTGCTTCATAACAGTAAGTAATAATTGTTAATTGCTCCTTGGTGTGATAATGTTATCATGGGTACTGTTTTTTAAAAGTCTGTATCTTTCAGAGACACATTTAGAAACATTTACCGATGGAAAAAAATATCAAATAAAACCCGGGTCAGTTAAGTCTTATCAGGCTCAATTTCCCAAGAGTGATCTCCACGAGCACCAATCCCACACATCAAAATAATGCCCAAGTGCCAAACTCCGGGCCCGTGCTGGGTCTGCCTCTAATAAGCCAAGTGACCTTGGATGAGTCACTTGGTCCCCTTTGGCCTCTAAATTAAGCAAGTGGACATGATTATTTCCATGCCCATTCTGTGTGCTTCTTAGGCTGAGTGATGAGGATGAGGGTTCTTTGATAGACTATAAACTGTGACTGATACGTATTTTCCGATTTGCCTGGGTTTAGATATAATCATCACAAACTTTTCTTGGGGGGGGGGGGAGAAAAGTCTTGATATTCAAACTTCTTAGTGTTTATTTGTTTAGCCATGGAATCTTTTCTTCAAATGAAATATTCCCAGATGATGAACTTTACAAAACCTTTAAAGAGAGCGGCTCTCGTGTAAAAGAGAGCCAAGAATTCCCAAAATAGCATCTTTTGGAAACTTCCTGGTCTAGGCCATCCTAGCCAGCATACATCTAACAAGACTGAAAGAAATGTTCAGTAATGCAGTGATTACGTGAAAAGGGCTGAACAGTAAATAAGAAAAAAGAAAAAAACAACAGTGGGCCATTAAGTATCTGTGTCCTTGATCTATAACATGAAAATAGCCACAGACAATCCAGAAAAGAATGGATGTGGCCAAGTTCCCATAATACTTTAGGGGCACAAGTGTGAATTTCACATACTTTTCAAGCGTCACAAAATATTCTCCCTCCTCCTTCCGCAACCATTTGAAGATGGAAAGACTGTTCTTAGTTGGTGGGCCATGTAGAAACAGGTGGCAGGCTTGATCTGGCACATGGGCCCATGGCATGTGGACCGGTTGTAAAGCCTCGTCATTCATAGGAGACACCGAAAGGTGTCGGTAGCCTAATTTCGAGGCTTGCCTCTGACAGTTATCATCTGCACATTCGTGGGAGAGCGATGCAAGCCTTGCAGGCCTCAGTTTCCTCAGATGTGAAAGGGGCATAAAATACAACCTAGGGGACCAGGGATATATGGGGACTCTCGACACTTGCCACGCAGTATTGCAGTGAACCGAAAACTGCTCTAAAATATAAACTCTATTTTAAAGACCAACAAGTAAAGCCTATTTCGTGAGTTTATTGTTAGGATCGAGAGCGATGAGACGAGGAAAACTCTTAGCACCTGCCGGGCACTCTTAAACCGTTATTACCGAGCGCTCCTGGAAAACACAGACCTGCCCTTCTCGGCCTGACTCCTGATTAACCTTCAAAGAGCTGTGACCCCGGCATGCCAGAGCCCCCAGCAACGAACTGGATCCTGGGCTGGTTTTGGCACAATGAGCTGACCTAGAATCGGTGTGGATGAAACTCACAAGTGAACCCACCCCTCCCGCCTCCCATCTCATGACTGGCTGAACTCTGGGGCCTTTCCCCTGGGCGACAAGCTTGTTTTCCTTGTTCTGCAACTTTTCCCAAAGGCCTGGGCAGTGTTCGCTGAAGCATCTTTATCGCTCTTGCCTCCAACTCCTGCCCTGGTTTCACCATCTTGGCAGCGAGATCTATATATAACCCGCTGCCGAGGTCGCCGTGGCCTCCCTCCTCCAGCCACCTCCCTGGGAGGTGGGGGTCGCGTACACACACTGATACTACTCCTTCATTTTCCCACTCCTTACCCTAGGCCCCCGAGCTGCTGCTTCTCCGTGCATCTCTCTGTCCTTGAAACGTGGAGCCTCCCATTCCTGGCCTGGCCATGCCCAGCCTGTCCAGTGTGCAGGACCCCGGGTCTGGGCTGCTTCCCACTCTGAGTCCTGTTAAGTTGCTTCTGACCCCTTTATTGGGATCACCAGAAGATGCCCGGGGATTCATCTCCTTCTCTCTTCTCTCCCCCAGACCCCACCAGAACTCTGCCCACGACGGCTGGCTCTGTGCATTCGAAATTCAAGGCACACACCTATCCCCAGTCAAGCTCATCGCGCCCCTCCCATAGGGCTGGGGCATCTGTAAGATGCCTCCGCAAGCCTTTTAAAAATAACTCTGACTAAACTTTCCTTTTTGTTTAAAAACTAAAGCGCATCCTTGTATATTTACATTATAAAAGTAACCCATACGCCTTATTCAAAGTGCAGAAAAGTTGAAGAGAAAAATAATCAACCATGCCCTTATTCGGCATTTGGAAATGATTTCCTACTGAAGGATTTAGAGGTATTTCTGGGCATAGAGGAGTGGATGCTGATATAGTCATTTAACACAGTAGCACCAATATTTTCCCGTTATTACTCTCCTAGCAAGCATCACTCTATGACTTCATAATACTTCAACCAGGGATCACATTATGTTGTATTTAATTGTCTCCATTTTATTGAACATTTGTTTCCAGAATCTACCATTATAAATAATACTCAAAACAACATATTTGTGCATAGATGCTTTTTATTGTATCTTCAATCACTTATTTATGGGTGATTGCTACCGATGGAATAGCTATACGAACATCTTAAAGGTAGTTATATATTTTTTTAAGGAAACATGGTCAGGGTATGCGTCGAATGATGCACTCGGTACTGACATGCTGCCTTTTTCCGATGAGTCTAGAATCTCGGTCTTGGACTGCTCCCCCAGAATAATCCTCAAGAAAACTCCCGCCCAGTTCGCCACCTTTACACCAAAGCGTGCTCTTTCCTTCCCTTTCAGCTCACTTGCCCGCAAACTGTACCGGATGGATTACACGGACCAACTTTTGTTCCAGAACACAAATACCAGCTCGAGCGTTTATCATCTCGCCTGACCTTTCCGAGTTCGTCAACTTGTCTCTGATCTATGGCAAAAACTAACTGCTTTGTTTTAAAAAAAATTCCAAGAACGGAATCCCCAAATCGGCTCATGTGGTGCAGCCTTTCCCCCGGTAAGTGGAGCCAGAATATTGTCCTGCTAATGCCTTTGGGAGGTCAGCCGTCACACTGCTCTGGCCCCTTCTCTGCCACTGTTCGCTGGTCCGGTTTCTTGTGTCCTGAAAATGTCTTCTTTCTTTTTAAAAAAATGTTTTTGATGTTTATTTATGTTTGAGAGAGAGATAGAGTGTGAGTGGGGCAGGGGCAGGGGCAGAGAGAGGGAGACAGAGCATCCGAAGCAGGCTCCGGGCTCTGAGCTGTCGGCACAGAGCCCGACGCGGGGCTTGAACCCACGAACAGTGAGATCACGACCTGAGCTGACGTCAGACGCTTAACCGACGGAGCCACCCAGGCGCCCTGGAAATACCTTCTTTCCGAATGTACCGAGGGCTGGATTGTTTCCAGGCTTCTGGCATCCAATCAGGTAACTGCACACACACCCCCTCAAACACACCCGGCCACGTCCAAGTATATGACTGACTTCTGCAAATGATGGGTTGACCTCAATCCCAGAAGGGCTGGCTTTTTTGCCTTTTCTGTCAAATTGCCTGACTGGCTCTGTGACACCAACCTGTAGCACTCCCTCTGTGGGACAGGTCTACGGTGTAAGATTCCGGGACACGACGGTTATGAGAAGTGACTGGGGTGCCCTCTCTTCTCGCTTTGGGAGACAGCAACCTCCTGCATCAAGTGACAGCAGTGAAATTCGCTACCTGCCTCCTTTTCAGAATGAATAAAAACCTGATCCATCCAGAAAATCCATTCGGAACTGATCTCCACGCTTTTATATTTAGGCAGCATTTACCTTACAGCAATATCAAATTTGCTTTACTGCCGGAAGGGGCCTTGGAGCTCATCTTGAGGGCCCGTTGGAGATTTTAGCTGGGGGTCACAGGCAGCCACACTTCTAAACTCTTGACTGATGGGCCGTCCTTGGTCTGGGGAAAAGATCGTCTTCAACTGTTGGTACAGATTTAAGGGGGGGACGAGCAGCGTGGGAGGGAAGGGGGCCCTGCTTGGCCGTTAGCCGTGGCCTCTGGGCCTATGAAGACGGCGACTGATGAGTGGTGGCTCCCTGTCCTCACCTGTGGGCGGGAAGAGGAACCTCTCCCCTGCAACAGTTTGCTGTCAGAGGTGCATCTGTCAAGGGCTCTGCGTGGCACTGGGCGCGAGAGTGGACCAGAGCTGGGAATCATTATCATCGGCTGCGCGGGTCCCCTGGTGACCGCAGCGGCCAAGAGGACGATGAACGTAGGCGGGTCACCCCCCCCCCCCAACCCGGGAGCATCCATTTCACTCGCACTTTACAGGTGAGGACGATGAAGCTCAGGTGACTTGATGGCCGACCTGAGGTCATGTTGGGACTCAAACTCAGCTCTCTTGACCCCCAGCCCCGGTTCTTTCTGTTCCCCTGCACTGCCTGCCAAACATTCAGGCCACCAAACCGCCCTGCGGACGAGGACACACCGGGAGGTAGCAGAGTAGCAGGTACAAAGACCGACAAGTCACGTCCCCAGCGTGAGGTCGAACCGCGGACGTGGGTCTCTGGCCAAGGACGGCTGGGTTTCCCTGGCAACCTGACCGCCCTTTCTGAGTTCCGGACGCCGCTTCCCGGCTCTGTTCAACAATGCCCAGCGGACCCAGGGGTTAGACGCACCATTCCCCGCCAACCGTCTGGAGGAAACTTTGACAACACGCGTGTGAGCCTTAAAAATATCTCCCCATCGGCGCTCACATGAGTCTACGCATGAGATAAAATGTCATAGAACATTAAAAAAAAAAAAAAAGCGCACGTAAAAACTGTTGCAATCTGAATAAGGTCTGTAGTTGGCGAATAGTATTGCACCGATGTTCATTTCCTGATTTTGCTAGTGCATTGTGGTTATATAAGATATGATCGTTGCAGGGAGCTGAGACCTTTCTGTACTATTTTTGTTGCTTCTTGTGACTCTAAAACTATTTCAAGATAAAAAAAAAAAATTAAAAATGCAAGTCCCCGTGCCTTGCCCCATCCTTCCGGAAATTATCCTAAGGAAATAAAGATGCGTACAGAAACAGTCCTAATATCTACCGTAGGAAGTTTTAAAGTAAATTCTCATCCAGCTAGTCGCTGGAGTACTGAGCTTAAGTCGCCCTGTGGGGAGGACGGTGGTTACAGTGAGGGGCGAAGGCGGGCTCTGCAACGTTGGACCTGTGGGACCGTACGTGAGCTACTTAGCATCTCTGTCCTCGGACTCCTCGTCTGTGAAACGAACATAAGGTCTACCCTGTCGCACTGTTTGTGTTGAATCTATATATGCAACGCATGTGTGGAACAGAATCTGGCACCTTGATGTGCCCAATAAACACGAACAATTGTGTGAAAGAGCATTAATGATATGAGAAAATGTTGCTATTAGTGAAAATTGGAGGCTATCAAACTATATGTAAAATATCGATGTTCTTTTTGAAGGACACAGAGGTGCACGAGGTCACGACTGGTCGGTCTTACCAAATACTGACAAGTGTTTATCTTCAGGTGTGCTTTTTTGTTTCCCTGTTACGATTTCCAAAAATAATTCAATAGCACTAGGGGTTTGAACTTCTTAGATGAGGATAAAAGGTGACCCTTGGATAAAATGAGAGGAGACGTGATGCTACCTCAGCCGCTCCATGCTTAAAACTTTAAGAAGTTACTGGGGCACCTGGGTGGCTCAGTAGGTTAAGCGTCCAACTTCAGCTAAGATCCTGATCTCACTGTCCTTGAGTTCGAGCCCCGCGTCGGGCTCTGTGCTGACAGCTCGGAGCCCGGAGCGTGCTTCGGATTCTGGGTCTCCCTCTCTCTCTCTGCCCCTCCCCCACTCATGCTCTGTCTCTCCCTCCTTCAAAAGTAAACAAACGCTAAAAAAATTAAATTTAAAAAAATTAAAAAGTTACTTTGCCACTGCCCGTGAGACCCAGACGTCAGTTTCGGGGATGCCCTTACTTCGGGAAGAAAGAAGGAGTACATGTAACCCTCTGGATGCACGGTTATTGGTTATTTGCTATTGTGACTCTCAGTGTTACCTATGAGCTCTGGGGGCCCCAAGTGCACACGGTCTGCCCATAAAACATGTGCCACGCTCCAGAGGCTGGTAAGATGCAGTGTCCAGGGAGCTGGCCCTGGCAGGACGGGTCAGTCACCTGCTCCCTGGAGACCAGGGCCTGCCCCAGCCTCTACCCTCCCATCCCCGTTCCCAGCCAAGGGACACAGGCTAGCAAAGGGGGGCTGCCCTCTGCGCTGCTCAAGGGAGATGCTTCTGGGGCCCAATCCCATTTTCTTGGCTTTTACGCTGTCCTCTTTTCTCCTGTAATTGGGCCAGCCCACAGTGGCCGGGCTTCTCTCCTGGGGCCTGGTTGTTCTCATGAAGGTCTCTCATGGGCACTTGTGGGCACTCAGGCCGCCTATTCATCCTTGTCCGGGGTTCTGGCTCCTTCTCTAACCCTATCAATGACCCTCAGCAGGCTCTGGAAAAGGAACAAGGGGATGCCAGGCCCTGGGGGTGCAGAGGAATTTAGGGGTCAGGCCCCCGCATGGCTGCAGTGGTTAGTTAGGCCAGGCAGGAACACAGAGAGCTTGTGTGATCTAAATAGACACCCCCTGTCCCTCCAGGAAGCTGCCCCCACCCTGGCAAGAACACGCTCAAGAAGCCCCTTTCCAACCCAAGGTCTTCCAGCCTGGGTAAGGCCCAGATTCAGTCTGCCAACCTGGTGTCCCTTGGCCAGAGGAGTGGAGAGGAGATGGGGACACAGCCTCAGAGCTGACTCCCCATTCCTGGAGGACCCCAGCATCCACCACACCACGCTAAAGGGAGGGAAATCCCCTCAGATCCCATTTTGGAGGTTCAAAATTCTCTCCATTCTCTACCGTCACAGGCACCCCCTAACTCCTGGGACGAGTGCCTACTTGGGGCACTTGTACACTTCAAAGTCACCAGTGGCTTTCCAGGACATTTGGAATAAAAGCCGAGTCTTGGGGCACCTGGGTGGCTCAGTCAGTTAAGCGTCCAACTTCGGTTCAGGTCATGATCTCGCGGTTCATGGGTTGAGCCCCACATCGGGCTCTGTGCTGACAGCTCAGAGCCTCGAGCCTGCTTCCGATTCTGTGTCTCCCTCTCTCTCTGCCCTCCCCCACTTGGGCTCAGTCTCTCTTTCTCTCTCTCTCTCAAAAATAAACATTAAAAAAAAAAGCCAAATCTTTACCAGGCCTACTGCTTCCTGCCTCCTCTTGATTTGCCCTCTCCCTTCCTTGAGTAGCTCCGGTCCCTCTGGCTTCCTCTCTGCTCCTTCAATGTATCAGTCTCCTTCCCAGCACAGGGCCTTTGCACATGCTGCCCCTACTCCCAGATAACTTGTCTCTCCTACCTGTCTCCCCACCTAGCAGCATGGAGTCCTGTCATTCAGGTTTTATCACCTCAGAACTTCACCGGGGCCCCGCAAGGTCACCCCTTTCTTCATAGTCCGGGTCACAACACGTAACTATACGACGTATATGTTTGTTTGATTAGTGTCTACTCCCCTGCACCCTCCCCTTACTGGAAGGTGGGCTCCAAGACAGCCGAGTCTGTCGAACCATCCATACATCTCCCCAGGGCTACGAACAGGGCAGAACATGTAGTAGATACGGAAGGAAACAATGGAAGAAAGAGGTTTCCCTCGGTGGCTCTTTGTTGCACGGGAAAACCTCCTTCCCTAGAGAAGGTGGTGCCTGTCCTGGGGCCTTAGGACCAGGGTGGGGGGTACCGGTGGCACTGCCCTGGCCTCTGTCTGGCAGCATGGGAGGACCCTATCGCTGTGATCCGGTGGGTTGGCTCCCAGCTCCCGTGGGCCTCCCCACCCGGCATGGGGCACCTCGGGGCCCAGGCGAGGGGAGGTAAGACTGGACTGGGGCAGGGACAGTGGGAAGGAGCAGAGGGGACAGTGTGAAGAAAGCACGAGCTACCAAAAGGAGGCAGGTTAACGCAGCCAGACTGAGGAAACGGCCTCCCTGCAGACTGTCCCAGCGAAGGTCATGCTACCTGCCCTGCCCTGGAAGAGAATCTCCTCACTCTGTGCATGTTTTCATCTCTAGGCGGAGAAGAACCGGGGGAGGGCATGTACTTTCTAAATGACTTGTTTCTGTAGAATTATTCATTTCGAACTTCTCAAAAGAGGCAACACTGTCCGAAAGATGCCGAGGAGGTGATAACAGGGAGGGGCCGGGCATCCTGCCCGCCCCCCAACAAGGCACCACCCATAAACACTGAGGTTTGGCCGAGAGCCTGAGTAGGACCGCAGGGGCCCAGGCAGGCTGCTGGGCTAGGCGGGGTGATGTGGTCCAGTCCTCCGTGGCCAGGCCTCTAGTTGTGGGTGGGGAGGCAAAAATGTAGGTGGCATGGCCCCAGCCTGAAAGGGCCCAGGCGGAGGGGCAGGCACAAGACGAATAAAGCACAAAATTGGCTGAGAAGGACGACTGCAGAAACGGCCCAAGCTACCCAGGTTTAACTCTAATGGGGACAGGGGACCAGGGGTCAGGGAAGATGATGTCCTGGTGGACTTGGAACAATAACGATGGTTTAGCCAGAGGCTTATGTGACAAGGGTGGTCCTGGCAGAAAAAAATTAACAGGTAAAGGCAGGCACGTGGGAAGCGACGTGTGCATTGTGGGCAAATGGCCCGGAGCATTGTGGGAACTACAGGCCCCAGTGCATGGTGGGAAAATGGCATGAAGCAATGTGGGAGCTGCGGGCCACGTGCAGGTGGGCACCAGTGCATCGTGGGAACTGTGGGCCAGGCGCTTTGAGGGCACCGGTGCCTTATGGGCGCTATGAGCACAGGGAATTGTGGGAATCCTCTGCACAAATTCTGGAATAAGGGGGTAGGGGTAGGTGGGCTGGAAAAGCGGGAAGGGTTATTTAGTACAACTGGGGTTTTCCTGCCCCTTTTTCTCTTATTTGGGTTTCCTCTTAATAGTTAAGAGGAAGTTAGTTAAAAGCCTGCATGCACTTGACTCTTTTGTCTAATTTTTATTATCTGTTTTTCCACCAGAAAAGAAACTCTAAGAGGGCAAGGATTGTGCCACTTTTGAACTCTATCCCCAGTACTGCTGGGCATGTAGGAGGGGCTGATGGTCATCCTCCGGCAACATTGCCCAGGGAAGGTAGCATCATTGCCTGATAGCCTTAGATGTCTGCAAATGTTCATTTTATTACTTATGTTAAAAAACCCACACTCGTCTAATAGTCAACTGGC
The DNA here is from genome assembly GCF_018350215.1 of Panthera leo. Classification (NCBI taxonomy): domain Eukaryota; kingdom Metazoa; phylum Chordata; class Mammalia; order Carnivora; family Felidae; genus Panthera; species Panthera leo. The sequence continues at coordinate 52,781,888 of NC_056693.1, forward strand.
ATCCAATGTGTGGCTTCATGGATGATACTGCTTGGAGGAAGGCCAAGTGGGGGGCGGGGGGAAGTCCACTCTTTTGAAGAAAACCTTAGGTGTAACCGAGGACAAGGTCCAGGTGGGAAACAACCCGCCCCACCCAAGACTGACAAGACCAGATGGACATTCTGGAAAGGTGACTCAGGCAGCAGTCCGGCGTGCCAGGATAAGGGAAAAGGATAGAGAGGCTATTCTAAGGGGCCCGAAGACAAAATGCGTGTTGAGCCAGTGGAGTGTGGTGAGGGGCAGTGGGATGGAGGGAGCTGGCAGACCCTGATCGGGTGTGGACGCTGGGGCAGGGTGGGCGGTACCGCGGCCCCCACCCATATCTGTCTCAAGACTTAGCCCAGGACCTTCCACGTAGTAGGTGCTCAGCAAATACGCGGTGAGGGACCCTGTGAGTGGGTGGATGAATCGCTGCGAGCCTCCTCACTCATAATCCGCAGGGGTTTCTCATGCCCCCATGGAGGGGGCAATTAGAAAAGGGTCAGGGGGCATTGTAGAGGGTTGGCCAGCCCCCCACGGCTCCACAGGCGCAGGGGAACTGGCTTCTTGCCATCACTCGGGGGCTTGGCAGAGTGACAGGTTCACAAGACGGGCAGGTCCCACAGCAGACTGGGAAAGTGATAAGGGCAGGGCCTGGCCTGAAGGACAATTTCTTTGACACCCCCATTAGCCCTGTCTAGGGCTGAGAGGGCCGGACTAAGCAGCTTCTCTCCTGGCAGTGGAAAGGGGGAACCAAGGACTCTGCTTCTCCTTCGGTTGCTCACACGGACCTGCCAGGAGCCATTCCAGATTGGCTGCAGGAAACGTTCTATACATACGTGAGACTCCGTGTTTCTTCCTCCCAGGAAGGGCAAGGGCGGCAGATGTTTCTCTAGAGAGAAATCAGTTCCCCTCACCCCCATTCTGCAGTCAGAATAGCAATGCAAGGGGACTAATGTTTGTGGGGTTCCTACTACGCACCACGTTCTACTACAGCGTCAGCTTTCCGCGTTACGATGTCATTGTCATGGCAACAATGCAGGATGGGTGTTTTTCGCAGAGGAAGCCTCTGAGGTTTGGAGAGTTGAGCTCCGTAGCTAAGGCCATACAACCAATACGTATCAGAACTGGAATTTGAACCTGGCTCTCCAACATTCTACAACTCGTGTCCTCTCGAATACAGCCTTTGGCTCTGTTCAAAATAGTCCTCTGGGCTCTGTGCCTAAAGCAATAGAAGATGTAGACCAAGGACATCAGACTTGGGACAGAAATATTCCGGGACATTTTTGTGGCTGAAAGCTCTGGACCTAGGGGGAGAAAGCCTTCAGACAAATCTGGTAAGACAAGGGCCTGGGCAGACATCTCCTCTGTTCATTCAACCCATCGGGAAGGGTGCTCCAGGCAGAAGGTACAGCATGTGCCCAGGCCTGGAGACGCGAGAGCGGAAGTGTGCTCGCTGCTGTTAGAGCAGAGCAAGCAAATGAGGAATCGGTAGGAGGTGTGGCCAGGGGGCTGGGCTGGATTCCTGGACCCTTACTGTCATACTCTTTCTGGAGTAGACTCTGCCCTGAATCAGGCCATTCTCCTGGGTGCCCTGGAAAACGATCCGGTGACCGTGCTCTCCAGAGCGCGTCTGATGGTAATGAGGCTCAGCCCGGAGACCATCCGAGTGGGTGACAGACTCCCAAATATCAGAGGCTGGCATATTTCCTCTATAAGCCAGTGGGTACACGGTATGGAAGAGAAGGGAAAAAATAATCGTAGCAGTGTCTGAAGAATGTAGACACGGTGTCTTGCTCTCTCGTAATGTATGTTTCAAGCAGCATAAGGAGTAAAAAAGTCAGATTCACATGTCTCCTGCTGCTCGTGTAAAGAAAACGAGCGGAAGTTCCAAGGCAGTCGTTTCACCCATAAGATGCATGATGTTGTGAGTCGTAATAAAAAATAAATATTTGGTCTCCGGGCCCTTTTCTGGCACAGGGCTCCTAAAACCTTAGGAATTTCCGGGGAGGAAGGTGATATAGGTGTCATTTGTTACGTTAACGAGGTGACCTTTGGAACCACCTAAGGATGGGGCTGGTTGCCAGGAGAACTAACCATGCGATGAGAAGGTTGGAGTTTTCAGTCCCTCCCTCAACTGCCTGTGAGAGGAGGAGGCTGGAGGTTGAATCAATGGCCAATGGCCAATGCTTTAATCCATTGTGACCATAATGAAGCCTCGGTGAAAATCCCAAAGGACCAGGTGTGGCGTGCTTCCTGATTGGTGGACAGCTTTCAGAGAGCTTCCTGATTGGTGGAGACAATATTCACAGTGCTTCCTGATTGGTAGACAGGGTTCGAGCGCTTCCTGATTGGCTGACAGGCGGAGATTCGGGAAGAGTGGGCTCTCAGAGACCGTGGAAGCTCCACCCCATGTCCCCACACCTTGCCCTATGCATCTCTTCCACTGGCTGTTCCTGAATTATATCCTTTTATAACAAACTTGTAACCTGGTAAGTAGAACGTTTCTCGGAATTTTGTGATCCCCTCTAGCAAATTAATGGAACCCAGGCAGGGAGTCGTGGTAACCTCTGATCTCTAGCTACTTAGTCAAAAGCCTGGGTGGCCCCTGGATTTGAGACTGGCATCTGAAGTTGAGGTGGGGGGGACAGCCTTGCAGGACTGAGACCTCAACCTGTGGAACCTGACGCTGCCTCTGGGTAGATAGTGTCCTGAGTTGAATTGTAGAACACCCGGCTGGTGTCAGAGAACTGCTCGGTGGTGTGGGAAAACCCACACACACACACACACACTGGAATTGGGTACAGAAATAGAGACGTGACTGGTATTTTCTGTACTAACACAGCGTGGCCAAATGTCAGTGCCAAGTCATTCAACGCGCATTACCAACTTCTTCCTGTGTGCCAGGAACTGGCCCTGCCCCGGAGGACAAGCAGTGAACACTGTAGACACAGCCTCTCACTGAGCTTGTAAGTTAGGTGTGAAGCAATCACACTCGAGCTCCTTGGCCAAGCCATTGCTACTTTTCCACCTTAGTCTTTTCGCCCGCAACATGGGGGTTATTTTATGAGTGAAGTCAAGAGATGGCTGGGGACTAGGTATATAGGGTGAGAAATACTAAAACGGTTCATGGAGCCATATCATTTGATTTCTGCCTCTGGCTACTCTTAAGACATCATCTCTTTTCACATTCGCCCTAAGAAATACAAGAATATTTAGAGTTGAGGACAGTGTCTTCTACCCTGAAGCAGCCCAGGCAGGACCATTCTGAATTTTAACTTTGTTTCCTAATGCCTCTCTCTCTAACTCTCTCTCTCCCCCTCTCTCTCTATAGATAGATAGGCAGATAGATAGATAGATGGATAGATTTTTTTTTTTTTTTTTTTTTTTTTTTTTTTTTGCAGGATACTTTTATTTTGTTTTCTCTCTTCCTCCTGCCACTACGGGTCAAAGTGTCTATGCTACTTTCTGAACCACAGGTTTTTCAACATGTTCTCTCAGGGATATACAGGAGGGAGGGTGTCTCTTCAACTCTAAGATTCCATGATGAGGAGCCTGGAGATTCTTGGGAGTTGGCTGCTTGTCCAATGCTACTCTCGCCACTGTCTTCTCTCTGGCAACTCACACTTCGCAAGAGCGCCGCTCCTAGGCTACACAGCAGGTTTCAAGTTATTTCGTGTTGGTTTCCGACCACCATTTCTAGGTGGTCCCAGACCTCTTTATTCCTCTGGTCTCCTGAAAGGCTGGTTCTGGCACCTGGATGTTTGTTTCCTCCTGGAGGGCCCCAGGCCCACCAGCAGGCACACCAGACACGTGTTTCACGTCTGTGGATGGACGAGATCAGGGGGAAACACATCTGGTCTGTGTCATGACAGAGAGATGGCGAGAGGCTCGGGAGTGGATGCGGGATGGAGAGGTGGGGAGACAGGGCTGGGAGATGAGAACGTCTGAAGTCATTCCCCATCAGCAGGACTCTGAACGGAAAACTCTTTGTAGAGGAAGAGATCTCAGCAAGCTTGTAATCCCTCAGGCCCATTTGACAGAAAGGAAGGGGAAGCTTGAGACGCGAGACTACGGTGTCATAAATGCCAGAGCGGGGACTTGAACCTAGGTCTTCTGCCTCCCAGTCCAAAGAGAGAAGAGACCAGAGGAAACCCCCAGGGGATGTGGCCAGTGGTAAGGGAACAAGAAGAGCTGCTTGCCCTTGAAAATCACCGTTGCCTCAGTCACTCAGCCTTTTCACCTGCATCCATGTTATGGGTGAGGTTAAATAACTTGCTCGAAGCTTCCCACTGAGAACACGGCATAGGCATGATTGGAACCCCAAAGCCATGGGGCGCCCGATGGCAAATGTTGCCCCCAGGGGATCAGACAACATGAGCGTTGTTTTGCTCTTAAGACACAGTCATCCTCTGAGAGGAAACCAAACCTTCCTCCAAGAAGACTTCCCTGAATGCGCCAAGCCACAAAAGCATCTTCCTGATGCAGATGTCTAAACTCCTAGGCAATGTGCTTTCTCCCACCTTGTTTCCCATGGATCTGAATGTCCACATCTTAAAGTTGACTACTGCCTGCTTCAGACTTCCTGGTCCCAGTTCCCCGCACCCCGCACTTCCCACATTTTCATTCAGTACCAAACTCTTAGGAGATGCTCAAAGAAGATGTGCTGAGTCACGGGGGAAACTCAGAGGAAGAGAAACCATGGGAATAAGGACTTGCCTGTTACTGACCCTTGACCTTCCATTGAGAAGCTCTAAGAAAAAAAAAACCAACCGATTTTAAAATCAAGATGACTTTCGTCATCTGCCATTGGGGAGAATACAAGTCAAAGCCCGTAGGCCCACGTGGATATTCCAGAAATGGACTGTTACCTCCATTGGTTGATTGAATTAGGAAGTGTTCCCTCTGTGTCACCTAAACTCGTTACGTGTAAGATGGTGGGCAAAACGTCATGGTGTAAAGATAGTCATTTAATCCTGACTGTAAGCCTCAGGCACATGTCCCCTGGCCTTTCTCAGTCCTAAGTCCCTTAATGTTTTCACCTGATGCTCACTGGTGGACACTGGGTCACGGCAATGACTGACACCTGCCCCACCCCACCCCGCCCCCCCCAACCACCTCTCTCTTTCCTCGGGGTCTCTAAACTTGACCTGTCAGCCTCTTGACTCTGAAGGAGAAGTGAGCTGGATACAGAGACTGCAGCGCGGGGTGGCTTCAAACTTCAGGATTCAAGATGAGCACGGCTGGTCTAATTGAAAATAACCTGGAGAAATGATCAGCCCAAGCTCTCAGCTGAAGGAAACCCAGCTACAGAAGCGCCATCACAGCAGGGAGCCCGCACGGCACCCTCAAACCAGGACGGAAGGCCGGGAGAACTAAGTCCCCAGTACCCTGCCGGTCACAGAACAAACTCACTCACAAGCTGGGTGGCCCCATTCCTCTGCATCGGGGCTCTTCCTCTGTCACTTCCTAGCAGCATAACCATGGGCACGTCACTTCCCCCTTTCGAGCCTCCGTTTCTCTCCCTGAGAAATGGGCATACTGATCAGGACCTCTTTAGAGGGTAGCGGTTGGGACAAAAACCCTGCGATGGGGCCTGTTCCAGGCAGGCGTTTGATTTTAGCTAGTTTCCATTCTTTCAGCCTTCGCTTGCCCAAGGGCCTGGGGAAAGCCACTTTAATTTCTTTGTACCCCAGGCTCTGTCCCCGGTGTAGGGCTTGTGGAGATTTGCTGATCACCCCAAGGTGTCTTGTGTTTGCCTGTCAGAACTGAAAACAGAGCCCGACTCGCGGAACGGAAAATGGGTCAGGCCCAGGGGCTGTTTAGCCAAAGAGTGGCTGCTAACCGCACCTTACGCTTCTGCCTTAGGATCCGGAGGGGGTCCACCCTCCCCCTCTCGCCGGCTGCCCCCAGGGCTGAGCCTCCAGTGTCCAGGTTTGAAGGTGGGTCACCTTGGCCACAGATTTTACACGTTTCTCTCTCCCTGGCAAATGGGGGTGTCGGGGGGGGGGTGTGTGTGGCAGGGACCTGAACCACAGCTCCCACACCAAGAGTTGTTTATTATTATTATTATTATTATTATTATTATTATTATTATTATTATTTTAATCTAAGAACTAGTTGTTCTTAGATTAATAGCAGCCTGAGCTTCTGAGGTTCCTGGTGCAGAAATAAGGTCATGGTGAAGATATGGCCGTTTTGAAACCCTGGTGAACTTCAAGGACCAGCGCAGAGTGGTAATCACTCCGGTTTTGGCTCATCTTCCCTCCCTGTGGCCTGTGACTTCAAGGCCTGGGGCTGTCCCTACCTTTCAGACTTCCTCTCATGCAAATTGGCCCAGGCAGGGGTGTGTGGGGTTGGGGGGTGGGGTGCTGGCAAAAGAGAGGAGAGAGCAGAGGGAAGTAATAAACTCCAGCCGCCCCAGACCTACTTTCTGTCTCACAGGCAGACCTCTCAGGGGTCCACCCGAGCCCCAGCACGGCCTCAGTAAGGGCCTGCTTGCTTCCACTAAAGTCCCAAAACTGGACGGGCACACCCCATCCATCCCTCTCTCAAGAAATAAATGCATCCATCCCATTCAGAGAAAGATCACAGCTCTGAGGGGCTTATGGGTTTTCCTGCAATCCTGTCCTCTCGTCATCCCACATCTGTAGAGTCTCGAAACTGCCTCTTCCTGACGAGTGGGGCTGCGAGAGTAAGGGCCTAACTGAGCTAACAGGCACAGAGACCGGCGATCATGGAGCCTTTGGGAGAGGGGACTCGAGGGAGCCCTCCCAAAACAGGTCCCCTTCCCAGCCAGCCCCCACCGAGGACATCGCAGCAAGAATCATCCCGACGGAGGAGTTTGCGTGCTGACCCAAAGGGTGCAGGGGCTTTTCCCTTTGCTGGCTTCAGTTTAGTGGGACACATTCCTCGAGAGCCCAAGGCACCACGGTTGCCCTTGCAGGAAGGACAAGTGGACAAGGACACAGAGGAGAGCAGGCCAAGAGCCGGCAGTCCCGCCTCTGTACTGAGTCTGTGAGACCTTGAGGCCTTCAACCTCTGGGCTTGGGGCCTCAGTTTCCCCATCTGCAAGCAAGGGTGCTGGACTACACCAACTCTCCAGTCCTCTATTTCATCGGCATGCCAGTAAGGAGAGATCTGGTCCTGGCCCCATCCTTGCCTTAGGCAGGACTGACTTGGTCCCAATAAAAAATCTCAAATCCAGATTCAGTGGCTTTCTGGCTCAACCATTTCTCAAGAAATAAACGCGCTGGTGACTATGGGGAGGAGAACGTCCAAACTGGCCTTGATTTGTGTGGACTGATGCACCGGCCCCTTTCCTGCCGAGCTTTCCAACTGACTGAGTGACTCCTGTCTGGCTTGGGAGGCCTCTGCCCACTGGGATTTGGAAGTTCATGGTGAAGTCTTGTGAGTACGACTCACGGCAGGGTCCCTGCCACTCCATTTACAAAAGGGACACAGGGGCCTCAAAAAGCCCACAACCTCCACAGGTTTCTGTGAAAATTTCCAACCCTCCTAGTGTATGCGAATACCTTAAAAATATATTTTTTTTAACATTTATTCATTTTTGAGCAAGGAAGGGGCAGAGAGAGAGAGAGGGAGACCCAGAACCCGAAGCAGGCGCCGGGCTCAGAGCTATCCGCACAGAGCCCGATGCGGGGCTCGAACCCAAGGACCGCGAGATCGTGACCCGAGCCGAAGTCGGAGGCTTAACCGACTGAGCCACCCAGGCGCCCCTGTAGGCAAATATCTTGAAATCTCAGAATACGCATAAAACCCTTCCTTCAGTGCAGCAGAGCCAGTGCCCGGTGACCTTGGCCAGGTCACGTAAAGCTTTGGGGATGGCATTCCTTTGGCTGCAAAATAAAGAGGTTGAGCTGAATTACTCAATCTCCAACATTCCCCCCGCCCCCTTCCGCCCTGCCTCTATAATTATGTACATATGAGTAGACGGCCACAGGCTCTGGGTAATGAAAAAAATAATACGCACGAGCCCTCAGTTGCTTCTTCCCTCTCATACACAGGTCTGTGGATACGGACTGACAGTTGGCATGGATAGAGGGCCATCAATATACATCTCTATCAGTAGACGTCTCCGTGGCTGAAACTGTCCTCAAATGTGACACAGGGCAAGCTGTGATGTCACTGTGGGTTATGACTTGCGCTCTCTCTCCAGCTTTCTTGCTCCTGTTAGCCCGTGGGACTAATTCTTTTCTTTCAAACGTGTCCTCAATGGGGAGGGAAGGAGCTCGGCGGGAGACCCAGAAAACTCAAGGGCGTCTCGCAGCACACGTGGGACGCAACGGGGAAAGAGCTGCGATCTCAAAGCCGTAGAATAAAGGGTGGGGGTCTATCACGTTCCCTGCGGGCTCAGGAAGAGCAAGCCGGGGGGCCATACAGGATGGGGGGGCCCCTCAGTGGCCTCCAAACCCTCCAAATAAGTCTGCTCCGAGAAACAAAGGTGCCTTGTTCTCCCAGAGAACAAGCCTGTGAGCCGAGGCTGGAGGGGAGAGGGCGGGCGGGTGGGGGAGAGAAAACCTTGGCCCAGGGAGCAGCAGCAGGGGGTGGGGGGGGGGGGCAGCCGGGGCGTCTCTGATGAAAACGTTCAGCTTGATGTGGCCTCTCTGGGTTCCTCTGAACACGCTCAGCGACAGGCACCGAGCAGCGCCGTCTGTGTTTGAAGGTATTTCTCTACAGCAGACACCAGGCGGGGAAGAGAAAAACCCAAACCACTTCAAGTGGATTTCAATTCTGAAAGACGCCACATGAAAAGTGCAGAAACCTAAGCCCCCTGTAGTCTGGGCCCAAGAGGAACAGAGCCAAGGGTGGGGAGGGGTGCCGCCTGGCTCCCCAGCTGCCCTCTCCCTGGAGGCCCCAAGCGTGCCTGAGGGGCTCTCACCTCTGCACCCAGATTCGGATGCGCTAAGAACCAGACCACGGCGTCGCCCCGTGCGGAGGCCCCAAGTAGGACAGCTTTCATTTGTCACTGGGCCGTCCCACCCTGCCCAGAAGGCCCCGGGACTTGGGGTAGACCTGGGAAGGGTTATGGCCTCCAGTGAAGACTCCAAAGCAGGCCAAGAGTCAAGAGTCTTGGTCACCTGTAACTAACAGAGCTGCTCCGGGCCACCCGCTGTCCCATGGAGAGGGGTCCCCGGCTATTTTCTCCCTATTGCCTCGTGTCTTTGCCTGCTGCCCTCTGCTCTGACCTGGTTCCCTTCTCTATGTTCAGAATTCTCGGGCGCGTCCTGGTCCCTTGGACTTGGTGCTCCCTCACTAGCTCCCCACAACTGATGTTAGTCGACTGGCCCTCTGCCAAAAGCTGATCAGAGGCCCTAAAACTTAGGGTGCAATTATTTTGTCCCTCTCCCTTCACCTGCATTTCACACAACCCAAAATGTTTCAAAACACGGCACCATAATGCAAAAGGAAGAACTATGCTGAAATCAAAATAGGGTCCCTCTGGACTTCTTGATCGTAAAGGCTGCAAAAATTCACCCACGTTGAAATTCTTTTTGTTGTTTTGTTTTGTAGTGTCATTGTTTTGGCCGAGGCCCTGAGTTCGATTCTCAGGTTATCCAGGGCCACTCTCCACTCACTATTCCTTTAAAAAAAGATTTTTTTAATGTTTATTTATTTTGAGAGAGACAGAGAGAGAGAAAGGGAGGGAGAAAGGGAGGGAAGGAGAGAGAGCATGAGCAGAGAGGGACAGAGAGAGAGGAAGGCACAGATTCGAAGTAGGCGCCAGGCTGGGAGCTGTCAACACAGAGCCTGACGCAGGGCTCGAACTCATGGACCGTGAGATCATGACTTGAACCGAAGTTGGACGCTTAACCGACTGAGCCCCCCAGGTGCCCCTCCATCGCCTATTTCTAACCACATGGGAACCTCCAGAGGCCCTGAGCCCTGCTGGGCACCAAACAATCCACTGGCTTCTGCGAAGGTCCGAGCATGGACCCAAGCTCAGACGGTGCAGAGAAAAAGCGACCTATTACTCAGAAAGGGACTGGACTTTACCCTTTGTGCTGTAGCCACACAAACCCACTCTCCACTTCTCTTGTGTATTAGATTCCTACGGCTGCTGTAACAAATCCCCACAAATCTGATGCCTTTAAGTAACACGGATTTATTATCTTACAGTTCTGGAAGTCAGAAGTCCAAAACTGGTCTCACTGGACTGAGATCACGGTGTCAGCAGGGCTGTGCTCCTCCTTGAGGCTCTTGGAGAGACTCTCTCTCGTCACCTCTTCCAGCCTCTAGGGCCACCTGCCTTCCTTAGCTTGTGCCCCCTTCCTCCATCTTTAAAGCCACCAACATCCCACTCTGACCTCCTCTTCCTCCCTCTTCCACTATAAACCACCCCTGCGATTACATTGTTCCCACCCAAATAGTCCAGGATAATCCCTCTATTTTTAAATCCCTAATGAGCTACCTTAGTCCCCCTTTGCTGTATAACACAGCATATTCACAGGTTCTGGGGATTAGGACACAGATATCTTTGGGGTATCATTATCCATACGCAGGTGTCTGTAGGATCCAGCTGGGTTCCAGCTACTTCATCTGCTGTGTGTGCCCTGAATGTTGCGGCCCCCCTCCATTTAGCTGAAATTCTAATCCCCAATGTGATGGCATTTCAAGGTGGAGCCTTTGGAGAGGGATCAGTTCACGAGAGTGGAGCCTTCATAAATGGGATTAGTGTCCTTAAAAAAGGGACCCTCCAGATTGCTCTCTTGCCCCTTCTACCATGCAAGGACACGGTGACAAGAGGGCCATCTATGAACCAGGAAGCACACTCTGACCAGACTCTAGTTCTATCGGCCCTTTTTTTTTTTTTTTTTTTTTTTTTTTTTTTAAATTTTTTTTTTAACGTTTATTTATTTTTGAGATGGAGAGAGACAGAGCATGAACGGGGGAGGGGCAGAGAGAGAGGGAGACACAGAATCTGAAACAGGCTCCAGGCTCTGAGCTGTCAGCACAGAGCCTGACGCGGGGCTCGAACTCACGGAGTGTGAGATCATGACCTGAGCTGAAGTCAGACGCTTAACCGACCAAGCCACCCAGGTGCCCCTCTATCGGCCCTTTGATCTTGGACTCTCCAGCCTCCAGAACTGTGAGAAATCATTTTCTTGCTTAAGCTCCCCTAGTCCAGGGCATTTTTGTTATAGCAGCCTGAATGGACTAATACCTATCTTTTTCATTTTCAGGTAGATCCCCCCCGCTCACACACCCCCCACCTTTGGCTGTCTTGGCAGAGAAACAGTGAACATCTACGGTTCACAAAGATTCAGGAGAACCCGGTCTCTGGGCCACTGGTTAATAATGCGGACACCTAGTTTACCAATGGAGGTTGAGATTTAGCAAGTCTAAAAAGAGGCCCAGGAATCTGCATTTTAACCAGCCTCCTAGAGGATTCGAATGCAAATGGTCTAAGAGCCACACCCTGGGAGACCATGGCTTCTGGGGAGCCACGGACAGCACATGGATTTGGGGATCATCAGTCTAGTTCCACGAAAGAAGCCTGCTTGTCCAGGGCAGGACAGTGGCCCCACCACAGGCTGGCAGTCACTGCAGTCTATAGTCCAGCCTCACATGGGTCGCCTCTGGAGCCCAGAGAGAATTCAGGAGTTTGAGCCTGAGGGGCAAAGAATTATTTATGTGCCATGTGCACCCCAATGCTGCCAGATGAGGGTGATCAGAAGGCTAGAGCCTTCTAAGGCTCACTATAAAGGGTCAAGACCATGGGTTATCTTCATATGGAGGAAATGTGTTTTGAGTAAAAATATTCTGAACAGTCCAACATGGTATACAGGAAAGGATAAAGACTTTGGGCTCCAGCCAGGCTTCAATTCACGAGTAGCCGTGTGACTTTGGGCACACTGCTTAAACCCTGTTCATTGGGAAATAATGCCTACTATTACAGGTAGTAATTCTAACGGAGATGTAGGTCATTCTGACATATGGAATGGGCAAAGTAAAGGCCTTATCTCTCTGCAGAGGAAAAAAAAAATAGTAGGGATGTCGGGGCGGCTCAGTCGGTTGAACAGCGTCTGGTTCTTGATTTTGGCCCCGGTCACCATCCCAGGGTCACAGAATCAAGCCCCATGTTGGGCTCTGTATTAAGCATGGAGCCTGCCTGAGATTCTCTCTCTCTCTCCCTCTGCCCCTCCCCCACTAGCACACTCTCTCTCAGATAAAAAAAAATAGTAGTAATTAATATTTATTGAGAGCTGACATGACTGTCACTCTGTCACTTTATCAAAGTCTTTTTTGTTCATTATATATTAGCTACTCATAACTCCAAAATGAAAGTGATATAACAGCGCCAACTTCGTAAAGAGGAGGCAGCAGAGACATGGGCAGGTGAAGTGACTTGCCAAGACTCACGGGCCTAAGATGGGACCCCAATTTAGGGACTGAGTCTAGAGGATGCTTTCATAAGCAGGTTGTCTCGAATAATTCACACTTTAAATTTCCTGTCCCACTGTCAATCACGGCTTCTTTTTCTGCTTTTTTATTTGGAAACTATGGTCACTGAGACGAGAGAACCTACGGCATCATGATTTTCTATTTCCATTTTTGGTGAGAGGGGACAATAAGGGGGAAACCATGGTGAGATGTCTCTTCTGTCCAAAAATTGAAACAAAGGTCACTGGCTACCTTATGTGGATTGAAAATAATAGCATATGAAATGGGCCACAAATCCCATTTTGGAATTTATGTGCAAGCAGATTTTATCCAAACAGTGTATGTTAAGGGACTTTTTATATAGCAGGTCCTCGACCCTTTAGACTGATCCAAATAAATGTTTGAAGTGGGCCTCCTTGGGATTTGGGGGCCCCACCACAGATTTGTCATCCAAGAAAGGAAGGTTATGAAAGGAGCTAATGTTTACCCAGTGTTCTGCGGCTACCATTTTTCCGTCTTTCTGTCTCTTGAACATTTCCCTGGGGAGAAGTCTACATTACACAAGTCAGAAGGAGCTTGGGAAAGCATCAAAAAGCACAAATGTGTGTGTATCATTAAAAAAAAAAATCTTTTTAAACTTTGGATAGAAATCAAACCAGTCTGCATCGGGTGAGTCCAAGTGGAGGATATGACTGAGACTGGGCAGCCCCATCACCACCCCTTAGCACCAGTTTGAGGTCACTGTTCTCTGATCTGAGTCTGAGGCCCTGCCTCGCACTCTACAAGATGATGGTGATGGTGGTGATGACGATGGTGGCGGTGGTGGTGGTGGTGGTGATGGATGGTGATGGTGGTCTTGGGTATTGATGGTGGTGGTGATGATGATAGTGACGACGATGGTGGTGATGATGATGGTGATGGTGGTGGTGATGGATGGTGATGGTGGTCTTGGGTATTGATGGTGGTGTTGGTGATGATGATGGTGGTGGTGGTGGTGGTCTTGGGTATTGACAAAGATAGGAAGAGGGATAAAGCTTCCATATGTATTTCTTAGGGCCACACTAACAAATTAGCACAGACTTGGTGGCCTAAAGCAATAAGAATTTATCTTTTTCGCAGTTCTGGATGTCCAGAGTCCAAAGTCAAGGTGTTGGTAGCACCACATTCCCTCTGTAGATTCTGGGGGGAATCCTTCACTGTCTCTTCCAGCTTTTGGTGGTTACTGGAAGTCGTTGGCTTTCTCTGGCTTGTAGCTACATCACTCCAATTTCCGCCTCTGTCCACAGGGCCTTATCCCCTCTGTGTGTCTGCATATCTACATCTCTCCCCATACAAGGACACCAGCCATTGGATATAGGGCCCTCCATGATCCAGTATGACCTCATTTTAACTTAATTACATCTGCAAAGACCTTATTTCCAAAAAGGTCATATTTACAATACCAGGGACCATGTTGTCAGCGTATCTTTTTTTTTGGGGGGGGGGATACAATTCTACCTACAATAGCGTCTAACAATACTTAACATTCACTGAATACTGCTTTATGTCAGGTACTGTACCCAACATTTTACAATTATTAAATAGATCCATTTGAAATTGCCGCATTTGTAGGTTATAAACGGTTGAGTGTCGACAACCTCATATGGCTAAACTTAGTATTATCTCATTTAGCCTTTTGGGATTAGTATCTGCTCCTACTATGCTCTTCCTGTTGTATCTGCTGACAGATGAGGAAACAGAGGCACCTGTATTTGTCAGGGAGGTGGAACAGTGGTGGCTTTAAGAATTACAGAGATGAACTGGAGGAAGATACCTACCTCCTCTGAGCCTTAATTCCTCCATCTATAAAATCAGACAAAAACTCTTTTGTGATGAGGTTTTGTATGTATCAATACAACAGTCAGATCAATGATTTGGAGGCTAGAAAAAGCATCCTTCAGGGTGGCTTTAAGTGCGGTGTGTGGTCCCGGGAACAGTATGCTCAAGAATCACCCGGTGGCCGGGCTTGAGGGCGTTTGTTAAGAATGCAGGTTCCCAGTCTCTACTCGGAGCTGCTGAATTGGAATCTCTGGGAGCGGGGCCTGGAAATCTGCATTTATTTGGGGTTCCCGTGAGTCCTCTGCTTGAAAACATAAGGAAACTGTTGCACTAAGTGAACACAAGTCTTTCATCCCTTTGAACCAAACGCGGAGGTCGAATAAGGCCTAGGTTGAGAGGTCCAGGTGCCCGTATCCCGCCAGTTCCGAGAGAGCCGGGAGAAGTTCAGGGACCAGGCGACAGCCCTCTTGCTGGCGACTGGCAGGCTCGATGGGCGTCTTTTGAGAGGAAAGTGAGCCTGTGGCCCCGAACCTTCTGAAACTGCGCGCTCATGATTTTTCCATTACTCGAATGGAAATAAACGCCACGCTTAAAAATTGCGTGTTTAAAACCCAGTGCCACGTGCCTCCTCGAAACTGAATTTTGTGCCTTGTGGGTAGAGGGAAGAAAAGAAACGACACGAAATCCTTCTCCGAGATATTTTCCCCTCCGACAAATCCTCCAGCCTGCTTTCCATCCAATCACCCCCTTACCTAAGCACCCGGTTTCTCGTGCTCAGAAAGAAGAGGCCCTTGATATGAACACTGAGCTTTGGGGAGTAAGACGCCCTCTTGAAGCACCCTTTTCCTGTGTCTGAAAGCACAAAGGGTATTTGTAGCCTCGCTGAGCGGCGGGCTCGGGGTTTCGTGGGGACCGGGGACCGGCGGTTTCAGAAAGCCAACCGCGCTGGCTCTCGGGGGGTGTGATTTGCGCAGTCAGGAAGCCTGGGGAGCTGCCCAAACAGGAACCCGCCCCGGCCTCGGCTCCCGGCCTCCCTGCCTGCCCTCCCGCCCGCCCCCGGGGATCTGCCTCCTGGCCGAGCCCCGGGATCTCGGGGTGAAGCTGTGGCCCCCTGAAGTGCCTGTTAAATGTCCACGGATTGTGTGCCGGGGACCGGGAGGCAGGTGGGTGGCACAAAGCCCGCAGCAGGAGGGACGGGGGATTCGCCGTCCAGCACCACCTCCCAAAGAGACCACTGCTTCCTGCTTTCCAAGGAACGCGGTGGACCCTCCGACCGTATGTTACCCTTTGGTTCTCGCCTCTGACTTCCCGAGACACAGCCCTGTCATTAACGTCGCTTGCACAGACACCGGCAGCATAGCGGGTTAGGTGACTTCTCCCCGGTCACACACAGAGAATGGTAGGGTATCGATTCACCTGACCCCATCATCTGACTACACACACACACACACACACACACACACACACAGGATGCTAGTCACCCGTCCATTTTTTTCTGGCTGTGTCACTGCGGCCTCCCTGGGCCTTCCTGTTCTCTTCTGGGAAGTGGGATGATGGTAACACCAAACTGGGGGCAGGAGGAAACGGGTGTGTCATTTAAAGCGCTCTCCTCTGGTAAGGGGCGTGTGCCTTAGCGGCTCCCGTTCCATTCTGCTCAGGGTCTCTCCCAAGAACACATTCCCTGAGGGTCTGTTTTCTGAGCAGCTGAGGGGGCATGGGGTCTGGGGCAGGGGTAGAACAGGCGTGCTCAGCTTGGGGACAGAGCGGAGGTGCCCTTTGAGGGCGGATCCCTGGGTCACAGGTGAAGGGCCCAGGGAGAGGAACACTCGGGGATTGACCTCTACTGGTGTCGCCGCTGGGTCGCAAGCAACTGGAGGGTAAGGACCACATCCAGATCCTCTACCAACCAGGAGGAATGTACAGCTGCCTTCAAGGGGGGAAAGAATTACATTTATGAACATCCAGAAAGGGTTAAGCTCCTTGCAGGTGTTGCTACAGGGGTGGACAGCAGAAGGCACTCCATAGATAGGACTTTTGTGATGAACCTACTTTTGTGTAAATACTAGAAGAATAAAGGTCCGGGGCAGGCTCACCCCAGTATTGGTGGTGGGGCGGGCAGGGGATCTGGCCGAATGTAAGGCTGGAATCTTAAATTTCTAAAAGTTACAAACCAAACTAATACACTTATACAAAAAAAAAAAAATCTCTGTTCTCCTCC
Source organism: Panthera leo (assembly GCF_018350215.1). Lineage (NCBI taxonomy): Eukaryota > Metazoa > Chordata > Mammalia > Carnivora > Felidae > Panthera > Panthera leo. The sequence continues at coordinate 52,798,347 of NC_056693.1, forward strand.
CTTGGCAAATATATGTGGATAACAATCCGGAGGACCAGGTTTTAGCTGAAAGGTTTTAGAACCCCTGGAGTTCTGCACCAAACCCCGGAGTACAGGGAACCCTGTTTGGGCCGGTCACCCTTCTTTTCCCACATGAGACTCCCTGTCCTGCCACAACGGGCCTCCTGTGGATGCATCGTAAAGGCTTCCTGGGATTGCCTTCACCAAGTACTACAAACCGGGTGTTTAAAGCAATGGGAATAGATTCCCTCACATCTCTGGAGGCCAGGAGTTGGAAGACAAGGTGTTAGCCTGGCCATAATCCCTCTGAAGGCACTGGGTGAGGGGCGGGGATCCTTCCTTGCCTCTTCCAGCTTCTGGAGGTGGCTGGCCACCCTGAGTGTTGCTTGGCTTGGGGCCACATCTCCCTCCAATCCCTGCCTCTGTCCTCACATGTCCTTGTCCCCCGTGCATCTCTGTCTCTCTTTGTATAGGGACGCTAGTCATGGATTTCGGCTCCACCTGAGTCTAGCAGGACCTAATTTCAACTTAACAACATGTGCCAAGACTCTATTTCCAGATAACGTCAGGTTCTCTGTTTCCAAGTGAGCGTGAATTTGGGGAGACACTATGCAGCCAGGTGCACCTTTCCGTACTCCTGCGTGCACACCCAGCTACGTCCGTGACCTCTCCTGATGGCCACCCACCAACCCAGGGGTGCACCCACTGCTCTTTGTGGAGCGTCACCTGGGGAAGAGGCCACACAGGACCCCGAGGCAGGCCAGGGGGCAGGCCAGGTTCCTGGCTCCCCAAAGTATGGTCTAGAAGGGATAAATGGGTGAGCATGTCTCAGGGGCCCCATGAAGGGCTAGGGGCAGGTGCTCCAAGATGCATTGGCACAGGTGGTCCCAATGATGGCCGTGAAGCTGGTGGAGGGTTGGCATGATCTAGTCGGGCGGAGGAGATTCAAGGGTAGTAACAGGTCACCGTACCAACAACGTTCACATAAATGCTCCGGACGCACAGAAACAGAAATAATGAAGGGCACGTCCTGATCTTACAGACGGCTTTTGAGCGCGGTCAGAAGAGCATGAAGCTTCCGGAGGCAACCCAGGAACACCTCCAAGATTTGTAATGGAGCCGGAAGGGGCAGACGATTACAAGACGAGGAATTAATGCAAATAAACACAATGCGGGTAGAAATTAAAAAGAAAGGGGGAGTTCTTAATTCTCTTGAACTAAACGGTCCTTGAGGGAATACATAAGTTTAATGGGGAAGATAAGGAGCCCGATGATTCTTGAGGGGGTTTTGAAAGGGTGGGTGCCGTTATGCTGCAGATGCGACGCTCAGATTCCGTTGGTGGGGTTGGTGCACAAGACCCACAACTGCACTGAGCGTGCAGCCACGCCTTGTACGGAGATTTGCCCTTGGCTATCAGAAGGCTCCGTCTAAAAATGCCTGGAGGTTAGGCCCTGCCCTTGAGGGCAGCAGCAGTCATTGGCTGACTGATCCGGGGGGACAACTCCAGAGCCCCCCATAGGATGAGGCTGAGACCACACTGCAGCTGAAGCCACATCTCTGTCTGGCATCTTCCCTTATCCTGCTTCCCTCCCCCTCTCTGGAGAATCACCTTCGCCTTCTTTACTTCTAGGGAACCGGGCCTGAGACAGCGTGGGGCAGGTTCAAAGAGTCTGAGGCTGATTCTTTATTGGTTATCAATTTCCTCTGGAACATCCGATTTCTCTTGTCCTTGATCCATTGTGACGACAGTCTAACTCTTAACCACCCCTGGCCATGATGAGTTGAGTAGGTCTCCCAAATCAGCATGAGGGGCAAGTAGCAAAGAGAAAAAAGCAAGAGAATCGGGAAGGGAGAGGAAATAAGACTGAAGAGTAAAGAGCAGAGAGCCAGAGGGAGAAGGAAAAAAGAAAGAAAAAAAAAAAAAAAGAAGAGAAGAGAAAAGAAATGAGTGATTATCCAGAGGTAACCAGAGGAACAATCAGGAGCTGGGAGGTTGGACAGGATGTGTGCACATTTAATAAATACTTGAGCACTGCCAGGGGAAAGAGGGGGTCGGCATGGGGCTTAAGCCCATCGAGAGAGTTCTTTGAGGACATTTTCTAAGGGAAATCCATTACAATCCTTCACACCTAAGGCACACTGCTCTCATCTGTGGTTTTACTTACAGAATCCTGCATTTCTGTGGAGAGTAAGGACACTACTCTGTAGTCTCGCACCAGGGTGCTTTGATAGGCAACACGGCTACAGGGGCCCCATGGTAAAAAGGCTAATGAAGAAAATGGCAGACGGTCATCTCTTGGAATCATGACATGAAGATACTGTCACCGTAAAGGGCGACAAACTCTGCTCCTGAACTCTGGAAATGGCATTTGGAGAGGCAAACACACTGCCATTTGGGAAGCAGAAAGTCTGTGCCCAAACCCAGCACACTGGTGGGTTTCTCAGTGGGGAGGAGATTCGGGGGTGGGGGGGATCTCATGAGCAGCCATGGCCTGGGCCTTGGGAGTCACTCCACTTCCCTGGGAGAGGGGGTTCTAAGACTGATAGGAGCTTGGGGAATTAATTCTCTTCTAGCTTTGAGATTAGAGCAACAGCAGAACTAGGGGAACCACAGATGTGGCATCAGATTCTTGGGCAGGAGTACCCTCTGCAAATTCAAAAAAATTAATGGAAATGCCAAAGATTCTGAGCTGCTTGAGCTAAGAAAAGTCTTGCGACCTGGGAGTTGTAGGAAGCAAGTGTTTGTAATTGACTCGAGAGTCATGAGTTCTCCAAAGGCTGGGGGAACAGGGTGAAATCATTCCCTCTAGCCTTCGATATTAGTGCTCATGTGCACGTTCTCAAATTACTCAATATCAGTGTGTCATATAATCTTTTCCATTCAGAATTTAAGTAGATCTCTTTAGTTTCTCTTTAGTTCCATAAATAGCATTGGCAGATGGTTTTCTCTGGGAGTTTATTGTACCCCTGAGACCGTGTTTTATCCCCTGATGAGAATGACTGTAGGTACAAAACCACAAAGTTGATCTCAGGGTAGATGCTGGGCTGTCAGCTATGCTCACTCATTGATTCAAAGATTTCTTCTGCTCATTACTTTCAAGGAAGATGCCATTTAAATCCATTCAAATCCACACAGCAGCGAAAATGACAAGTGGTGAAATCGTAAAGCTTTGGGGTTACTCACAAATTGTCCAAACCATGAATTTTAAGCCTGAACATGCCAAGGGTCTATTGTACCAGATCCTGAGCTCCTCGGGGGCAGGGATTAGGGAATGTTTCTGATTCATGTCTGTATTTCTGGTAATTAGCATAGTGATAGGCATTGTGAATGAGTAAATGGGTGGAAAGATGGATGGGTAGTTGGATGGATGGATAGATGGACGGATAGATGGATGAATGGATAGATGGATGGATGGGTGGATGGATAGATGAATGGACGAATGAATAGATGGATGAATCGATAGATGGATGAATCGATAGATGGATGGACGGATGGATGGATGGATGGATGGATGAATGATGGATGGGTGGATGGATTGTAGATGGATAAGAATGGGTGGATGGATAGGGTGTGTGTAAGATAACGACTAGTAATTCTTTTCAACTCAGTGATGAGCAGAGGAAACTACTCTTCTGAGGAAAACACATCATATTACATCAGACATAAGAAACTTCCTCACAATTCACAGTAAGACTATTTCAAAGATGCTAGCTTGGGCAAAAGTTTGTAGTATTTTAGTTTCAAGCTCCTTATTCTGGAGTACTGTGAGCAGACACTTTTGCATTCTAAAAGGACCCTAATAGCTTAGCTTATAGCCCCAAAACTTTATGTAGATCTCCTTTAGTTCATTAACATGTTTTTTTCCAATTACTAAGGGAAAGAGGAACACAAAGTTCTTTAGAATGTTTTAAAACATGCTTTGAGAAAATATTTTGCACGTCTTTGAAGCTAGGTCACAAAAATCTTAGGTAGTTTCTTAAAATTGTCCAAATATGGTAGCGTGCCATAACCAATTGCCCAGCAAACATTATTGACTGAGGGTTGGATGTGACAAAGGAAATAATATTCTGAAAACGAAAGTGTCTGAGAACCAAGCACAGGCCACACCAAAGCTCCAGACACCCTGCCCTGGGCACTTACACAGCCCTTTCAGACCTTGGGCAAAGACAGCTGAGTTTTCATCATGCTGTTTGACCCTATCCTCAAACAGAAGTGCCAGCCTCTTGTACAGGGGGCTAGCTGGAGGAGCTCACCCAGTTTGCCAACCTTCCATTTAAATGAAATGGTATTTTCTTTTTAGAAAACAAAGGCAAGTGGTGGTGGAGGGGGCCCTTTGAGACCATCTGACTAACGCACCCCGTTATTCACCTACAAGGTGTTTTAAGGTGGTGAATCTCCCAGTATTTGTGGCAAACAATGGCTAGGAATTACTGACATCAAATGGTAATTGAGCAGAGCATCACTGACCCTTCAGCCACCTCCGAGCCTATCAGCAGAAGGGAAACCAGCAAGAGCAAACCACCACCAGCTGACCCAGGCGGAGCTCCCTTCGAGATACAACATCTGGGTACAAAAACGGTTTCACGCTCCCTTCTTTCCTCCACGTGCATTTTTGGAGCAGGAAGAAGGGAAACGAGTGTACCACTTTCCCACACGTAAGGATCCAAAGGGATGCCAAATTCACTCAGCAAAGTCACCCCTTAGAGGGGCCCGTAGGGTAATGACAAAATTACCTCAGTGGCAACCCCATGCTGAGCCAAAATAAAGGCGTCAAGAGATTTGCCAGAAACCTTTCAATCGGGCTCACGACTGCACTCTAAAATAAAAGGGCACCATGAAAAAAAATAAATCAGGGAGCGTTTCTAGCTGAGCAGGTGTAAGCCAGGGCCCCATCCACAGTTTGACAATGACCGTAATAAACACTAGAGTATAATAATCAACAAGAATCATAATGAGTGCATCCTAGATGGAGGTAGATTTTAAAGAAAGCTTGGGAAGTTGCACGAGCCGTGCAAGCCTAATGTCAGGGCACGGTGTCCAAGTTCTGCTTTCACTTCTGTTTTTTCAGGCACGGGCATCTTGCTTCAGGGGCGATCTTGGCACTACAAGGGCTCAGCACACTTCACACGTGTGCCCTCTCTTCTCTGCCCATCTCTCACCTCTCACCTGGACTCGTTAAAATACCGAACTCCCGGTCCAGCCAGACTGAAAATCAGCTCTTCGCGGCCAACAGCCCGAGCCTGGATTTCCACCGAGGCGCATGGCTCTCCGTACAGATTGCAGATTTACACGGTAAAAATAGAAACGCACGGCATCACATGTATATGCAAATTTGCCAACCAAATTCAGTGCTGAAAATAGTTATTTACTATTTGGCTTGCATATTGGCCCAGAAAACCCTCTATACCTATTTCATGCTCATTGAAATTCTTTAAGAGTTCCTGACCCATTTAAATTCCTTGAGGGATGCCTGGCTTCACATGGACATTTGTCTGCTCCTCTCCCTGGCTACTTTTAAAGAAATACTGCCCGTCTTTGCAGACCGGCCTGTAGAGAAATACACTGGCCACCACTTTCTTGAGGTTTGTTCTGGGCACTGCTCAGTCACTAGTGGCCTCAGACCTAGAATCACAGCTTTCTTCCGGAGAGCTCTCTTAGGTGCAGGGAAAGAGGGTCCTTAGGACACACATCTAGAAAATTTGGAGGGCAGTTTTTTTTTTTCCCTGAAATTGTGATCCTTGGACACCCACATCAGAGGCACGTGGGGGAAGGGGTCAGGGAAAATGCAAGCTCCTGGCTCCTCCCCAGAATCACTAAATTCAAATTTCTGGCAGTGGGATTGGGAAAGACTGCTTTCCCAGCACTCAGCGGGGTGATAGTGATGGCCTCCAAGGGTTGGGGATCCATTACTGAGAAACCACCCAGAAAAGCTGATGAGGGGCTGCTAGGGGGCTGCGGGGCCGAAGTCCAGGCAAGGCTGGAGTACACGACACGACGGTCACCAAGCGAGGGTACCGACATCCTGCAGGAAGGTGGCTCGAGAACGGAAGTCAGCTTCCAGAAGCCACCAGCGTAAATCCATCTCGGTACTCTTTCAGGAGCAGTTCTGATGCTCACAGAATTAGCCCCTGTCCCTAATAGCAGTGCGGCAAATTGCATCCCCTACAAAGTTGGCTGAGCCACAGGGGCGCCTTCCTAGGGATGATGTGCCTTCCTTGTACCCAGGGATGATGACTTGGGAGAGCTAGGGGGCTTAACGGCCAGCATTGTGTATTCAAACCCTGTCTCTACTGCCTCCTAGCTACTTCAGTCTATCAACTCTACAGAGGAAATAATAGTAAATAATAAGGTTATTGGGAGGATCCAATAAGATCAATGGTGAAAAGCACCTGCGGGCAAGACCGGCCACACAGCAAACCCTTAGCTCTCATTTCAATGCATTCATGCCCCCTCAGATTTTACAGCATTCCAACGATCACCCAACAAGTCCATCTACATGAAGAAATCTGGTTCAGGGAACAAGGCGTGGGGCAAAGTGAAGCCTTCAGGACCTGTAAAGCCTTCTCTGGAAAGTCCCTTTGACCATCCTGTGCTAGAGGAGGAAGACGAGTTCCCTGGGTTTGAAAGGACGCCACCCCATCTGTTGAAATAGCCATCCACGCAGACATACCGGTGCCCTGTAGACACCTAGAACCTTGCTCGTAGCCGCCCACAGACCCATTCCCACACATCGTTCCTACGTGAGACAACCCATGCCCTCAGGAATGCCCACATGCGCTTTCTGGTCCCTCGTGGTGGTTTCCACGTCTTCTGCACAACCCGCACCACAGCCTTCTACACCTTTGTTTAGACACAACTGTACCGATTCACACACATACAAGGACCATTCCTGGGAGTATGGCACAGATTTGACTCTCCGGCAAAAAAACAAAAACAAAACAAAAAACTATAGAAACACACGAAAAAACGAAGCCAGAAGTGAGCATTCCCTCTGCATTATGTCAGCAGGCGACTGAACAGACAGCACAAGGAACATTCCAGAAATGGCTTTGTCACCCTCCATGTACTCTGCCTTCCGTTGTTTTTTTTTTTTTTTTTCCTTCGGCAACAACAGAAATCTGTGAAATGACTGAGGGTGGTTAATTAAGCATTGCAGCCCATATTCCACTGCAGTTTCAATTGGATATGGTGTTCTCTTTCACTTCCTGTTATGCAGGATTGCGGCGGGCTGTTAGACACCTGCCAGGCTCCCAGCCAGCTGCTGTTCCGCGGCATGCGCAGGGAGGAAGCATTCGGGCCCTTGGCCTTGAGAGGGTCTCACTCTGCAAACCAGCCCCTTCCTGGCGAGGTGGCGGGGGGCGGGGAAAGCGGACACAGCCAAGGCGAGGACACGCTGGAGGCTTAAGGACCAGCAGCTGGCAGTGAAGACCTTGGCCTATTGTGTGGGTGGGTGGGGAGGGGAACCGACTGTTTGCCCCCAAACCCCTAAGTCCCAGTGAATGGTCTGCCACGACTCATCTGTGATGAAGGCGGAAGCATCTACGTGGGCCAGAATCCGACGTGATTCTCTGGTTAGCCAGGTTCCCTAATGCCAAGAACAGCACTGGGTGCCGAAGCATCCATTCACTCGTTCGTTCATTCCATAGATAGGTAAGCCTCCAACAGGTGAGCCTCTCTGTGCGAGACGGTGGCCGAAACAGAAAGATACGACACACTTTTTGTGGTACTAACAGTAACTCTCCTGATAATATAGCACTAATTGACTGAACGCCCATTATGTGACCAATGACTTATCAATGAGGTCCAGTCCCTTTATTCGAGAAAATCACTCCCAGTTTAAGAGGGAGATTTGACACCATTTATAATTATTCAGTTTCTAGAGAAAAGCAGAGAGGGGGGCAGCCAAGGTGGGGGGGGGGGGCCGGGGAGAAGCGAGCAAAGCCTCGCTTCTCCTCGAGGAGGTATGGACTGGGGTGTGTTAGAGATGGCCACAAATTCTCCGCACATCTACCATTGAGGGGTGGGGTCTGTGTCCCCTCCCCTTGTATCTGGGCTGATCTGCGTTGACTGACAGCTCACGGAACAAGTGGCACTGTGCCAGTCCTGGCCTTCGGAGGGACACTTTCTGCTGCTTTTCTCTTGGGGGCCTGAACTGCCATGTCTGCACCCCAAAGCTGCCACACTGTGACAAAGCCCGGGCTGGCCCCCTGGAAAGGCCATGTGCAGAGTGCCTCAGCCCCCAGCTCTGGGGTCCCCTGGCCCTTGGGGTCATCCCAGTTTGGCCCCATTGTCACTGTCCCAGGGTACAGCGAGCCCTCCCTGCTGTACCCTGTGTGGACTCCTGACCCCTCAAATTTTGAGAAATAAAAAAGTTGTTTTGAATCATTAAGCCACTTTGGGAGAGGGGCCATTTGCTGCGCAGAAACAGAGAATCAGAATAATGAGTGAATCGCGGAAGCTTCCAGGTGAGTGAATTCGGTAAAGGTGAAGGAAGGGCATTCCAGGTGGAAGAGAGTAAACAAAATGGAGAGGGAGAAAGAAGCAGGACACTTGGGTCCATCAGCGTTTCTGTCTTTCTGATGTGTCAGGCAAGGAGAGGCCACACAAGGACTCACGTCCCAGGCGGAAGAGGCTTTGTTCTGTTCCCAAGCAGGAAGTGACAGGGTCTCCCCAGCAGCAGGGTGGTGGAGATGGGAAGGCCAGTAAGGAGGCGGTCTGAGGTGGTGTGGTCTGAGAGAACATAGCAGTAGGGTCAAGAAAGGGGAAGAGATCCGGGAAATGTCTACAAGGTTAAATTGGCAGGGCTCAAAGGACAGCCAGACGAGGTGTTAGGAAGAGGGATGGGACAGTGGGAATGACATCCAGGTGGCCAGCGTGGAGACAACCTACTGTGAGAAAAGGCAGAGCAAACGGGTTTGCACAACTATAAGGAGAGCCCAGAGTAAACGGTTATACCAAAGCATCTCTAGACAATTCCAGGACCTCTGTGTGAGGCAAGAGGACAGACCGTGTGTGATGGCCGTGACCATCACGTGCCCATCGGAGGAGTTGGAACATGGTGGACCCAAGGTTTGCCTAACGGCTTTGCAAAGGAGCCTAATGGGGCACCTGGTACTCATGTCAAGGATGTGCAAACTGAGGCTTAGAGAAGTCAAGTCATTCTTCTGAGACATCAAAACCTGCAAAAACCAGAGCTAGGGTTGGATTCCAAGTGCCCAGAGTCCACAGCTTGCTCCCTTAAGCAGGCTGCCCCATCGTGGATGAAGGAGAGGCCAGATAACTTGCTTCTAGGTCTTCTTAAAACCCCAAGGCTGGGACCCCCGGGGAGGGAAGCCACTTCCAATCAGATAGAAGAGCTGTCTCCCGGGTGGCTTAGAACAGAGGGCAGGGTATGTGGACAAGACCTGACTCTTATCCGGTAAGAGACACAGGCAGCAACATTTACATGTTAATTTCCCTTAAGTCATTAGGGCTCCATTGCACGATTATCTTTCCCCAGGACTAGTTACGTGGGTCACTGAATCAGTGTCCAAGATGGAGAAACCTTTTCTTTCCGAATATCCTTTGGGTTAAACAAGGTGACGCCAGTGTCATCGTTTTAGGGGGAGGTTAGCCAGGAAGGGCTGAGTTTGAATCCAGGCAGAGCCGACACGAGAGCTTGAACGCTCTTTTCTCTGTGCTATCTCTGTGCCATTTATTCTAGAGTCAAAACCAGAGATGTTTGGTGCAGGGTTTGGGCTGGAGAGTTAGCCCAACGGGGCCTATTGTCTTGTTGGGGTCACGCATTAAATAGATGTGCTTTCGGGTACCACGTGAGATTTCTGTTCCCCACGACAGCTTCCAAAGGTGCCTTGTTCCTTCTTGTGGAATCGAGAATACTGTCCAGCTTCTGGAGCTAACTCAGCGTTTCTCAAATTATTGACCTTCTATCGCCTGCGTTAGAATCGCCAGGCTGGCCCTCCACGAGAGGGCAGCCTCTGTTAAAAATACAGATTCCCAGGGGCGCCTGGGTGGCTCAGTTAAGCGTCTGGCTTTGGCTCAGGTCATGATCTCACCGTTTGTGGGTTCTAGCCCCACAGAGGGCTTGTGTGAGGAGCTTGGAGCCCGCTTCAGAGTCTGTGTCTCCCTCTCTCTCTGCCCCTCCCCCACTTGCGCTCTCGCTCGCTTGCTAGTTCTGTCTCTCTCTCTCTTGCAAAAAAAAAAAAAAAATACAGATTCCCAATTCCTGCCCCATAAGGGACAGAAACCAGAGTCTACGGGCGGGGCCTGGGAATGTGCATTGCACATGTTTTCTCCAAGATGCTGAAGCACAGTGACAATCGAGGATCATGCGGAAGAAACACTAATCGCCCGCTATAAATACTGGAGTCTAGACAAGTCTATCCAGACACTGACTTTTCCGTATCTTCTGTAGGACCCGCCACAGTTCACAGAAGCATCAGCACAAGGGAAATGGGGCAGTTGTCTGCTTGTTACTTGAAGATGTCTTCCGGGCCCGCCCCTCCCTTGCTCTGCAGGGCAGGAAACTGACCACTGAGAATGACATTTCCCAGTATCTCTGTTGCCAGATTGGCGATAGATTTGAATGAGGGGACGGGTCCTGGCAGGAGGCTGGGGGCTGAGAGATCCTACGCCTCCCTCTCGGATGTGACATCACCTCATAGGTCCAGCTGCCATTGGACAGCCGGCTCGCCGTGGTCCGGCTCCCCTCTGCCACAGGGCTACTGCCTCTGGTCCCCAAACAAGGCATGCTCTGGAATTAGTGTCACATATTACATTTCCACCTCTGCAACTACCTGAGGGTGATTTCTGTTTTGGTGACTGTATCCTGATCGACGCGGGGACTAACTCAGCGGAAGTCACATCGCGGGAGTGATGAGCTGCTAGCCACCGGCCATTAAGTGCCTCCAGTGGGCCAGGCATGTACTAAAGGCTTTACATCCATTATTTATTCATTCGCAAGTCTTTGCTGAGCACCCATGAGACGCTAGGCACTGGGCTACCTTGTGGGGGCAAGAAGAGGTGGTCCCCGCCCTCACGAGGCTTCCCCTCTATGGGGAAGGCCCGTCGTGCACTGGAATGATATATATGGTCCCTGGGTCACGGCAGGGAAGAGCACCGTGCAAGGGAGTGGATGACCTAGGGCTTAGCTCTATTAAGCAGGTGGCACCATCCCCCTTTCCAAGAGGAAATTGAGCCTCAGAAAGGAACAGATGACATCACAAAGGTACGTGTGCCCTCTTCCCTTACAAAGGAAGGGCTGGGGTTAGGTTTTGCAGGCAGAAGCTACAAACAGTACTATGGGTCACCTCGCATTCCCACCCCCTAAATATGTTGGAGCCCAAACCCCTGGCACCTGTTAGTGTGACCTTATTTAGAAACAGAGTCTTTGAGACATAATGAGTTAAGAAGAATTCCTACTGGATGAGGGTAGACCCTAACTCCAATGACTGCTGTCATTTTAAGAGAGGAGACACACACAGACACATGGAAAAGACGTGACAGCAGAGGTCAAGTTGGGGCTGCGACCCAGGGAACTTCTGGAAACCACCAGAAGCCATTAGAGGCAAGGAAACATTCTTCCCTAGAGCCTACAGAGGGAGCGTGGCCATGGTAGCACGTTGATTTCCAACCGCCAGCCTCCAGAACTGTGAGAGAATACATTTCTGTTGTGTTAAGTCACCTAGTTTCTGGTCCCTTCGTTGCGGCGGCCTTAGGGAACCTGCACTAACAGAGAGCGTGTGCTCAGAAGTATGCACTGACCAATACCACCTCCTGGGGGATCCTGGGCCTCATGCTAAGCCATTAATCACGGAGGGCACTCCAAACACAAATTCTATGGAAAGAGGGTGGATTCGAGGGCTTTGTCCACACAGACATCCTTAAAAGGAATGGCGTTACTTTTCTTTTAAGTGTATGTATTTATTTTGAGACAGAGAGAGAGCGAGAGAGAGCGAGAGAGAGCGAGAGAGAGCGAGAGAGAGCGAGAGAGAGCGCACCAGCAGGTGAAGGGCAGAGAGAGAGGAGAGAGCAAGAATCCTAAGCAGGCTCCACACCATCAGCACAGAGCCCCACGTGGCGCTCAAACTCACAAACCGTGAGATCGTGACCTGAGCCGAAACCAGAGTCAGACGCTTAACAGACTGAGCCACCCAGGCGCCCCAAGGAATTGCGTTAATTTTTAGAAAAGGGGAGCAGAGAACAGGCCTGGATTATGGTTTTTAAAAACTGCCTACTAGTTGATACACACTTTCTCTCCAGGAACTCTATTTTGTACGGAATGCAGAACATCCTATGTTTTTTTTTCCTGCTAAGAATCTTGAGGGTACATGTGCTGATCACCGTTTGGCGAGCGAGCCACATCACAGAGCTAGGGAATGGTCATCAGATGTGACTGCGTGACCTGGGCCCTTGGCACCTGGTTGGCTCCTCCCGGCTGAAGCCGGCTACCAGGCCTGGGGTGATCCCTCTCTTCTCTTGACCCTCCCACTAGTCTCCGTTGGTGTTCCCCGAGGTGAAACTGTGCGTTGTATCTCTGGGAAGGAAGAGACAACTTTACGAGAGCATCCCATTGTCGGGTCTAAGACACAAGAACCACACCGCATTCTATGGTCTCCCTGGCTTCTCGATGCGGAAAGGGAGAAGTGGGAGGGGAGAGGCGGGTTTGCCTCTATCTGAGAACGTGATCAATTTCAGTCCTGTGCCCTCCGCAGCTGGTAGGTCACCGCCTGCATGGGGCCCGGTGGGGAGATTCTCCCCAAAGATTTTCTGTAATAAGGTAAGATGTGGCGATTGTGCAAGAGGGAGCGGCCCCGGGGGTAATTGAGATTCCATCTCTGTCTACCTGGGGATCTACGGAACTTTCTGCACGAGTATGCTCAGGTATTTCTGAAAGGACTCAGCTCCTTCGGAGACAATGTCAGGGTCATTCTTTGGATGCTAAGGGCACTTAACTCATACAATCCTTTCTGTGAACTGTGCTTGGCATCCATGGCCTTAAACTTCTCTGTACTGGTCCTTTGTCCTCCGGGAAAGGACAGGATTGGGGATCTGTGACGATCATCGTCCTCAGAGATGCACCGTCTCAAAAGGACAGTTGCTTTTATCAGTGGTCGTTGTTTGGGATTCCTCTGCTGTAGGAGACCTTCTTTCCTGACCTCGATCGAGAATGCACACACGCTACCCTGGGCCGGCCAGGCCACCCTCTCTCTCTGACAAGGCTAGACGGTCGGCCCGGGGGCTCTCATGTCCATTCCACTGAAGGAATTTGCAGCTTTCTGGGATTCAATAGTTAACCATACTGCAATCGCTGGGAAATATTTGGGTAGTTGTCCTATCAACAAGTGGTGTCTAAGGCATTCTCTGCCTCCAGGCTTTTTAGGTGAATATTCTTCACGGCTGACACAGGAAATTAGTCTGAGAGAGCTTCAGGAACTCGCCCATTATCATACCAGATGGTGGAAGGGGTAGTGGGATGCGGGCTTAGTTTATCTAGCTCCAGAGAGCACTTGTCTAGTGCTGAGCAAACCTGACCTCGTCAGGGACTGACCCACATCCAAACAACAACGACAACGCAGCATGCATCCAATTTAAAAACTAGCTGATGCGCTCGGCTGGCCCTTTTCCCCCTTTCAATCCTCCCAGGGCGACTCCGATGTAGGGGCTGTCGGCGCCCCCGTTTCACAGATGAGAAACTGAAACCGTGTGCCATGTTCGAAGCGTTTAGGACAACTAGTCACTAGCTCGTGTTGTGCCGCTGTGTGTGCTCTTCGCTCTGTGGCTCACCGGAAGCCGGAGTGTCACCTGCCTCGGTCCGCACGCCAGACTTTCCCGGGGAGCCCGCCCCTCCACCTCTCCACTTACTCAGCCCTCCACTGGCCGAGGACGCTCTCCAAGTGGGCTGATGGCTGTGGAACAGTTAAAGAAGGTCCAGAGTCGATTCTAGAGTCGATCTAACTTGATCTTTCTGAACTTCATCCGTAAAATGGGATAATAGCCAAGGCCTCCCCTTAGCATTTCTGGGGCATTAAACAGATCATTACGTGTAAGGCAAGGCAATAACCGTGGTAAGTTTTATGAGTTTGTTCGGTAAGACGGGTGTCGAAGAGGCAGTGAACACTTCAGAGACCTATGCAGGTTTACGGGATTAATGTATTAAAGAAATCGGCACCAGGGACGCCCGGGGGGCTCAGTTGGTTAAGCTTCTGACTTCAGCTCTGGTCATGATCTCACAGCTTGTGGGTTCAAGCCCCACATCGGGCTCTGTGCTGACAGCTCAGAGCCTGGAGCCTGCTTCGGATTCTGGGCCTCCCTCTCTCTCTGCCCCTCCTCCACTGGCACTCTGTCTCTCTCTCAGAAAGAAATCAACAACAACAAGAAAAGAAATCAGCTCCATAAATACATGTTTCAGCAGCTTCCCAGCCACAGCACATACACTCCAAGTTTCAAAGATGCATGATTTTTTTTTTTTTTTACTTCTCCTGCTCTTTAAGTCTTTGGGCTGCCTTAACGTGATCGGGTTCCTCACCTGCCCTAGGGGTCGACGGAAGCAAAAAAAAAAAAAAAAAACCTCAGAACCCAGGAATGGCTCTGCCCGACAAACACTAAGCTAAGTGGGAAATGGGACGTCCATTTTCTCTCCAGACCCACATATTGTTTCCCCCCTGAAGTTCAAGGCTACTTAGATGGTTCAGTTTGCCCTCCTGCGTTTCTCAAGCTTGCATTTTATCTGCTTTCCACGTCCTGCGAAATGGACTCTCCTCCAGGCAGGCACAAGACTCTGCTTTTTTGGAAAAAGCAAAAGCCCTTTGCAGAAGTTTGTCCTGCAAGAAGGATGTTTGCACACTTTGTCTTTGTTGCCACATGGCGATGTCCTCTGTTTCCAGCCAAGGGCTCTGTTTAACGGCCACTTCTTACTCCCAACCAGCCACTTTTCTGGGATAACATTTGTGGGGATGTGATCTGGTTTGTGTTAGCGTTCACATCATGAGGTCCTGCTCTCTAGTTAGCTCAAGGCGGTCGTCACATTATGGGGTAGCAAAGGGGATCCAAGCACGACAACATAAAAAATACATCTGAGGCAATTGCTCTTGGCAATTGCTCTTTTTTTTAATCTAAAATAATTTTTTTTACATTTATTTATTTTTGAGAGACGAACAGAGCATGAGTGGGGGAGGGGCAGAGAGACAGAGGGAGACACAGAACCTGAAGCAGGGTCCAGGCTCTGAGCGGTCAGCACAGAGCCCGACACGGGACTCGAACTCACGAATCGCGAGATCATGACCTGAGCCCGTCAGACGCTTCAATGAATGAGCCACCCGGGTGCCCCAGCGATTACTCTTGATGGTAGTAAAAGCAGCATAACGTTTCCCAGCCTCCCACCCGGCCCCTCAACCAAATTGCAAAATTGCGGCCGAATACCTACAGAGTGCTGGGCATGATGTTGAGGAAGCAGAAACGAAGGAGGCACAGTGCAGGCCTTGAGACTCAGACCGTAAGAGGGGGCGCAGAGCCCCGAGTCAACCAGCCTCGAGAGCTTCGAGTGCAGAGAGCTTCAGCTCTGGTCCGTGAGTGGGGAAAATAAGGTGACCCACCGCGTAAGGTGTAAGACCCGAATGTGATGGGTGCATAGAGTACTTAGCTAATTAGAAGAGCACTCGATAAGCTCTATCATTATCACATCACATGATGTCAAGGGCTTCAGAGCTCTTCTGCAGGTCCCGCAGGCACCAAGTGAGTTCTAGGGCCACATGGGGCTGTGGGCTTGTGGTTTCTCTTCCACAGGAGTGTCGGGGAGAAGGTGCATTCCCCACCCTGCAGCGTCCTTCCTATACACAGGTACAGGTTTCTTCTATGGCACAGGGGCTCTCACCCAGGTCCCCCGGGAGACCCACCTCTTTAGATCCAAGCCTCGTGGAAGGGGCCCGGGATATGGTTAGAAAGCTTCACACGTGACGGCAACGGGCAGCCGAGGTCACGGCCTGCTGCATCATTTGCAGGGTCCGGTGCACCGAGAAAATGCAGGACCCCTTGTTCCCTGTTACTAAGAATTTTCAAGGCAATGAAAGCAAAGCATTAAAGCCGGGGCCGATGCCCTCGCAGGGCTGCAGGCTGGTGATGGCGGCCCGGGCTGAGGTTGAGAACCGCTGGGCGGGCAGACCTTTGCAGCCTCTGCCCGCGCATGGAGCCTTCCGTCCCCGGAGGAGAGAGAGCGGCTTCTCTGGGTGATAAGCTGAGGGCAGTGGGCAACCGTATCGGGGGCGGCCCGCAGTCCTCCTCTGTCCAGGGAGGCAGGCCTGTCTGTGGACAGCGTTTCGCTTTGCTATGCTCCACTCTAAGTTTTACAGAGGCAACCCCCTGGCAGGCCTGAGCGGGTAGGGCATCCTTCCCTGGGGGTTACGCCTGTCTGATCCCGAAATGCCCACTCCGCAAGCCCCCTTGGACAATCCGAGGAATATGAGAAGCCAAGATTTCCTTTGAAGCCAGGATCCAGCCAGAGAGGATCGGCGGGGGCGAACGGTGACTGCGGCTCGAGGGGACAGACAAGTCAGGGAGCGGACGCCAACAAGAGGCCAGGATGCAGAGGGCCAGGGAAGAGTTTCCTCATCGTGGGAAGAGCACTGCCCAAGCCCGTGAGCTTGCACGGAGCTGGAGCCGGGCTGGCGTCAGGTGTGGGGACGGGAAGGGCATGGGGGAGGCACTCCGGCGAAGACGGGGCACGGGGCACGTGAGAGAGAGAAAGTGATGGGCACACCGGCGATGCCTTGCTGGTTCTGCAGGGCCTCAAGGGGACCCTTCCAAGGGGCCCTGTCCAGGGGAGCAAACAGACACTGGGCCATTACTCAGCACATTTCTGCTTCTGTCCGGGGTCCCATCAGAGAGACCCCCGGGGCCAGGGGGCCGGAAAGCTGGTGGTATGGGGCCAAGGGTGGTGGACGCAGCCCCTGAGCCCCCCTCCCCACCCACCAGTACCAGCTCCTGGTGCGGTGAGAGAGCAGCGTCCCCTTCCATGGCCCCGTGCAGTGCCGACTGGCCTCCCGGCTCAGCCTAGCAAACGCGGGTCCAGATTTGCAGCCCGAGAGTAGAGCACTGATCATTCACCGTACTTCCCTGATTGCCATTCCAGAGAAACTAACTGGAGAATTAAGAGCAAATATTTGACTTTTTCTCCCTTTTCTCCCTCCCCTCCCTGTCATTTTACACAGCACTGTTTAGACTGGATGCTGGTTAATGGGCGACCTTTGCCCTTTGGCTAAAAGCTGTGACCAGGAAATCCCACCTCCCATTAATGAGGGTTTTGTTCAGGATCCGGGGAGCGCCTCGCACACAGCTTCTGCTCTGCAAATGCATTGTCTGCCTGGCTTAGGAAAAGAAAACGGGAAAGAAAAACAAACAAAGAAAAAGGAAAAAAAAAAAAAAAAAACCTTCCACTGTTGAATTAAAACCGCCAACTCCAGGCCCTAAGCAGGTTTCAGTCTCTATTAAGACAACAAAAGACCCTAAATGCCAGGCCGGGCACAAAGAGTGGAGGGTAGTGGGGGTGGGAGAAAAGGAAGAGGGAGAAGCTTGATAATTAACTGGCTTTTTTAGCGTTATCCACAGTGAATCTGTCCCCAGCTGACAAGTTTTGGCGCCCGGAGCATTTCAGACTTCAAAGGCGAGGCCCTGGGAGGACCCAGCATCGGACCCCCGAGTAGCCTGCACAGAGACTCGGCCTCCCATAGGCGCCTTGACCTTGACCCCTCCTCTGCAGCTTTGCTGCAAGTGGGTGCCAGAGCATTCACATCACATGGTCAAAGTTGCTGGCTTCCTTCTTTCCTCTCGCCTTTGTTGATGCTCAGCGTGACTCTTAAAGGCTCTATCCTTTTGTTTTCCGCTAAACCACTCTGGCCCAGGGCCATCTCTCTCCCCCTAAAAATTCTAAACCCGAGAACCAGGATTCTCTGTCTCCTTGTCCACCCAGCTCGGATCATCCATCTCTTAGGACTTCTGTGTGACTATCCCCGAAGGCAGGGAGCATGGCTTGTGTGATGTCCCTCTCCGCTCTTCCTCATCTGTATCCCGTTAGGCATGAGGGCTAATGATTTTTCTGGAGCCAGACAGGTGTATGGCATAAAAATTTACAAACAGCCAACACTTACTGACCGTTGACGATTTGCATGCTTTTAATTTTTTTTTTTAATGTTTATTTATTTTTGAGACCGAGGGAGAGAGCGCGAGTGGGGGAGGGGCAGAGAGAGAGGGAGACACAGAATCCGAAACAGGCTCCAGGCTCTGAGCTGTCAGCACAGAGCCCGAGGAGGGGCTCGAACCCGCACACCGCGAGATCATGCCCTGAGCCGAAGTAAGATGCCCAAGTGACTGAGCCACCCACGTGCCCCGATGATGATTTCCATGTTAATGAGTTAACTCTTTGACTGTCTCATCCTGGTTTTAAGATTATCCTAGGATTGCTGTGAGTTCCTAAAAATAATGAAAAGAAAATGAGAACAAAGCACTGTCCTTTTTACTTTATTTTTTGGAGGAAGAGGGCAGACACGAGCAAAGTTTGCTTTTGTCTTTGTTTTTAAGAGATTATTTGGAAGTCTACTGAATTCAACTTCAATGGAAAGTTTACTTTTAAGAAATAAACTAAAATGGTCTACTGCAAGCTTCGATAAAATCAAAATGCTCGTATTTGGGTTTGTTTTTTTATCAATACAAGGCAGGAGAGGAAAGAATGGAAAAGCAGAAGTGGGGGTGGGGAGGCGCTCGGTCACGAAGTAGGCCCCCCACGAAAACGAAGTTGAGGCCTCACAAAGGGAACGCTCACCTTTCCTTACTCCACGACGCCTGTGGGTGTCCCATGTGTGGAGCCCTGGGGAGGACGGTGTCCTGGACAAAGCCTGGGGTTTCAAGGCCCACTGGCCACTGACCGGCCAGACTCCCCTCCCAGCCTTCCAGTGGGATGGGGACACATCATCCACTGTAAGCTGGCTTTCAGGGTCACAGGCCATCCTCCGCGGCAAGACTTCGCTGCTATTGTTATTAGTTAAGGACATACATTTTTCCCATTTAAAGGAATGACTTGCCTCTCAAAGACAAATAAAGCATTAAAAAAAAAGTTTTTAAAAAAAGGGGCGCCTGGGTGGCTCAGTGGGTTAAGCATGATCTCGTGGTTCACAGGTTCAAGCCCTGCATCAGGCTCTGTGCTGACAGTTCAGAGCCTGGAGCCTGTTTTGGATTCTGTGTCTCCCTCTCTCTCTGCCCCTCCCCCACTAGTCCCGCGTGTCTCTCTCTCTCTCTCTCTCTCTCTCTCTCTCTCTCTATCAAAAATAAATAGAACATTAAAAGTTTTTTTTAAAGGAATGAGTTGTCATATGTCAAAGCTGAAGGAAGACAAAGAGGGACTGTCCTACTGCTACGTTGTGGGTAGGGCCACAGAAATGAGGCACCATCACTATGTTTTAGACCTATGTACATAGTAATTAAGGGTTTGAAACTTCATACATTTATATACAAGTCATTTTTACATCTCATGTATATGTATTTGACTATATATCACGTAAGTGCATATATGCAAACATATAACGTTTACTATATATCCTGCTATATATATCGATGCACACATATATAACATACAATAAAATACATACACATTTTATACACAAACACACACACACACACACACACACACACAGGAGCCATTATTGAGCACTTACTGTGTTCTAGGTACACCACTTTGGGCTTTCCACACTTGATCTCTTCTAAGCCCTATAATAATCCTGTGAAGTGGAAACCACACCATCATCCCCATGGAAACGGTCTCTGAGAAGTCAGGTTCCTCACGCAAGGTCTCACAGCCTTTTAGGGACAAAGCTGGAAACAGCCATGGTTTGATGCCACAGTACGGCACTCATAGCCACGAAGGTTCCTGACCGTCACAGAACAGACGTGAATGACCTCAGAGCTGATGCACAACGGCCCGCCTTCTCCCACGGAACCCGCTTCTCACGTGCATCGCTCCCGTGCCCGAAACACCTGTTTTCCTGAACCCGGGGGCCCCAGTGACGGGGCCAAGCAGGGGCTCTGATACCAGCCTGAGGCCGGGGGGGACCAGCCACCTTGGATGACTCAGAGCCCCAGCCTGGTGGAGCCTTGGCAGCTGGGGCGATGAGCGAGAGACCCAGAGGTACCGGACTGCCTTCTGGTTGACTTTAAATCAGGCCGTCGGCGCTCTGATTTCTAGTGAGAAATGGCCCCTTGGACTGTCTCTCTCTTGGAGAAAGCTTTTAATTAACCCACCGACCACAGGCTCCTGAGAAAACCGGTCAGTGTGAAAACGACTCTCTTTTCTGCCACCGCATATTAAGACCTCCTGCCAGAATCAGATCAAGTGATATGGTCATCGCCTTAATCGGATCGAGTGTCCTAATCGCCAGCTGCCCCGTCCTAGGCAACACGACAACCCTGCCTTCGCTGCGGACGCTTCTTGCCAACACCTCCCTCTGGAAGATGACCCACGGTTTGCTACTTCTTGCGGAAAGTTTGGTAATGAACGTGGCTTCTGTGTCTTCGGCCGTAAAGAGCAGAAATCCCCCTTCGGGCAACTCCACTAGACCTTTTATCCGTACTCGGGAAAAAGAATTGATTGATTTTGAAGTTAAATGTTGGCATCTGCTGTTATTCAAAACCGGGACCTTGGCTACAGTCATCCGCCACGTTTTCAGCCTTGCCACCAGTGTGTGGCAAATGAAGGCAAGCTGCTCTCAAATGAGAAATGCAAAATAGTCAATCTGTTTGTCTGTTTAATGTAACTGGGAACATAAGCTGCTAAAAATGGCACCATTCGGCACTGTCAGATGGGAGACACTCACCAACAAACAAAAGCCTAATGACCCATTTTACTCGGCACTCCGGAGTTGCTCCTAATGGTACTTTCCATATGCACTCGAACATGCTTTTATCTGAAACTGCAAATGGTACGATTTTCCATCCAACACAAGCGTGTAATCTGTGCGGGTGGGGGGGGGTGGGAGGGAGAAGAAGGATGGTGGGGGGTGGGAGGTGTCCCCCCCACCCGCCTCCTCCCCCCACCCCCCCGCCCCGGCACCATGGAGGAAGGCTGATGTTCTCGACATCTTAAAGCAGGAAGCATATTGCAGAAGCATCTGACTCTCATCTTCCCTTTACACCTGTCATTGTACTGTATTAAAGGGAAAAAATCAAGTCATTAACCATGATAGATATGTTTTTAATAAGTAAGTGTTGTGCCTCACCAGGCGGATAAATAGCGCGGCTTAAGATAGCTTCAGAGCCTGGCGTGGGATTACAGCGGGGAGTTAAAGGCACTGCTTACGTCTTCAAAGAGTGTGCAATTTGGGAAGCATGGGGCTCTCAACATTACCCCGGCTGCCACTCTTGAAGGAGGCTCCCTGCTGGGGCCGGGCTCTAACGGGCCTTTACACCAGGAGCTGGCTCCCTCTTCTTTCTCCGGACTTCTGGTGCCTACGGACATGTGCCCTCCCCCAAAGGGCTTGGGCCAAACCCAGCAGCAGCCTTTAAAAAATGTGCCTCCCATTGGTATGGTGAATGCCGATGCCTACAGATTCATACAGACTGTCAGGAGCACTGTGTTGAGAAGGAGCCTGAGGCACACCCATAGAAAAGGGTGTTAAAATCGGTTATTAGACCCTGAGGTTATTCACAAGCCAGTGTTTTTATTACAACAAAACCAAAAACAAAACAAAGGCCGGTTAGGATGGCCAGCATTCAATTCTTCATGTTCAGGATCCAACAAAGACTCCTGTATTTCTACCAGAAGGTCAAATCCACTCGAGTCATGACAAAACTGGGGGCGGGGCGGGGGGAGAGGGAGGACGTTAAGGGTGCTGATGCGCTCGGCTCAAAAGACTCATTGCAAAAGAATATGTCTGGCCTCAACCATCATTTGGATACGTTCAGTGGAAATAAGGCAAAAGCATATGGTTTACATTTCCGCTATAAAGAAATATGGGTGGGAACCTTGTGGGACCCAAGTTGCAATAACAGATACAGATACTTGACAAGGCTTGGCAGGCGAAGACAGAATATTTCTGTGTTTACCTGACAATGTGACTAGAGTCCGGCCCACGGGGGAGCAATCCATTTGGTTGTGACCCGTCGCACCCTGGCAGAATGTCCTTGCAGAGACATTATAATGTCAGCCTGGGAAGTCTCTCCCTCCCCCTTCCATGCAAGCTCTCCCTCCATTGAGAGATGCTGATATTGTCACACCAGTTAATATGCACAGTGGCACCACTTGGGACACTGGGCAATCCTGGATCGTCTTACTGTGCGATATCACCGTGTAATAACATGCCAGGAGGAGGCGTTGACTTTCGCGTGCGTTTAATTTTCCCATTCCAAAGTCCTTTTAAAAAAAAAAAAAATCTAACTCTGACTTCTCTTTTGGTGTGTGATTATTTGAATGGCTTCTGTTACCCTTAATTCTGGTTTACCTCCCCCCCCCCCCGTTTTTTTGTTATGTCTCTCTCTCTCTCTCTCTCTCACAATTTGAAGCATCAAACTCACTGAAACAAAAACGGGGGAGACTCCTCCTGCTTCGTCGCATATATTTGGTTTCACAACAAAAGCGTCATTGGTAAGCTAGAGACTAAATGACTATTTTTGAGTCCAGCACACCTTTGGTCAGGAAAAAAAAAATTTTTAAAGTTAATAAATGTGGAGTTTTCTTTTTCCATTTCTTTCCATGACAGATCAAAAGTCACACGAGTGGTATTGCAATGCAGCTGCCCAGATTACTTGGCCTCTGAATAATAAATAGGGAGTTTCTAGAACCACCAGCTCATTAATGAGCACTAATTCAGAATGGATGGCACAATGTTCAGTAATTTAAGCAACGTGGACAATGAAGGTTCTCAACTCTGGTACAAAGAGCGGCCTACAGAATCATGTGGAATGAGTAATTACAGCTAATATCCATTTCAGCTTGTATTAGAATGTCCAGAGAAACAAGGTCGCAACGGCGGGCTGGGAGCTGGTCCCGGGGAGCATCATGCGGGGGGAGAGGGAGTCAGCAGGGCAGGTGAACTGTTCCCATTACTTGGCCTCACCCAAGAGGGAGCCCCCGGCCGCTCCCACCGGCACTGGGCAGGAGAGCCTCAATGACTCAGTCACCGAGCCTGTCCGTGTCTGGTGGCTCGAGTGTTCGGCAAAGGATGGCCACGAAAGCAGAGGTGGGTCCAGCCCCCACCTACCCGCAGCCTTGTTCTGCTGTTGGAGCACATGGGGGAGCAAGGTTCTGGATGCTGCTTCTCCCAGGGGCCCATGGGAAAGTGCCCCTCCCAGAAGATGCCCCTGGTGTTCTCTGCATAGTCAACGGCTGAGGGGTCTGCAAGGCTCAAAGCAAGGAGGCCACGAAGCCGGCAGAGGTCAATGGGAGGGCCTGCGTTGGAAATGGAGAGTTTGGACCCTCCCGGCAGCCCAGAGAGGTAATAGAGACATGGGATACGATTTGGGGCCCTGTGGATGAGATAGGACTTTTAATCTGAGCTTTCATAGGCAGTACTCTGGGTTGCAAGCAAGAGAAATCGACTCTGGAAGATTTAAGTGGAGAGAAGAATTTACCGAAAGGGTACTGGGGCCTCACAGGATCATGGCCACTGTCCTCACACAGCCACAGGACGCAGGCTTGCCTTCCACGCCGCCCCCCCCTCCAGACCCCGGGCTCCAGCACTGACACCCTGGGCCCCGGGTATCACTCTTGCCACTTCATGGCTTCTCTGACAACCGATTCCAAGTCTAGGGCTGTCAAGATCAGGTCATGTGCCCGACAGCTTCTAAGGCAGGCTGGGAATGGTAACATTGAACTTTCTGGCTTCCACATTGGTGGGGTGTGTCTGTCTCTGCCTCCCAAGGATTCATAAGGTGGAAAATCCCCCTTCAATATGGCAGGACTGCACCAAAGGGTCAAATGTCTGCTCCAGCTGCTCTGTCTTGTCATCTCTGGGTGACCTGTGCAGGTCACTTTCCCATCCTAAATCTCAGCTCTTCGTGGCAAAATGCAGACAACAGGACCACCCTCACAGGCAGGGGTGATGATGATACTGGGCACGTTATCGATTCATCCCACATACATTTATTGAGCTCCTACAATATGAAAGGTTTTGTGTAGCCTCATAATGATGCAGATAGTTGGGCGAGCTCCTCATCCGTGGAATGACCTGGACCTGCCACCTCCTAGTAGGGATGGAGAGAGGGGATGTACCAGTAACTCGGGGGTAGATTTAATAAGACTTCCTGATGAATTGGATGCGGGGAATCAAGAAGAGGAAGGAAACAAAAGACATCTCATCTCTGGGAGAGTCTACCAGTAAAGTCACTGACTCAGTCCTTAGCATACAGTAAGGGCTCAACAAATGCTCATTGCTAACACAATTGTCATCCTGTGCTCATCTTCATTTTTTATTTCACCCCCAGCTGGCCAGTCCTCACCGATTAAGTCCGATATTCGATACGACAGGGATTACCGGGTGGGCTCAGGCTATGAGAGCTCAGACTTGACTCTGCCACTGGCTCGCCGTGTGACCTTTGGGAAATGAATTCACCTTTCTGTGGCTCAGCCCCCTCCTCTGTAAAGGGCACATGTGCTCCATCACAGGTCTGTTATGTGCTTTTATGAAAATGCCCTCAGAACCGCGCCTGCAACACGATACGAGCTCCACGTACAGAGTCTGCTGTTGTTGTTATTTCCCTAGTGCACATATCACTCACATCCCACCCCAGCCATCCAAACTGCCCGTGTGCAAAAGGAATCCTAAAAAAATCCGACCCTCTTCCTCCACTTGAGAATCAGGGAGAGAAAGTAGATCGCCCCAGTCCACAGGACGTGAAAGTCTACCATGAACCATAAACTGGAGGCTTGTGGTAAATTTGGTGATTGTGGGCGACTCTGTGGCTCAGGTTTGGGCCACTGACCTCAGATGGGAGGACCCCATGGTCTGCTCATGGTCAGCTCCTTGCACACGCTCACAGTCCTTCAAGCTTCACTTCCTGACTGCCTCGGTTAGGAGGTGAGCACTGGGGGGGTCTCAGAAGTGGGACAGCTGTCCGGAGGTTAAAGAGGGTTGGTTGTGGGGGGTGGCGCACAGCCCGGGCTCCTGAGTGTGAGGACACAGGCTGGACTTCTGCTTTCCAGCCTGGCTGGAAATAACACATCAGCACCTTTCCGCGTGATCGTAGGGCGCCCGCGGTTCCCGCACCCACTGGAAACCAGAAGTGAAGAAACACCCACACTCGCTCATCACGTCCCCCCCAAAAGACGAGAAGTTGTACTACAAATGGTAGAGCCCCCTGCTACCCTCTAAAGTAATAACGATGCGGGGCGCCTGGGGGGCTCAGTCGGTTAAGTGTCCGACTTCGGCTCAGGTCACGATCTCGCGGTCCGTGAGTTCGAGCCCCGCGTCGGGCTCTGGGCTGATGGCTCAGAGCCTGGAGCCTGCTTCCGGTTCTGTGTCTCCCTCTCTCTCTGCCCCTCCCCCGTTCATGCTCTGTCTCTCTCTGTCTCAAAAATAAATAAAAAACATTAAAAATATTTTTATAAAAATAAAGTAATAACGATGCGACAGAGCAGACAATGCAACAGAAAGCAAGCAAAACGTAACTACAAAATGGCCTCAGTGCAGGTTAACCAGATGGACAAAAGGAGACCCCCCCCACTGCTCCACACCTATTTTTCTGGAATGAAGTCTTCACCTAGACCTCAAACACAGCGTATAAAACAATTAGCCCCTGGGTTGTGCTACAGTGACCTATACTGCGGGGTCTGACCTTTGTGAAGCTGGGGGTCGCGTCTCGTCTTGGTATCCTCTGGTGTTTGCGGGAGAAGTGGCACAGGACAGAGGTACATCGGAGGCAGAGCCCACGTGAACGGGACTCAGCACCGTGGCTGATGGCTGTGATTTCAAGGCACTGTATCATTTACATGTATGGAAATATAATACGAAGGCATAACATCTACCGAGATGCCTCAGTTTCCCCAGGTAATCAGAACAGGGCCATCTGAGCTCAGCCAGCCCGGTGGAGGCAGAGATCTTTGGTCTCCTTCTGGGTAGATGCGCCACCCTCACTGTTCCACAGGCAGCAGCCATTGCTTCCGGCACCTGTGGCCTGTGATATTGCAGACCAAGCCCCCAGCAGCCAAGAAACAAGAGCATCTGCCCCTTACAGGTCCCTGAATTGGTCGGAAGGTCAGCACTGCTGGTATCTGGCGATCCACTTTGATGGCTGGAAAATGTGTCAACAGACAGGTGCATGTTCTTGTGTCAAGGGCTAGAGTGCACACAGGCCGGGGTGCAATTTTCCCAGCGGCTCGTGGGAAACCATTCAGGCAGACATTGGGAAGTCGGAATCAGTTTTGCATGAAGCGGGGCGGGAAGCAGCTCCCGGGGCTTACAACCTTGTCCCAAGGACACGCAGCTAGGGAAGAACAGAGCGAACCAGCAAATCCAGGCTGTCAGAGGCTGGAGCTTACGTCTAAGCCACCTACCTTTACAGAGAGCCGTTCCTAGACCCCTGACAAGCCCCATGCACCAGTTTCTCCACACCCAGCCCTCTGACCCACTAATCCTTTATTACGCTATCTAGCGGATTGGACTTTTCAAAAGCTGAACTTCCTCCCTGTCCTTGAAATCCAATGGTCTGCCATGAGACTGCTTGCCTGTGCCTCGGTTTCCCTTGTTTTCATGACAGTGGTGATAATATGTGACAGAGCACCGGGAAGGGTCAGACCATGTCACGTCTGTGGTGTCCCTGGAGACCCACAGCCCTCCTGACCCAATCGATGGGACTGTCTAGACGATCAATACTGATCACTGCAGCTGAATTGACCCGACACGGGTCCACATTGATCATTTAAGACACCTAGAATGGTTGGATCAGCTGGGCCATGGTTCAGGGACTTTGGTCACTAAGGCCGTCATTAAATGAAGGACGCAGCCTTTGAAAAATAGAAGGTGTTACGTTCAAAAGAAAGAAAGAAAGAAAGAAAAGAAAAGCCCTTTGACCTTTGAGAAGTCCTTGGGTGATGGGAGTTGGATCTCTGGGAGGCAGAGGTAAAGATGCCTAAGGGCCCGTGTGACTGCAGGCAGGCTAGACAAACCCCTCTGAGCCTCAGTTTACTTTTCAGGAAAATGGGGTGAAAGAGTATTTGCCTCCAGAACTCACAGGGACCAAGTGGTAACACGAGGTATTACAATGCTTAGGCGTAGAGTCGGGGAAGTATTAAGTTTTCAATAAAGTGTGATCGCTGTTGGTATGACTTACTCTGAGTAGGAGTTGTCTCCCATTCAAAAGACCTTTTCTGTTGGCATCTGGAAATATTGACGCCCTGTTATAAGTCGCGCGGGCCCGTATTGAGAGAGGTCTGTCTTTAGCAAGGACACCGCTGAACCCTCGGAATAACGTTGAGTTTTTGAAAGAGACAACGGACTTCAACCTGCCCGCGACCTCAGAGCCAGGAAGCAGCAGAGGTAGATATAAAGCCAGATTCTCCTGACTCTGGTGTCTACATTCTCTCCTAAAGCCCAAAGCCGTGGCAAAGTGGGAGATGAGGGAACACAGGACCCTCGCCTTCAGGGAGCTTGGGGTCTACCGGATGATGAGTCACCTCTGCAAAGAACGAAACGCGCACGATACCGTGAGATAGGTACAATCTGATCACACGAAGGAGGTGAGGCTCTGAGCTGGCCCTGCGCGGGCGAGGCGGGAGGTGAAGGGGCAGAAAATTTAGCACAAAGCTGGTATGTGACCCGAGCTCCGATTTCAATAAACTACGGTATGTGAGGAGACGGAGGCCAAAGGAAGAAGGTGAGCAAGGGGGTGGAGGTCGGAAGTCGCTGGGCTAATTCAGTGAATGGCCTCAATTGGCCGATGCCTTGGGTCACGGCCAACGGCAAGCAAGTGCCTTGTTATATAATCGCCTTTATTGGCTATTTGTAGAAGATTCACTTAAGGTTACCATTTTGTCAGGTTTGCAGTTCTCTCTTTCTCCTGTTCTGCTTCTTTCTCTCTATTTCTGTATCTCTCTCTATCTCCCCAGAAGTTCATCTTCCCTCCTACCCCACTTTTTTTTTTTCCCTGCTTAACAGTGAGCAACCTTAGCGAGGGCTTCTGTTTTCATATTCAAGTTGGTTTTTACATGTAAACTGTTTTGCCCTAGATTTTGGCGCATGGCCTTGCATTATAGAGTGTGAATATTTTATCCGGAGGTATATTTCATTTTTTTTAAAGGAGGCTCGTAACACTTGTCCAAAGCTAAAACGCTTCCCCTTGAATATAGGCTCTCTAGCAATGAAACAATATTCTGTTCCCCAACCTCAGAGGGGATGGACGCTGAGTTTGTTTAGAAATGTGCTCCTTGTGCTAAACTTCTGCCATAAATTACGAGGCGGCCGCTAGTTAGCATGTCTCCCTCCCAGCCAGACACGTGGTATGGATGATGTCCTCAGCCTACTTCAAACAAAGCTGTAAGAACACAAGGAGGAAAATCAGCCCTATCTCCATGCTGTGGGAAATTCACACAACCCGACTCCCAGCTCCTGCAAAATGGAAATAAAAATTCTCAGTGGCTGCTTTAACTCCAAGGGCTTAGAAAATTGACTAATAATGCAAATATCCAGAGGTTAATAGCCTGGTGACATTACTGTAACTTACACGGTGGCTTAAAGGGCATTATCCATCACATGGCCAGCAGTGGTCAGTTAGCAGAACATATGGATAAATATCAAAAGAGGAATGAGCTCCCAGAACCGGGCACTAATAAAACCTAGGGATTTCCTCCCTCCCCGCCGCCCCGCCCCCATTTTCTTCCTTTAATGGAACCAGGCAATGCGCAATCTTGGTCTTTTATGCCTGAGGCTCACATGTACCCTTCTCTGCAGAGGAGGCCGATCCTGATGGGGGCCCGTGAACGGGAACACAGAATGCCCCCACGATCTTACTTCGCATGTGTGGGGAGGGGAAAGTCAGTGGGATCCAATCAAGGGAAGAGTCGTCAACAAGCAAAAGAGAGTCTGCGGGATACCTTTGGCGGTGGCTGTTTTGGACAAAATGAAGTGAGCTGGAAATCAGCTGGAAAAGGCTGCTAATAAGTGTGTTCATGAACAAGGCCAGATGGAAACGCCAGCCCTCCAGGCCCAGGTGGACGGCCCTTACTCATGGATTGCCCTCACCTTTGAAGTTTGGATTGGGCGACTGTTGCCCCGACGAGGTGGTTTGTGGCACCACTGAGTGGGTGGACTCAAAGCCACCTCACTATCCCTGGTCATGAACTGTGAGCCCTTGTACCCGTCGGGCTGGCCTGGCTGATCTTCCCTCCTCCCCCCCTGCCGTTTGGGGCTCCTCCGGGGAGGGGTGGGGCGGTATTATCTTTGGGAAATTGTAGATTCTTCGCTCCTGCTGCTAAAAGGAAAATTACTACCCTGAGCAGTGCCTGGGTGGGTTCCAAAGGAGTCTTGTCGCATTATTTAAATACTGAATTGCGATATGATTGAAGTTGGTACCAAGTTGGTCTTGGCAGAGTCTGCTGCCTGGCAGGTGCTCTCGTAAGGGCTGTGCTGTTTCAGCTAACTGCTTTGGATTCGCTGCTCTGGGGAGCGCCAGCCAAGCCCCGGGCTGCTGCTGCCGCTTTTAATTTTCTCTTCCCTGCAAAATGCACAGGATCCAAACACCCACCCTCTCCGCGCGGGCCACTCCCCAGGCGGCGTCTCGCGGGCTCCCGAATCCGGGTTTCTCCCTAGGTTCCTTCACCTTGCCAGGCCGTCTCTCCCCAGGGGCCCTCCCTCTTGGCCCTAAGCCGCATTAAGCACAAGAAAAAGGAAAAACGCCCCTGTCCGAAGCGCTTCCTTCTCCTCCGTCATGCTTTCTTGCCTGTACGTTCTTTTTCCCTCCGATCTAAACTTCATTTTGCACGTTTTGGCCCCAAGGATGGCCTCCTCTTGCTTTGTTTGTGAGATGGAAGCCCTGTGGCAATCAGCCCTTTCTGAGATCCTTTGTGGGGTGACACGAGTTTTCCAGAACCGTTTGGAACGTCCAGGGTTTAGTGGGCAACGGGGTGCTGCACTTTTACCAAATCTGCTCCGGGAGGTTCTTTAATTAATTTGCGTATTTGACCTTAGGAGGCAGTTTGGCACCTGCCCTCAGAGCTTTCGCCCCAGCCTTGTGGGCGAGGTAGGGCGCCACGCCCAGGTGCACCGGGAGAACCCCCTCCTGCAGCTGGTTCTCAGTCCAGAAACGTCTGCCGGTTCACTCCAGGGACTCAACTTCCCAGCTCAGAGACGGTTTTTTGCCCAAACCCTCAGCCCACTTCTGTGTGGACGGGATGCCAGGCCGGCAAGTCCGGGACCGCTGAGCCACAGCAGCGTCCTGAACAGGTTCTGAGTCTCCAGGGGCATGAGGGGGACGGAGGGGGACCCCAGCGGTGTCCTTGGTGATCTCTTAGCACTCAGCTGCCCCACAGGAGAAGGCTACATGGCCCTGGAGGGACCTGTAGGCTCAGGGGCAGAGGTGCTGATTAAGAGCCCAACGACGCCACTGCTAATGACCTTGAGGAGCTCCTGAAGCTTGTCTGAATTTTGGGTTTTCACGACTGTTCCTTTTCCCTTCCTCCTTTTTTCCCCCTTCCCTCCACCCTCCATCTGCCCTTCCTTCCTCTCCCCTTCATTGTTAGTAGTAGCATTATTACAAAAGTAATACTTGCCTTTTGTGCAAAGCAAAAGGAAAATCAATCAACCAATCAATCAATCAATGAAGGACCAGTAAAAGTTGGCATCCCCCATCACTAACCCAACTTTCCCGGATGCACACTCGCCATTAACCCTTTCCTACACGCCCTTCCAGACTTGGCCTGTGCAACCACGAAGCTGTACCTTTGCTGACGGTCCCCACGCTGAAGAGCCGTTGTAAGCATGAAATAAGAAAATTGATGGGAAATAATAATATTGGCCACTATCTTCCCTGGTGTCGGGTCTGATTTTATTTTGCTGACCTCTACGTATGCCTTTCACGCAGGCTGGCTGAGGGGCAGCTCTCAAGCACACGCTTCTCGTTGGCTTCTCTGCCACGGCCCATCCCAATTCCAAACGATCGTTTGCTATTTTCTCCCAACCTCCACAGGCCATGGCAGAGACACAGAAACCCCTTCCTTTCAGGGCGGTTAAGCGTCCCACTTCGGCTCAGGTCATGATCTCGCAGTCCGTGAGTTCGAGCCCTGCATCAGGCTCTGTGCTGACAGCTCACAGCCTGGAGCCTGCCTTGGATTCTGTGTCTCTCTCTCTCTCTGCCCCTCCCCTGCTCGCACTCTCTCTCTCTCTCTCAAAAATAAACACTAACACAAACAAGAAACCCCTTCCTTTCTAGGTCTTGCAGTCTTGGGTCTGTTTGGCATATACAGGATAGTCTCTAAAGGAAATATCTCAGTTATCAAGGTCAGGAGAACGCTGCGATTGTTCTGTTAGCCAACGAGCCTCACCTTCATAGCTAATCGAGGGGCCAGTTTTCCGTACGTTTCTCCCTGGGCAGAAAGCATACGTCTCCTTATCTCCTGCTGCATCTACGATAAGGGTATTTGATGAGTCAGACAGTGTTGGCTACATCCAAGACGAGCACCTTTGCAAGATTACTTATTCTGAAACCAGGCAAGGGTCTGTTTTATGCTTGGCTGTCTGGGACCCAAAAGAGAGCTGAGGGTAAACATCTTCTGGCATTACTTGCCCAGTGTGGGACGAAGAGGATGGGGAGGGTGGAGGCAGGAGGAGTTACATGTGGTTGGAAACACAGGCTGAGTGTCCACGCAGAGCTATGTGACCCTGGGCAAAGACAGAACTTCAGAGCCTCAGTCTCTTCATCTGCAGTAGGAAACAATAATACCCATTTCACGAGTTTGCTGTGAAGTCTGAATACACCAGCACTTGGGAAATGGTTCGCCTGGCTCCTGGGCACGTGGTAAGGGTTCAAGAAATGAATCCTTAACAAACAAACAAAAAAAGGGGGTGGGGGAGAAAGGGAGAGAAAGGTAACATTTTCTATCAGGTACAAGGATTAATTTTCCCTGAACAGCGGAAGGGAAGGAGAGACCTGTGGATTGGGAAGGAGAAGCACCAGTATGTTTCTGAGTTTGTCTGAAGAGAAAGGCGGAGCAGAAAGGAAGTACGGGTCTGGGCTGAAAAACCAGGTGCTCTGTGCAGAAAAGGCCTTGGTATTACCAGCTGTTGCAAAGTTTCCCTGACGCTCAGATGTCCAGGCACCCCTCCTACTGTAAACAGGGACTCCCATTTCTGTAGCTGTTCGGGGTCTGGGGTCCGGACACCTTCTATTGCTTCCATCGCGTGGTCCTTTACTCTGGGCCCCAGGAACCAGATTCCTAGCTTCCTAGCTTGGGGCCCCATGTGGGGCCATCTCAATTTTCCGTGTTTCTGGTTCTTTTGCTTTCAGCATCTCCCGACGCATTGGGCGGGGACGCCCAGCTTTAGACCTGCTTCTACGGGACCCCCAAACTGTCCCCGTCCCATCCCACTCTCAAGTGGGAAGGCAGATTCTGAAGATGTCAGTTCAGCTTTCTAGCCAGTGGACGCCCAAGGCTCAGGCTCGGAATCAGGCAGATGTGTGGGCAAGCCTCAGACCTCCCTCGTCTAGGCCGGAAAGTCACAGAGCCTCTCGGAGGAGCCTCCCCGTTCGTGGGAACATCTAGGACAGTAGCGCATACATACTCAGGGGCTCTGTGATGATTCAGTGATGTACGAATAAATGGCCGGGGAGAGTCTTTCAGCTGGAAGAGAGCTGCCCTTGAAAGATAATGGCTATTGCTACCAGACTTCTTTGATTATGACGCATGGGCACTGCACATTTTAATATATCTTTTTTAAAAATATATATTTTTTTAATGTTTATTTTTGAGAAAAAGAGAGCACGCAAGCAGGAGGGGGCAGAGTGAGAGGGAGGGAGAGAATCCCAAGCAGGCATCGTGCTATCAGCACAGAGCCCGATATGGGGCTCAAACCCACGAACCATGAGATCCTGACTTGAGCCGAAAGCAGATGCTTCACCGACTGAGCCACCCAGGTGGCCCTCATTTTAATATTTCTAGCACCATCACACACGTTAAAGCCAAAAGGACCATGTCATGTGGTGGAGACACTTCTTCCTGTGTGCCCTTGGAAAGCTGTTGTGAAGTCGATGGCACACCCTGTGGTCACCAGTTATCTTCCAGTTGAGGAAATACGTTTGATGATGACATCTGTAAGGTGTTCGGGCTTCCCGGAGAAGCAGCACATTGAGGGGGACATCCCACAGGGACCACCACCCTCCAGATGCCCCCTGTCTTTCTGAGGGCTCCCAGGGCTCATTCTAGGGCTCGGGGAAATGGCTGAAAGACCCAGCCTGGGAAACTGATGGGAATGCTGGCCCTGACACAGGCTGCTTCTGGCAAGACTTCCCACAAACACCAGGCTCCGCTCTCCTCCCGGAGGAGGCGAGACTGAAGCCGGCGTGTAGGGGACACGAGAGGACGGGCATCCAAAGATGACGAGAAGCCTGAAAGTTTCCCTCCCGAGGGGGTTCCTGTTTGACAAGTTCAGGAGGAGCTGATTCGAGGCTTCCCACAGCCGGTTCTGGTGGGAAACATGGGTTTCCCCCGGTCCCCTGTTGCAGAAACTGACATTTTTGAAGGTCGAGGAGGAGACGAAAGCACTCATTTCCTCACTTACTCCTCTGCAGGATGGAGATACTGGGATCTAACACAGACGGAGAAGCTCCTGTGTGCTACATGTCGGGCTGGACCCTTTATGTCCACAACATGATCCATTTCAATGATTAATTCATTCGGTAAGTATTTAGCGAACAGCTATTGTGTGCCAGGCACTGTTCTATGATCTTGGGATCTAGGAATGAACCAAATGAAGCTCCTGACCTCATAGGGCGTCCACTCCCATGGTAGGAATGAGGCAATAACACATAAATAACCCCATAACATACCAGGAGGTGATAAGTGTTAAATAAAATAAAATAAAATAAAATAAAGCTAGTTAGGGGACTACGGAATTGAGTGCATAGGTGGGGGAAAGCTCAAACTACGACTACCTTTTAAAAGTTTTTATGTATTAAAATAATCTCTACACCCAATGTGGGGCTCAAACTCATGACCTTGAGATCAAGAGTCACACGCCCTTCTGACTGAGACTGCCAGCCCGCCCCCCAAACTACTACTATTTTAATTATAAAAATACCTATAGACCACTATTAACAACAAAAGCTAGTGTCTATTGATTATGGACACTTTAATCCTAAAAATTAATAGTGAAAGGTTTATATTCTCTTTGACCCACTGACAGGTTCCGCACACTAAGCCCTTAAAAGTGTGTTGTGACTGAACCCACCCATTTTAAAGATGGAGAAACTGAGGCTGGGCCTCGTGAAGTAGCTTTCCCAGTTCGTAACACTGGGTGGTTCACCTGGGTTTCAAACCCTGTTTTTTCTGACTCTAGAAACTGCTTTAACCACATGGCTCTAACAGCCCTAGTTTGGGTGCTTTTTTACTCCTATAAATGAAGAAACTAAGCGTCCGAGAGATCAGGGACTAGTGAGGCAGAATTAAAACCCACAACTGTTACACTTCAAATCCCATGTCCTTTCCTCTCTGCCACATCCCTAACTCATTACGGCGGAATCTTAAATGACCAAGACAGAGGTGGTGGAAGTTTCCAGGGCTCCCCACAGCCTGCTCCTGAGTGGGTCCCTGCTCCTCTGTAGGACAGGCAGGGGGGACCGAGAAAGACCACGTGCTGTTCCGAAAAGCGTGTGCAAGCTGTTGGTCCTTGTGCGGTGGGCCTGCTCATGACTGAGAATCCCTGGCCGTTTTCACCAACACGCAGAACCTTAACGTGCAAAAAACATGGGCTTTATTTTGGTGAAAACAGAGTCCAACCTCAGGGCGTGGGCGCGTGTCAGAACGTGACTCACCCTATCTCGAGCTTTTTCCACTCCCAACTTGATGATGGAGTCAGCTTTGAAGTCGCTGGCGACCTTGCTTCGCAAATGACCGAAACAGTGAAGATCGAACTGACAAGCTCACCACACTCGTTTCCAGAGAACTTTGAGCCTGTGCAGTGTTCTAGAAGCATCTCTCCACAAAGCCGTGTTCACTCATAAACAGAGAAGGCAGCTGCCCACACAGGATGGTCTGCAGGACACTGGTAAAGCCTTCCTGCCGACCCAGGTGGCCTCCTGCCTGACACACATATACCGCGCTGAAAGTTGCACCATTCGTGACAGGCAAATGGTATGTCTCCAAGCCTCAGTTTCCCCCTCTGCTAAATGGGACGCGTGAGAGCTCCTTTGAGCGGCTAACGCCTCATCTTTCAGAGTGCCGCTGACCCAAAGACCAGCGGAAGCTGCCGTCTGTCAGTTCCGGCTGAGGGTCAGGCCAGCGGTTGTCTCTTACAGCCTGCCAAGAATTTCGGTCAGAGGAGACTGAGATATTGCAAGAGGATGGGTGGAAAAGGAGGGGTTGAGGGTCCGGCAGAATATTCAGGCTGTATTATAGAGGGACCCCCTCCTGGAGGTACAGGCGGAGGAAAATGCACCACCGGAAGTCCCAAAACACACGGGGATCTCTCACTTCATTCTCCCTCTCTGGGCTGGGTGCCAGGGACTTCTAAAACTTAGGAGGTGAGGTCAGAAAAGGCAATGTCTGTTGAACCCCAACGAAGAGGCACTTGAAACAAGCCATCTCGTGAATTCTCATACTCGCCCTCTAGGGAAAGGGTACTACCTTTAGTTAGCACAAGGGGAGACGAGGGCCCCGAGAAATGAAAATGTATGCTACCCCAGCGAGAAAGAGACGGGGCCAGGAGTCATCTACCTCTCCCCTGGGGTCTTGGGATCCTGGATTCCTTCTTCCCTTCCCTCCCTCCCTCCCTTCCTTTCTTCTCTCATTTCCTCCTACCTTCCTTCCTTTCTTCCTCCCTCCCACCCACAAATTCTCATTTATTCCAGGCTCAAGGGCTATACCAGTGAGCAAAACCAACACTATCCCTGACCCTGCTGGGGGCAAGCCCAGGAGCAGAGGCAGACACTGCTTTCCACTTTTCTCGTCCACTGTCAACCCGTATTCCTCATCCCTGGACTGCTGACATAGCTCTGGGCTCCAAATGACTGACTCATAGCTTACTGGACACATGACGTCGTTTGCACTTCTCTTTGTGGGACAGATCCAGGCAGACTGTACTTTCTAGTTCACAGGCCCCACTTAGAATTTACAATCTGTGGAGAAGTCAGCCACTCACCTCCTATTACCTTCCTGTAACACGGGCACATCCTGTAACATCATAGCATCATGAGAGCCTCGTAGAGCTCTCTTCTGAGGACCTCAGCAGAGGAGGCCCTATACTTCATTGATTCACTCATTCATCCATACGTTCATTCGTTCATTCATTCATTCATTCTCCAGCTATGTCTTGAGCGCTTGTAATGTGACATAAATCACACTGTTGCGGGCATTGGAGCTACAGAAGTGAACGGGACAGAGGTAGTTCCCGTGTTTGGGGCCCTCAGACCATCGAGCAAGAAAGAGGATGCTACTCAAGTGATGACCCACCTGAATACACCTGTTCCCAAGCTGGACATACAGCAAGGCACAGCTCTGTTTCAGAGCATCATTGTGTGGAACGTTAAACAGTAAGGAGCAAACTAGAGACAGGGCATGATCATGCTAATCAGGAAGGGCTTCCTGGAAGAGAGGAATGTGGTCCCTCTTCCCAGTACCTAAGTAATTTCTAGAGTGTCCACCATTTCCCATTCTTGAACTAGGCAGGATCGAGTCATAAGCCTGGGCCTGGAACCGCCAGGAAGGAGGCTCCGAGACTCCGTTGCAGGGATGTCGACTAAGACATGAGATGACTTACTATCCACAGCCCCGGCCACAACATCATTTGTTCTTGGCAGGAATAAATGAACCATTGTATTTTTGTTGGGTACATCCATTTCATAACTCGTTGGGATGAGCACTGGATGTTGTATGTAAGCGATGAACCACGAGAATCTACCCCAAAACCAAGAGCACGCTGTAGACACTGCATGTTAGCCAATCTGACGATAAATTATGTTAAAAGTAAATAAAATCATCTGTGCGACACATTATATCACATCACGGTATTTGCGCCTGGTCCCTGAGTATCAAATGTTGTTCCATAAAAGACTCTTAAGACTAGGGTGGCTCAGTCGGTTGAGCGTCCGACTTCGGCTCAGGTCATTATCTCGCGGTCAGTGAGTTCGGGTCCCGCATCGGGCTCCATGCTGACGGCTCAGAGCCTGGAGCCTGCTTTGGATTCTGTGCCTCCCTCTCTCCCTGCTCCTCTCCCACTCACACACACTCTCTCTCTCTCTCTCTCTGTCACTCAAAGATGAATAAATGCTAAAAAAAAAATTAAAAAATAATAATCTGAAGATTACACGAGACCCACAGAAAAGGGCATTTGAAGGCACAAGGACACATGACCTCTGCCAGAAGCCTCCCCTATTTTATTGCATCCAAGGCTATGATTTGGAAGAGAAGGGCTACAGACGCATCCCCATAGCCAACCTGGGAGCCCAGGCCTCCATAGCCAGGCTAGCAATGAACACACGTGGCCTCAAATCAGAACTGTCACACCTCAGCCAAACTCTCTCCCCACCCCCCGCCCCAACCACACACATCAAAGGGTGAAAATGAACATCACTTCCTATGCAACTCTTTGTTTCAGCTGGGAAAACTGGAAAATTCACTTATGCGACGAGCCAGACTTTCACTCCCATGGACTCATCCTTGCTCGGGCAAGCTCATTTTCCCTAAATGTGCTGCGCACTCTGAAGATCCAGGCAGAGAACCTTGGGCCACGCCAGTTGTCAACAGCCACCTCGGGGGTCCCCCGTAATCCTCCTGCGTCCAGGTTGAAACCCAGCCAATTACTAAGCCATCGAGAAAGAAACAATGGCTAATTAAGATGAACTTTAAGGGGGGGCGGGAAACTTAATTAATGTGATCTTTATCTGAAACTCCTTCTAATTGCAGAAAACTTTAGAATTTCTACGGATCAATGCCTTAGACTATTTGTAAAAGGTACATACAGCACTTTTTCATAAAGCAGAAGGCTGAAAAACCAAAGGTTAGCTAGTATGTTCAATGAGCACGGACCTTCAGCCCCCTTCCCCACGTACAACTGTTGGTGAAAATTCTCATATACACATAGAGATAGAAAATTATGGCTGCAACAGATATGGGCCTAAGGGGCCTGCATGACGGATATTACAACAAACAGGTGGGATTCGTGTCATATCCCCTACTATTCTTAAGATATTAATTGCTCTACCTACCCATTAATTTATACATTCACAGATTCGTTCTTCCAATAAATAATGACTAAGCAACCACGACATGCTAAGGCCATTTGGGGCGCACCAGGTACAGAGTGAAACAGTACGATAATCCCCGCCCCCCCCCAGAGTTTACGTTCCAGTAAGGAAGAAGACCACTGACCATGTCAAGAATTACAGAAGTCGCATGGTTTCACCTAGAGGATGGCATGGGGTGTGGCTGAGCGTGTGGTGAGCCATGTTTCATCAGGATGATTGGGGTCGGGCTCTCTGCAGAGATACGATTTAAGCTGAGCCTTGAATATCGAGAAGATATTTAGGGGGGTGCCTGGGTGGCTCGGTTGGTTAAGCGTCCAGCGCTTGGTTTTGGCTCAGGTTATGATCTCACAGTTCGGGAGACTGAGCCCCGACTTGGGCTCTGTACTGACAGCATGGAGCCTGCTTGGGATTCCCTCCCTCCCTCTCTCTCTCTCCCCTTCCCCCGCTCATGAACACTCCCTCTCTTTCTCCCTCAAAATAAATAAATAAACATTAAAAAAAAGAAGATATTTAAAATACTCAGCTGCCAGGAGATTCTAAGGTACAGCTAAGGGTGAAACCCATGGCTTAGTGCAAGGGCATGTGTCCAACCAAGCATGGATAGTGTGACCGAC
This sequence comes from Panthera leo, assembly GCF_018350215.1. Taxonomy (NCBI): domain Eukaryota; kingdom Metazoa; phylum Chordata; class Mammalia; order Carnivora; family Felidae; genus Panthera; species Panthera leo. The sequence goes on from NC_056693.1 coordinate 52,837,384, forward strand.
AGAAGGAAGCCCAGAGTCAGGATTTCGGGGAAGAGGGGCACAAAGTGAAGTGTGAGGGGAGGCAGGAGCCAGATCAGGAGGGCCTAGTAGACCGTGGATTTTACTCAGGTTCAGTGGAAACCACTGGAAGGATTTTGCTCCCGAATGACTTCGGCCCACTTTATATTTGTAAAAAGATCACTAAAGAGCAGATTGTAGGGAAATCAGAGGAGAGGAGAGCACTGCTCCCTTTCTGCTAAAACCACCACCCAGAGGAGGCACACGGGGTGCCCTGCCCTGGGATGAAGGTCACATAAGGGACCGGGATCCTCGGTTTAAATGCATCCAAATGTTGGTGAGTGTTCCTAGGAAGGATTCTGGCCACTTCAGAGGTCCCCAGGGGCCCAGGTGAAAAGTGGATGCGTGCCTCTGTAGCTTAGACCCAGGAAGGAGATTTATTTTTCCAGATGATGCTTACGATCCGAGGAGAACAACAGGTTTGCTGCAGAGAAAGGCAATCGAGAGCTGTCCCGGAATTCTTTGCAAAAGGAAGTGAGCAAAAACGTATTAAATGTCTGCCATGAACCAGACCTTATATTGGGCACGGGAAGTAACATGGCGAGCAGAAAGAGGCCTTCCTGTTTTCTGGAGGACACAGGCAAAGCCTCACACAAACAAATATGAAATTGCAAGGTGCTAAGGTCAAAACAGGGGAACCAGGCTTATGGGCAACTTAAGGGGATTGACCTAGCCAGGTGCAAGGTCACGGCTGGGAGCATGCACACCCTGGAGGCGAGAGGCCCAAAGACAGGGGAGAAGGAGGAATTTGGTCTCACCATCAGCCCACAGGACTCTGTGGACCCCAATAACGACTTCTGGTTTGGACTTACACACGGGGTTGGGTGCTTGATTCACATGCCAGCCTGGCCCAGGACTGTAATCCGAAGAGGGTGTGGGGGCCACGTTAAAGGCTTCACGGAGACCAGGGGGACTTGGTTATGTCACGGGTTTAGATTACAAGAAAGAAGATTGGAATTATGTTCTTTTTTTGTTCCAAAAATTTTTAATGTTTATTTTTGAGAGAGAGAGAGAGTGCGAGCAGGGGAGGGGCAGAGAAAGGGAGACACGGAATCTGAAACAGACTCCAGGCGCTGATCTGTCAGCCCAGAAGCTGATGTGGGGCTCAAACTCACAAACCACAACGAGATCATGACCTGAGCTGAAGTCGGATGCTTAACCAACTGAGCCACCCAGGCCCCCCATGTTCTTTTTTATTTAAGTTTGTTTATTTCTTTGGAGAGAGAGAAAGAATGGGGGAAGGGTAGAGAGAGCGGGAGAGAGAGAATCCAAAGCAGGCTCCTGGCTGTCTGCGCAGAGCCAAGCTTGGGGCTCTTTCCCACGAACTGTGAGATCGTGACCTGAGCCAATAACAAGAGTCAGATGCTTAAGCGACTGTCGGTTAAGCCACTGACTCTTGGTTTCCACTCAGGTCATGATCTCGCGGTTGGTGAATTCAAGCCCCCCAATGGGCTCTAAGCACGGACACTGAGGAGCCTACTTGGGATTCTCTCTCTCTCTCCCTGTCCCCCACTTGCACAGGCGCTCTCTCTCTCTCTCTCTCTTAAAATAGATAAACTTAAAAAAATGATTTTAAACAATTGATACAAAGAAGGGAAAGGAAGAAACTTGAGATTGCAAGACCCACGGATAAACGTGCATAAAGATGAGAGTTGGGAGAAAAAGGAGCCAACCTTGGGCATCTGCCTGCTCCCGGGGGGGGGGGGGGGGCACCACATGGGAGGGGGGTGTTGGGAAAGAAGCCAGACTGTGCGCTGGGCACATGGCACCGGGGCCAGGCGAGGGCTTCGGGAGACTTCCCCAATGCCTGCGCTGTTTCTTGGAGATTTACTTCCCCTCACCAGGGGCCTCTGAGAGCCGAGCCACACCCGCACTGACAGCTGGGTTTCCCAGACACTTAAGGAAGTAGCAGGGGAAGCGTAGACCCGGGAGAAGGGACCACCGGGGAAGCGGGAGCCACGCCCATGGCCTTGGGAGAAAGTGACCTCGAACTCGTAGCTGCTAACTGTCCCCAGTAAGGTCACAGAGCTGTCTGCAGACACATTTATTGAATGATGACCCCGTACCCGCAGAATGCTCTGAATCTGCCCACATTCACGTCTCCTCTGAGCACCCAAGTGCTACGAACTAGGAAAGGATGCTGGGAGCCAAGGGGGGTATTGTCTTATTTACCACCCGCCTTCTGGGCTTAGGGCAGAGAAGGTTCTCAGTAAAGATGCGCTTAAACCACGAATTCGGGAATTACGCGTGTACGCGACTTTGGACAGGGTGCTTCAGTTTCCTCATCTGTAAAATGGGAGACAGTCGTAGCACCCGCTCGCAGGGTTATCTGTGAGGACTGCGTGAAATGAAGCGTTTCGAGGAGTGCCTGGTCCTCATCAGAGGTCCGTAAGTGGGAGCAATGGATGCGGTCATGACTATTATTATTATTACAATATCCTGATGAGTGAGCATCATTATTTGTGCTACAGAATTAAGACACGGGGGGGGGGGGGGGGCGCTCAGGTAGGCAAAGGAATGAGACCGGAAATGCCCAGGTGAGAAGCAGCCGACTCCAGATGCAGAGTCTGGATGCCAAACTCTGCGTAGGCCCCCCGGCTCAAGAGCCGTCTGCTACGCGCTCACGGAAGGTGATGGCAAGGGATGACGGGGGGGAGACCGTGTGAGTTTCCTAAGGCTGGTGTGACAAACGACCACAAACTGGCTGCCTTCCAGCAACAGAAACAGATTCTCCCACAGTTCTGGAGGCCAGAAGGGCCACAAGGAGTCTGAAGGGCCATGCCACTTCTCAAGCGTCTAGGACAGATTCTTGCCTTGCTTCTCCTAGCTTCTGGCGGAGGCCAGCAATCTTTGGCATTCCTTGCCTTATGGATGCCTCCCTCCAATTTCTGCCTCCTCCCCTTCTCTCCTCTAAGGACGCCTGCCATTGGATTTAGGGCTCACCCTAATTCACGATAATCTCTTCACCAGATGCTTAATTTAATTACATCTGCAAAGACCCTTTTTCCACAGAAGGCCTCATTCACCGCTTCAAGGGGGCTACATCTCTGTTCTTGGGGGCGGGGCTCTGTTCAACTCACTATAGAGACGACTATCTGGAAGGGTAAACGAAACCAAGGCACTTGATCTTTGCGGGGGGCGCCTCGGTGGCTCACACGGTTAAGCGTCCGACTCTCGATTCTGGCTCGGGTCACGATCTCGTGGGTCAGGGGATCAAGCCCCACATCGAACTCGGCAACGACAGCACGGAGCCCGCTTGGGATTCTCTCTCTCTCTCTCTCTCTCTCTCTCTCTCTCTGCGTTTCTCCCCCTCTTGCTTGCATGCATGCTCTCTCTCTAAATAAATAAATAAATAAATAAATAAATAAATAAATAAACTCTGAATTCCAACCCCCAATGCAACTGGCATTGTCACATGCCTGCAGCTTGCCAGGTACCTTGCTAAAAATCACTGCTTTCATACACTATCTCGCTCAACCCTTACCACAGCCGTGTGACCCGGGTGCTGTCACAATCCTGTCTTTACAGAGGAAACCAGCGAGGTGCAGACAGAGGAAGTAAGTAGCCTGGGCCCCAGCGTTAGTTAAGTGGGCACCAGGACCTGCAAAGAGCCGGTGGGTCTCCAGAGGCCTGGCTCTGTTAAGGCACAGGCACGGGCACACACAGAGAGCTTTTTTGAGGTCTGGGAAGAATCAGAACAAAGCAAGATGTAAGTACACTGCTGGAGGCTGACGTGTAAAGTTAAAAGCGACAGCGAGAAGGCAGGAAACCCTCAACCCTTCACGTGCTCCTGCCTTACCCGTCAGAGAGAAGGAGCTTAAACCAGAAAGAACAGAACCAACGTGGTTGGGAAGGGAACTAAGGCCCGACGTACGTGAAGTGAGGAGCCCAGGCACAGTTTTTGGACTCAAACCTGCAGGGCGGTTACATCACCAGGAGCCTTACGCTCTGGTCCTCCGGACTCCGAAGCTCCGTGAGGCTGAACGAGGAGAAACGACGGAGCCGTAAGGTTAAGCTTCCAAGAACTTGACTCTGACAGCCGGAGTCTGACCCCTTGATCCACCACCTGACCTGATGTGTGACTTTCAGCAGCCACTTTATCAATTTCAACCTCAATTTCTAATCCCCAAAATACAACTTGGCCCGTAAAGTCTGAATTCGTAGACGCTTTATTGGTTATTTTTAGACGGAAGATTTCCTTGGTGACATGATATACATGCCCCTTTGTTCCCAGAATTTATGACCTCCTGGAGAAATAAGATTATTTTCCACCTCATAGGGCTGAAGCGAGGGTTAAATGCATTAATACCTGTAAAATTACTTATCATGGTACCTGGCATGTTACTTGTTCAGCGAATTTGATTTAAGATGTTTTGCCCAATCCACTATCCAACAAACTGGATGAGCGGGTTTTGTTTTTTGTTTTTTCTCCCAACTTAAAGATTTCCCATCCCAAATCGCAGGTTTTAAAACTCTGCACTAGAAATGATACCTAATTTAGCACATCTATATTTAATGAATTTCTGTTGAATGTAGCGACATTTTATGTTTTAATAGAAACGATCGTGACGTTGGAATTTCCACACCCTGAACTGGTTTTAGAGACACTGATCTCGGGTGGTGGTTGCTAAGCATTTTCTGTAAAGGGTCATCTAAATCGTAAATATTTTAGGCTTTGCGCATGAGATGGTCCCTGTTGCAAATGCACAATTCTACAGTGTCACTGGGAAAGTAGCCACAAGAATATGAAAATGAAGGGGAGTGGCTCTGTTTCAATAACGCTTTATTTACAAAAACAGGCAGGGGCTGGAATTGGCCTCGTCTGCTGCCCCCTGGACCAGGGCACTCAGACATTTGCCAGACGTCATTATTAATTTCTGAGGCATCCAGGGTAGCAAGGTCATGACTGGAAGCCCCTGGACAGGAAACGAGGATATTCGGAAAAGAGGTAAAAGCAGGTAAGAGATTCCAGAGGGATAGCTTGATTTGGGTCCTGAGGTTCAGAATAACTTGCCAAAGCCCATTTTCACGGAACGTGGTGGGTGCGGATGGGACCCCAGGCACGCTGGCCGTGTGTGTGTGGGCTCACCTGCTCCACAAAAGACAGGGGACCGCGTGAAGGGCAGGGACAGCCTCTGCGGGTGTTCAGAGGAGGATGCACGGACTGTGACTTTCTAAAAGGTTTGTAAAAGCCCGCTGTCCCAAGAGTGGCTTGGGGCGGGGGCCCTGGGAGAAGGGGGAGACCATTCATTTTGCCGGTCCCTGAGCAGGAAGGCACAGAACTATTGCCATGATTCTCTCACCTGACGTTTATTTTGTGATGACACTTGGTAGTGAAAATGTGTTTCATATTCTTAGAGCGCTTTTACTCAGCGATGGGTTCTCTTTGAGGCAGACGGGTCGGGGACAGCTGTGCCGGCGTACAGATAAAGTCTCGGGTTATTATTTGACAAGAGATAAAGACGCGAGGCATCGATCTGACAAGGTCACACGGCTAGCTTTCGGAAAGACCTGCTGTGGGTGAGTCGGCTCCACCCAGGGTGGCCCAGGAGTGTGGGGAAGGTAGTGTTTTCCCCACTAAGAGTGAGAGGGGTCGTTCTCTCCATCCAAAGGGTATCTGTTTCTGGTATAAGCACAACAAAGGGGCTCAGGGACACTTGCATGGTCTCAGGGACTGTGCCTTGAGGGTCGACGGATTCATCTCCTTTAATTTTTCTAAGTCTACACCGGGGAATACTCTTAGAATCCCATACTACAGAGGACGAAAAATAAAGCTCAGTCGTACAAACGCGAGTACCTGCAAGAACATCAACTCCTGTGTAAACGATGTTTGCAGAGCACCGCCCTTTCCAGCATGGTTTGATCGCCACAGCATCCTGTGAGGGACCCATCAGACATCGGTGCACAGCTTCATTCACTGTGTGGTTTCCGGAAGACACGAGAAGCTGGGCAGACCCACGAAACTCCCTGAGGCTCCGTTTCCTTCTCTGTGCCATGGGGGCAAGAATGCCCACACTCGGGGCTGTGAGGATCCAGTGAAGTAACAAGAGTTGCAAAGCACCCGCCAGCGTGCGTCCAGTAAGCGCCTCCGGAGGCGATTCGCACCTGGCATACAGTTGGTGCCTAATGTATGCTGCCGCCCTCAGTGGCTCTCATTTTTCCCTCACTGATTTTCAGAGGCCGCTGCCTGGCCAAAAGCATCTGTCTGCGTTGTGCATGAGCTCCGCTGGTTGTAAATCACAGGCACCATGATAAAAAAAAAAGAAAAACTCAGGTTGTGTTTTTGGAGCCACCTCTGGACCAGGATATCAGTCTGAGACACGTAGGGCAACTCTACTTTTCAGGACCACATGGCTGTGCTAGTGAGAAAAACAGAGTCAAAGGGAGAATTTCGGATCCTCGTGGGGCCTTGGGGGGCTGCGGAAATCACGGGTGTGAGGGGCCCTGCACGAGGACACATTTCTTTTCTTTCTTCCTTTTTTTTTTTTTTTTTTTTTTGATCTCTCGCCAATTTCTTAATGAAATAGGAGGGCAAGAGGGAGCTAATTCTCCAGAGTCTAAAAATCCCTCGAGCTGAGCCTGCACTTGGAGGAAGACAAAGCGTGTGGAGGGTGGGGTGGGGAGGGAGTTGTCACCGTGATTTGGAAGCCGTTCCTTTGGCCAGGATAACTCCATTAGGTTTTGGAAGTGAACCCAGGTAGCACGGGGGGTTCTGGAAGGAATACTCTCCGACCGGCATGTAATTAAAATGGAAGCTTTAGAAGAACAGCTTCTCTCTGAATTGCTGCAGCCACCCTCTCACTGATTGAATGCTGAGAAGCTGTCGCCTTGAGCTTTGGCTAGTTTTCTGCCAAGCCGTTTAGCTACCGGTTCTGTGTTGCCCGTATATTTAGCACTAAGGACATACCTGTGGGCAGCATCAGGTTCCTTCTTCCTGGTGGCTATCTGCCTCTAACTCTTGTCAATAGCCCCAGCTCTGAACACAAAGGGGCTGTTTTGCAAGCCTGGTCTCTCCCCTTTTCCCCCAACCTGCCCTCTTCCTGCTGTGATCTCTTTTTTTTGTTTTTAAATCATGTTTCACTTCCCACATTCTGGTTCTTTGTGTTCCCGGACACCCGGACCAAGAACAACAACAACAAAAAACCCACCAGGGCACACCCGGTTAAAGGAAACCTTATTTCCCCCTCTCTGCTGGAAAAGCTGGTGGTCTTAGAGGTGACTGATTTTTCCTAACCCAGCTCCTCCTAAGTTAGGGGCCGCGATGACTGACAGATCTGATCTTAATCATCTGACTCAAGGGGGCGCCTGGGTGGCTCAGTCGGTTGAGCGTCCGACTCTTGATTTCAACTCAGGTCGTGATCTCACAGTTCCTGGGATCGAGCCCCGCGTCGGGCTCTGTGCTGACAGTGTGGAGCCTGCTTGGGATTCCTTCTCTGCCTCTTTCTGTCCCTCCTCCTCTTGTGCTCTCCGGTCTCTCTCTCAAAATAAATTTAAAAAATTAAAAAAACAAAAACCAATAATAATCTGACTCTGGGTTCACCAAACCGGACTTTAGAGAAGTAAGGGTGTGCATCAGATTCGTTGCTTCCAAAAGAGTTTATACAGGAAGAAAATGTAATGGAAGTGCCATGGGTATCTGGTGATCACAGTGCCATTTTGTCTGGATCCACAGTGGGATTCATAAGGAAAAATGTAAGAGTTAAATAACTACGTTAAAAAATTGTTTTCCAAAAATCTCCATTTAGGGTCTTAAAAACCCAAAAGCTGTAAACAAAATGGAAGAAATTTATCACCCCCAACCATGATGGAAGTGGGTCACATCAGCGGTGGTATCTCACCCCAAACCAAAACCCCCTGCAACACTGTATCGCCATGCGATCCTACGGACACAAGACACTTGTGCAATCTACCGTAAAGTGAAAACAAAAGCAACTTTAGAAAACTGTCCTATTTTTACTGACCTCATATATAGTCTAAGTAAAAACAGCATGTTTTCTACTTAAATACAGTTTCAAAACAAATTCAAACTTGTCCTCTTCCAATCTGATCATTTTCCGAATGTCTTCCCACATGGAGATGTTGCTTTTATGGTTATATAGAAAGAGAAAAACAAACAAATGAATGCTAAGTCGCCACGGAACAATAGAGAAGGTTACGGACGAGGATGTGGCCAGCGAATCAATTAGACCAAAGTTTAATTTTACTAACAATCAAAGATATCTCAATTAAAATACACTTGCATTATGATAATTTTTTTTCTTTTTACTAATCAAATTAACAGGTCTATCTTGTCATTGATTGACTCCGTGCAGGCCATAGTATGAGTTATAAAGACTACTGCTCTCCTGTCGTACTCAAAGGGGGCAAAGGTCATCTATAAATGCAGCATGGCAATCCAATTTTATGGTCCGACCCCCCTTTGTGACCGGCTCATTCCAAGCATAATTTGATGCTATCACACGTTGGCTTTTACTTTTTTTAAACAGTATTATACAGAATTGTTTTATTTCCCTGAAAATCCCCCTGTGCTTCACCTATGTGTCCATCCTGCTCCTCCCAAACTCCTGAATCGTATTCCTGTCTCTCTAGGTTTGCCTTTTCCAGAATGTCCTATAACTGGAGTTACATGGTATACGGTCCCTGGAGATAGCGTTCTTTCACTTAGCAAACACATTCACTTTTTGAGAATAAAGTACAGGAAGAGAAACTGAAGTTTCTAGAACTCCCCGCTCGTATCCTCTCCCAAGCTGCCAGGAAAGGCCTTAGCTATTTTGTCTTTATGATTTTGTAAGCAATCCAGAAATGTCATAAAGCCCTGGGCCTCATAAACGGGGTGCACCCTTGAGCACAGCTAGAGAGAAGGTGGGGGCTGGGAGGGAGAGCCCTGGCCGTGGGCAAAGCTGGTGTCTTGGCTCAGCTAAGCTTGGAGGAAGCCATGAGACGGGACATGGTGGGGAGCAGCCCCAGTGCATCAAGACGGACACCAGGCTGTGATGGGGACGGTCTGTTAGTAATGAAAGGGACAGACCCTCAGGCAGAACTGGCGTCAGGCAATGAGCTCCTAGAAGGAGCTCCTAGAAGGAGCCAGTGCTGTCACACGGGCGGCACGAATGTGGACACCTGCCCGGCTTCTCCAAGCAGGGGCTGCCCTCCTGGGGGTAGAAATAAGGAGCGTGGGGCTTGGAGAGAAAAGGAACTGAGCAAACAGCTGGGGAGAGTTAATCCCAGCCAAGCCTGCCTGACTCCACAGTTCCCCTCCCCTATGCCAAGCCACCTTTCTTATCTCACAAACCATCGTAAACCCTGGATGTGGAGGCCAACCCCCGGAGTGACGGACAAGGGTAAAAAACCATGTCAAGTTGTAAAACAAGAACAAAAACTAATCTCTGGGCTCACATGGGAAATTGCTTCAGATATTTCAAGAAATAAAGTTGGGTCATTTGGGGAACGAAGAACCTCCGTTTCCCATTTACTCGATGCTTGACAAATTGATCCATAATGAGATTAAGCCCCTTAACAAATAAAGACCTAATGCAGGCCTAATCCCACGTGGAAGATGAAAAATGTATCTGAATCTGTTGCCCGAGCTTAAAAACTAGATCTCGGAGCATAAATGGCTGCTGCTCCCCCAGGCCTACCTGTCCCGGCAGAGAAGCTTCTAGCAAGGAAAGGGTGTTGTTGAATGAAGTGCCATCAGTTAAAATGCGAATGCTAGGGGCGCCTGGGTGGCTCAGTCCTTCAGGCTTCTGACTTTGGCTCAGGTCACCATCTCACGGTTTGTGGGTTCGAGCCCCGCGGCGGGCCCTGCGCTGACAGCTCAGGGCCTGGAGCCTGCTTCCAATTCTGCCTCCCTCTCTCTCTTTCTCTCTTTCAAAAATAAAATAATACATTAAAAAAATAAATAAAATGTGAACGCTAGCTGACTGTACCTGGGACTTCAGAGTAGTTCTAGATGGATTGAAAACAGTATGGCACCATCTCTTCCCTTGACGGGACTCAAGTAGGCACAATTTGGGGAGTTGTGATTAATTCTGACTCACGGTCAGTTACGATTAGCTCGTCTTGCTCTTAGACCTAACTCCTCCTCCACCACATCCCTAGCCTGGTTGAGCGCGTCATTTTATGAAGCTGAGATTCATCTCTGTCTATTAGATTCATCAATGGGTCAGCTAGCGCAGAGTAGGTGGTCCAAGACTATGGGTTACTGAACAGGTTGCGGTGGGAGTTACGAGCTCGGATAGTGAGGCCGAATACCGAGAGCACCAGTTCTGCCACTCGCTAGCTGGGTCTCCCCCAAGAGAGATCAGCGCGTATGTATGTCCACCAAAAGAGGTGTACGAGGATTTTGACTGCAGCTTTATTCATAAACAAGAGGGGAAATCAACCCAAGTGCCCATCAAGAGGAGGACGGATCTACAAATCGGGGCAGAGGGGTGCACTGGATTACTACAGAGCAACAGCAGAGGAAGAGAAAGTCTGCAACGGTGAGATAGAAGAATCCAGAAACTAGCAGCAAAGGGATACACGTTGGGTCATTCCATCCGGTAGGGCTGGAAGCGAGGGAGTCTAGACCGCCGTCACCAGTAGGGGGCGCTGACTGGGAAGGGGCAGGAAGGAGTTTCTGGGGACTGGAAATGTTCTACAGCTTGATCAAGGAGGTGGCTATACGACAGGAGACGTAGAGAGTAATGCACTGATCTCATGGACATAACCTGCTAGACCAAGAGCAAGATGAAAATGAGGAGTCTCTTGGCTAAAAAAAAAAAAAAAAAAAAAAAAAAAAAGTTAAGAATTTTAAGACCGCAGGGTATCAAACCAAGCATGGCCCTTCCAAGCCTGGGGCCCCGGGCAAGTGTGCCCATCCCATGTCCGTGACACGGGCCCTGGTTAAGATGCACTCAGGATGAGTATACTTAATGCACTTCAGTTACACTTTGATAAAAAGCCACAAGCAAACATACAGAATCAGAGGAAAAGAAATCTCGATTTTGGTAGAGCCCGGGGAAGGGGGGCGTTTTAAAAAAGGATGTCGTCCCAATTCATTCCTTTATGTACTTCCTGTCCAACTCATCAGTGCTCACTTCCTGGTCTCATGGCCAGACAGCCTTCTGAAAGCTCATTAAACTGGTTTATTGTAAAAAGAAAAGCTAAATCCAGCTGAGGAGCTAAATCAAGCTGAAATGTGCATTTGTAATTTTATATTTGTATTCAACTCAGGCTTCAGAAGGACGAGGGAAGGCAGGAAGGACCCTCTCTTGATGTGGCCGAAGGAAACAGTGGAGCCCTGGGAGGGGTGACATCCAAGTCTAGCCGGACTTTTCAGAGATGTCTGGAGTCGGCCCCGGAAGGTGTCTCCGTGGAAGGGGAGCAGGAAGGGACCCAGAGGAAGAAGGGAAAGAATGATGTGTCCAAGGCAGAGAGAGAGAGAGAGGATCAGAGTGAGTTTCCACGATGGGCAAATCCAGGAGCCAACAATTCACTGCAGGGGCAGGGGGCTGATCGGGGTGGGAACAACAGCCCATAAGGACAGGCTGTGTCAGCTCCACTTCTGCTTAGTGATTTTCTTCCTGTTCTTGAGTTTTATTGTCCTTTTTCTTCTTAAGTATTTGTTTTTAAGTTCATTCATTTATTTTCAGAAAGCAAAGGTGCAGGTGGGTCAGAGAGAGAGAGGGAGAGAGAGAATCCCAAGCAGCCTCCACGCTGTTGGCACAGTTCCCGACGTGGGGCTTGATCCCACGAACCGTGAGATCATGATGTCCAAGAGTTGGACACTTAACCAACTGAGCCACCCAGGCGCCCCTATTTTTCCCTTTTTGCTCAGACAGGGCAGGAGACAGGGGATGGAGGCAGCCCACAGACATTGGACCTCGCAGGGAAGATCCAGAACTGAGACTCATGCCCTGAGCATGTTTAGAAATAGACACTTCCCATAGGCCAGACAGGTCCAGAACATCCTTCCAGGCACGCAGAGTGGACAAAGTCACCCTCACTACAGAGGCATCATGGGATACAAGGGCAGAAGCTAGGGCCTTAGAGCTTCTGATTCCGGGTCACATTGCATATGCCTCCCCCATTAGCTACTTTCCTCCCCCAAGGTCACGAATAGCACAGCCTCAGGTATGGTATTTAAGTCCGTAAGCTCAGCTGTCTCCGCCCCAAACGACGATCCTAATAGTGAAAGCCATACTGTCACGAAGTATCATTGAATAAATACATTGTACACCTGACCTCGTTCAGGCTTCACAATCAACCCACAAGGGTAACTGATCGCATCATCTTCATCTTGCAAAAAGTGAACGGAGGCACAGGAAGGTTAAGCAACTTGCCCAAGGTCACACAGCTAGCACAGAGCTTAGCCCAGGTTTCCACTCCGGGAATCTGATGGCAGCATCCGTGTTCCTAACCAGTTCACTATCCTCTTTATGGATTTTACAAGGAAGACAGGGGAGATTCTAAATAAAATTGCCTACGGTGTGGTGGATACTCAACAAATTCAACCCCATCCTATTTTCTTCTGTATCTCTGCAGCTCAATGGGGCTACGAGCTCATTTTTCCAGTCTAGCTCAGTATGTAAGGAAGAGGGGACACCCAGAAAGGTCAAGGAAGTAGCCCAAGGTCACACAGCATGAATAAAGGGAAGCTGAGAACATAATCGAACATTTCATATTTTACTTTAGGGAGCGTCACGACTTTCGACTCAGACCCGTGAGTCACTTATTTCTTGTTCCCCCCCTTTTTTTTTTTTTTTGTAATTTGGTGAGGATTTTTCTCTTTTTCGAGTGAGGAGGGAAGGACCACTGTTACACATTAATGAACGCAGACATAATCTTGGTTTGGATTTATTTATGTCTTCCATAAATCATATTTATTGAGTGCCTGGGGTGTACAGGCATTGTGAGAGGTCCCACACATTAAAGCAAGGAAAAAATAAACGTTACAGACACTTGGTGTAGACTGCAGACTACTTAAATATCCAAAGGCATCAAATAAATCATCAGACTGTTTAGAAATAGGTTCTGGCATGTTCCCTGCAAACCTTCATACAAAACCCTGCAATTGTGCAACGTGGGCTGAGGGCTGGGAATATTTCTTAACACGAGTGAGTGGGTCAGAGGTCCCCGGAGTCCTCCACGTTTTGGACTTTGGGGATATTGTGGCCTAATCAAGCTCCCTTCTCCAACCGCCATCCTTCTTCAAACCAGCAACAAAAAGAAATGGGACCGTAAAATGTTGAGAGCATCCCATTTGGAATGAAGCTGCCTCCCAGAAACAGCCTCCCCTCCATCTTTAAAGGTGTCGAGAGCCTGACCTTGAGAAGGGAAGGCTGGTGAGCGACAGGGGCACGCACACACACGCGTGCACACACTCACATACACGCAAACACGCACATCACTCCCTGCCCCCTTCTCGGCATGGAGGGGAGGGTCATAGATGATCCTGTACGTGGCCTCGCTGTAAGCTATGAAGTCCTTCTCTGCATACTGGTCCCTGCTTAAAGTATGGCGAAACCCACACTGTCGGTTGCAACCACTTGGGACTGTTGCTCTCCCTGAATTTCAAACTCCAGGGGATATAAAACGACTTACTCCTTGGGCACATCTCGTACCTCAGGGATGAGATTCTTTCTTTTAGGCGATGAGGATCGAACGGGCAGCGACGTTGCATCAGGCACCGTGCTAGGCATTGGGGAAATGAAAATAAACGGGACATGTCTCCGTCCTCCAGGAGCCCCCGGTCTCATGGTGGAAACTCACATGTGAGTAGTCGGCAACTATAATCCAGCGTTAGGGTCTGTGTTCGGGCCTGCACTGTTCTCTGGTATCGCAGAGTGGAGACTCCGGGGGGACTCCCGGCAGAAGTTTAAAGATGGGATTGCCCTTTAACTCGGGGAAGACAGACAAAGCAAGAACATCCCGGACAGAAGAACAAGCAGAAACGGAAGCAGAAGTCAGCCAGATGGGGGGAAGACGCACTGCGTGTGAAAGACCTTTAAGTTGGCAGAGAGATAGCCAAGAAGCCTGAGTGAAGGCCAGGGGGGTGCTGAGGGGCCAGATCACAGCCTCACAGATGCCTAGACCGGCTAAGCCATGAGGGATGAACGCTCTCCTGCAAGCTAGCGGGAGGTATCGGGATTAGTATATAAGGGAGTGACCATATCAGCCTTGCCTTTTAGAAACATCTCTTTTCTATCATCTTCCTTTGCAAGCTCCCCCCGCTTTTGAGAGCAAAAACGCACGCTCCAGCAACTATCGAGCATGCTTTAGACCAACCTCCTCTAAGTTAAAGAGTATTCAGTGGGGATAATTTTCCAGCCCGGAAGAACAATCTTGTAGAAAACACACAAAGTTACAGGAGCACAGAGTTTCTGCTTCGGAAATTACCGAGGGTTAGAAAGAAAGAAGGAAGGAGGGAGAGAAAGAAGGGAGGGAGGGAGGCGGGACAGAGAGATTGGCAGAGAGGGAAGATAGCGGACCGGTCTGTAACCTGGACAGCTGCACATCTCGACTTAGCTCCTTGCCAACTGCATAAACCTGGGTCAGTTGCTTAACTCATGCAAGCCGCGGTTTCCTTCAAGGAAAACCCTAGCAATTTCTCATAGGGTTGGTATAGACTGGATACCACCCATGGCAGAGTAGGTAATTATTATCGAGGCCTATAGTCTCCCTTCCACAGTATGGAGCCATCACAGGGGAGGGACACATTCTCCAGGCCTCTCTTCTGGCCAGGTATAGCCACATGGCTAGCGTCACTGAAGGAATGTGAATGGAAGCGTATCACATCTGGGCCAAGGTTTTTAAAAATCGAATGTACCGGGGTATCTAGGTGGCTCAGTTGGTTAAGCGTCTGACTTCGCTCAGGTCATGATTTCGTGGCTCATGAGTTAGAGCCCCACGTCGGGATCTGTGCTCACAGCTCGGAACCTGGAGCCCGCTTCCCCCTCTCTCTCTGTTCCTCCCCTGCTCACAATTTGTGTGTGTCTGTCTGTCTGTCTGTCTCTCTCTCTCTCTCTCTCTCTCTCTCAAATAAATAAAGATTAAAAAATTTAAGAAAAATTGAATGTATGTTCTCCATGTCCCTCTTTCCCCTTCTGCCGGCCGGGAGCAGATGAGATTGAGGCTCTAGGGAATAATGGAACCTCAAGAAAAGAGGAGCCTGAGTCCCCAAATCACTGCGTGGAAGACAGCCACCCTCAGCTGGGAACTCTGATCGGGTTATCACAGGAGTGAGAAATCTTGCATTAAGCCACTCACAGCGTGAGGCTTATTTGTTACAGCAGCGAACGCTATCCTAAGCAAACACAATATATGGTACCATCAGGCACACACCATGCGTTTAATAAGCACCGTAGGAAGGGATACGCGGTGTATCCCCTTTCGGCAAATTCCTCCCAAGAAAGAGAAACGGTACGGTTTCGAGACGACTGTTTCTCACCAATGTCTTTGGAAAAACCTCCTAATCAAGCAGCCCCCCGAACGAGATGATCTCTTTGGAGGAAAACGAAGCCCAGGCAGGCTTTCCTCCTTCCCCTTCCCCGTGAAAAGCATCCTGCCAACTTCTAACTGCCATTATTTAGTGAGTTCTTCAATTTAAAAAGTTACCATCTACTCGCCATCCTGGCGAAGCTGTCAGTTGCGGAGAAATGGAAGCCGGCCAACTGATTAGTTTTGATGGACTGCGGTGTGGAACCCCAGTCTCTGTCACTAAAGTGCCTGTTCATCCAATTAACCAAATTACTGCAGGAACTCTAGCCAAGTGCAACACTTAGCGGACGGCTGCTCGGGAGGTCAGGGATGGGGGAGGAGGGAGTCTGATCAAATGCCTGCTCCTCCTTCCCTGTCCCCGGGCCAAAAGGAGTGCCAAGCGGAGGGCAGAGAACAGACCCACCCTATTCCTTTGCTGCCTGGCCTGAAAACTCCAGTGTGACTCTGGAAGGAGGTCTCAGGGCTGTCACCACCTCCACCATCACCATCATCATCAGTAGTGTTAGTTTTTATAACTTCTATTTTTTTTTTTTGAAATGTTTACTTTTGAGACAGAAAAGAGAGCGTGAGCAGGGGAGAGGCAGAAAGAGAGGGGGACAGAGAATCCCAAGCAGGCTTCTCGCCATCAGCAGAGAGCCCAGGGTGAGGCTTGAACTCACGAGTCGTGAGATCACGATCTGAGCCAAAACCGAGAGTCAGACGCTCAACCCACCGAGCCACCCGGGTGCCCCTAACTTCGACTTCTTCTGTGCCAGGCACTGAGCTTGGACTTGAGAACACAGCCGAGAACAAAGACGTCAAGGCCACGCCCTTCTGGAATGTGCTCAAACTGGGAGAGACAGACAGCCATCAGCCACGTTTCTCAAGCTTGGTACTGTTGACTCGTGGAACCAGATCTTTGTTGCGGTGGTGGGGTCAGTGGGGGGGGGGGTGTCCTGGGCCCTGTGGGATGATGAGTTGTAACAACCAAGACTGTCTGAAGACCTTACCAACTGTCCCCTGGGGGCAAAGTTGCCTCCTTGGCCTCAGTCTCCCACTGAGAACCACTGCTCAAGAGCGAGATGAATAAAGGGGTTTGGACTGACTTGTGGTCGCGGCTGAGAGGGACAGAGACTGCACAGTGAGAGGAAGCAGAGAGGAGGTCGGGGCAGCATCCCTGGGGGAGGTAACGTTTAAGCTGGGACTCACGGTGAGGAAGAACCTGCCCTGTGAAGAGCTGGAGAAGAGGGGGCGAAGGGACAAAGGCCTGCAGCCCGGATGAGAGGAGAAAACGGCAGGTGTGGACAGAAGCACGTGTGGGACGCAGGATAGGGGAGGAGAACAAGGCAGGGCCAGATCCTGGCTCCGGCCACCAAGGTGGGGAGCGGGGATTTTATTCTAAGCACAGCTGAGAGAGGCAGTATAGTGTGGTCAGGTGCTGGAGCCAGACCACTGCCCGTGCCTCAGTTTCCCCGCCTGGGTAGCGCAGACACAGGAGAGCAGCTGTCTGGCCGAGCCGAGGCGGCCTGGGAAGCGTGCGGCCTGGTGCCCGGCACCGGGGAGGCCTCCCGAGGCTGGCCGCTGGGGCGCTGGGGCTGGCAGGAACCAGCTCGCAGCGCAGGCACGCATCTGTTCGCAGCTGACGTCACTCTGGCGGCTGGAAATGGGCCAGGCTGGGAGTATCTGCGCCAGGGGCACTGGCGAGGGCAGCCTGGTGATTGGCTTGTGTTATTAGGTTGGCTGTTGAGGGGCTTCGAACATACGAGTGGCACGATTCGGTCTGTGTTTTTAACATGAAACTTTGACTATTGCGTGGAGGCCACATGGGACGCTGAGGGCAGGGCTGGGGGCAGGGAGGCCAGAGGAGAGGCCAGACCAGTGACACGGCCAGGAGCTGGTCACCTAGGCCAAGCGGTGACAGTGGGGCTTGGGAAGAGACAAGGGCGGAGCTGAGACCTATGCTGGGGACAGACTTGCCCGCGGGTTGGATGCCATGGAATCAACAAAAGGAGGGTGATGTTTCTAGACCTGGGAGCCACACGGGAGGTGACGTGCTTGTAACTTCCATTAGTGGCATCAACAACACGGCGTTTGTGGTTGCCTTTTAGGAAGCATCTGCGTGTAGGGCGCGGACGGCTTCCATATATTTTTCTGATCTTCTCCAGAAAGCCACGGGAGAATGAGAATTAGATGTGGCCACATGCCGTGGGCGGGACACTGAGGCTCAGGCAGTGAAGGGACTTGCCCCAGCCTCCCAGGGAGCAGGAAGCAGAAGGTGTAGTGTCTATAGTATTTCACCAGGATCAAGTCCAGGAGAGGCTGCCGCATGGGGAACTCAGGATGCGCCTACAGCTTGGTCTTGCCTCCCTCACTTCCAAGCGCTTCTCCCCAACTTTCCGAGACGGTTTTCCCTCGTCAGATTGTGTAAAGATTCAAAGAGGTGGCTCTGAAGTTCCCGGGCATCATCGCCACCGTCATCACCACGATGGCCACGTTACTGACAGGAGTACGTACAAATATACTAACACACGCTGTGGAACTGCTAACGATACAGCGGGTGCTGGGCTAAATGTCTCACCTTCCTGGCTTCCTAGAACTCGGTGAGGTGGCCACATTACTAACCCTAAATATAGACGGAGAAACTGAGGCGCAGAGAAGCTGCTCACGTAACACGGCCAGGAAATGGCACAGCCAGAATGCAAATCCATTAAGAGCTCACGGGGTTCTTGGTCTCCGAAATACTTCTTCCTAGAATTAAATCGCTCTGTACACGATTGGTTACTTCCAAAGCTAAGATATGCAAATGTCCCTCAAGGTTCTGTGTTTTTGTTGCGTTTTGTTTTTGTGTGTGTGCGTGTGCATTTTTTTTGCTCAACGTTGGTAATGGAAGGTGCTTCCAGAAATTCTCTGGGCACCCTGCCTCGTTACCATGCCAGTGTGAATCAATCAATCACCTCAGCCAGGTGAAAAGTGGGCTGGAGACAAAAATTCAAGCTTTGTCAGAGCAAGTGGATGTGGTGCAGGAACTGAGAGGGGCTCAGGTCCCTCTGGGTGACCACGGGGCACCTCTCAAGGAACAGTGTCCCAGTCCCGCGAAGCTTAAGATTAGGACAGATTCTGGGGCGCCCGGGTGGCTCAGTCGGTTAAGCGTCCGGCTTCGGCTCAGGTCATGATCTCACAGTCCGTGAGTTCGAGCCCTGCGTCGGGCTCTGTGCTGACAGCTCAGAGCCTGGAGCCTGCTTCAGATTCTGGGTTCCCTCTCTCTCTCTGCCCCTCCCCTGATCATGCTCTGCCTCTCTCTGTCTCAAAAAAAAAAAAAAAAAAAAAAAAAAAAAAAGATTAGGACAGATTCTGCCTGGGAATCTGGGATCTGATCAACCAGAGAAACACACACACACATCCTATATTTGGGTCCCAGCTTTTCTTGGTTTTTTGCCGTAAGTGGTTCACAGCACAGGGCAGACGACTTTAGGGACTCTGTATGTCAGCGTCAGACACAATCATCTTGGTTGGATGCTGTCTGTAAAGGGATGTAACAAGCGTGTCTGGAATCGGGCAACTGTGTCACCCTGTTGAAACCCACATGTGTGTAGATAACCCTGAAGATGTTCCACGGGGTCGTCAGAAAAGTACATGCATCACGGCACCAACCATAATCGCAAACGGAAACATTCTTACTCTTTTTGCTGTTTCTTTTTTTTTTTTCTTTTCATTTTGCTTGGAAACAGATTGCCTCGACGGTTTGTTCTGTGTCAGTCAGTTGCTTCGATACTTTCCTTTAGACACGCACGTAAAGTGATTGTCGTGAATGCAAATTTTGTGGCCGAGGCCATTTATATTAGCAAACTCTGGACTTTTCAATCAGTAATCTTTAAAATATCATCTGGATTCGCTCTCTCTTTGGATTATTTATTAGGATTCTCCCTGCTTGCACGCTGGACGACAGATTCACCCACCTCTGGCAATAGGTCTGAACGTTTCCAAATGGCTTATTGACCAGGGGTTCCTACCCCACGTGCCCCAGCACAGTTTTTTGTTTTTTGGGTTTTTTTCTTCCTTAATAGGTCAGGGCAATCCTCAGGGTGTGGTTCTGATGTTGAAAACAAAACCGTACTTGCTTGGTGAAATCGATCTGACGCTCGCATTTATAGGTCTCCTGAAAACTTTAAAATACTCCTATGTGCTTACGAGACCCTGGTCTGTGGCCCTTTCTTCACTACAGAGGGATCCACATTCCAGAGAAACACCGTGCCCATGACCTCAAGGATGCTTCTGAGGGCTGACCTGAGGAACTCCCCCCACACTTGAAAGAAAAAAGCTTATGTTTGCTGAGTATCTCCTAAGCACTCCAATTCTTGGTTTTTTTTTTCTTTTTTGTGTTTATTTTGAGGGACACAGAGCATGAGTGGGAGAGGGACAGAGAGAGGGGGACAGACAGAGAATCACAAGCAGGCTCCAGACTGCCAGCGCAGAGCCCAACATGGGGCTCAGACCCATGAAACTGTGAGATCGTGACCTGAGTGGAAACCAAGAGTTGGGCGCGAAACTGACTGAGCCACCCAGGTGCCCCAACGCTCCAATTCTGTAGAAGGGATGAGACGTGCATTTCCCAACAACCCAATGGGGAGCGGGGTGTCAGAATCTTTATACCCATTTTGCAAGATGAAAAAAATGGAGGCCCTAATGAGCTTCAGCGACTCACCCAAGGCTACGTGGCTAGTAAGTTGCTGATGGAGATGGGGCCCGGGTCACCGACATACTTCAGAGCGGTGCTTACCAAGTGTCCTTTCAAGGGCCTGGGTAAACATGTAATTTATTGTCCAGAGTGAGCTGATTCTGAGCATGAAAGGGGATGTTATTACTAATTATGCTCATCACAGGTTTGTCATAGGTCAGGACAGTCCCAGACAACCAGGACATGAGGTTACCGCAGTGAAAGGGGTAGGTCCCCGTGCCCCATCCCAGACCCACTCAATCAAATCTCTGGTGGAGGGACTGGCCACCGTCTGTTTGGTAAGCATCCCAGATGACTCTCACTGGTGCAAAGGGGTCCCCGAATCACGGGTGACTACTTCAGAACCATCCGAGGAGCTTATCCAAATACTGTTTTAGGGGGAGGAAGACCCTCACTCCTGCACAAGTACACCCGGGGCTCAGAATTTTGCATTTTTAAGCTCTCTCATAATTCTTGCTAAACGTAGGAATCGTGATCAACACTATAGGGGCTGAATTTGAAATGTAGCCTTCTGTTTGGTCACAGAGACAGGGGAAGACAGGAAAATCTTTCAGAGCAACTCTTACAAGTTTGCTATGTTCTTTCGTGAAGAATGTAGACAAAAAGAAAGAAAATTCTCCGTTACCCCCAGGCTGTTGTGTGAGCTTGGGGGCAAGTTTATATTATGTCTCTGCCTCAGTTTATTGGTGTTTGCAAAAGGATTGTCAGTGGGAAGATCCCTACTGAATTGGGTAACATGTGAATTATTTAGAATCATACTTAGCATGTAGAAAGAGCTCTCGAAAATGTAACGACCATTAATGATTTTTACCAGTACCTGATTTTTCCCCAACCTGCTTGGTAGCTTTTACAGTCTTTTTGTTTCTCGTTGCATGTATGTTACTTTGCCTGATTACAATAGAATGTGGTTCCTGACTCTTAACTCCTGTCCTGCCACCTGACAAATGGCCCCCCTGTTACTCTGCTCAAAACCAATTTTGTGTAACTCTTCCAAATTTCATCTGCCTTTGTCCTGAGATGCAAAGAAGGGGTAGGGAGTGGCTAAAACAACGATGTGCTGAAAACCAGTTAGAACTGGTATCTGACAACAGAAACAGACACAATTCCAAATATTTCTTCCACACTTTCCTATTGGCTACAGGGTATTCCATTAGAAGTATATTTCACACTTCTGTGAACAGGTTGCTACTCTTGGATACTTTGTGATTGAGTACTGTTGGATACTTAGGCTGCCTCGGTATTTGCAAACCGTGACTGTTTGTTTCTCTTGATTAGTTATGATGACTTCCTCTAAACAGAGCCAAAAGAATGATTTTTGAATCTGGTAAAGTCCTAAAAGCAGCATGGCTCCATACTTCTCTGACTCAGGACTCACTCATTGGGACTCTCTTTCTCATCCCCATTCGTCTTGAGAAAAAAACAGGGCCGAGGATTGGCCAGAATGAATACTTGTTAAATAAAAAACATAAAAAATAAATCATCTTCCGAAAACAGCAAAGATCAACAATGGGCCGCTCTTATTTAATGGCAAAGGAATAAAAGAGGGCTTTCTCTTTCATGCTGAAACATAAATACTCCTAATGCCTTCTGAGGTTTCAGTCTTCAGCTTCAAGGAGGGTAGACGGGTTTTGTAAGCTGAAGACGCACCGTTTGTCTTAATCTGTGTGGCAAAAATAAACATCACAGCAGATCTAAATGAGAACAGCGCGTACGTGTGTCTTTCTACTGGGTGTGTGTCCTATTACCCCATGTAAATAGTTACATTACATATTTATAATAGCCTGACAACAATGTTGTACATTTCTGATCTCTTTTTAAAAAATTTTACTGTTTATTTACTTTTGAGAAAGAGACAGAGAGAAACAGAGCCTGAGCGGGAGGGGCAGAGAGAGACAGACAGACAGACAGACACAGAATCCGAAGCAGGCTCCAGGCGCTGAGCTGTCAGCACAGAGCCCGACGCGGGGCTCGAACTCACAAACCGCGGGATCATGACCTGAGCCGAAGTCGGACGCTTAACAGACTGAGCCACTCGGGCGCCCCTACGTTTCTGATTTTTAAACACCCCAAAACATACTCTTGCGTAGCTTTGCTTATTTCCTGGGGAGAACTGACACTGACACAAGATGTTCTTGGTATTTGACAAGATTTAACCCGCTGTCGACATAATCCCGCTCCTTTTTTTTTTTCTTTTTCGAAGCACCTAAATAAAGCAAAACCAACAGCGCCGACTGGGGTGGTCATTACAGACAGATCCACCCGGACGAGTCCGGACTCCGTCACGTAGCAGCTGCGTGACCTTGAGCAAGTTCCCAAACCCAGTACCTGCTCTGGGGTCTGGCTCTCCGTGGGCTCTGGCCCAACGGTTCCTGTGATGTCAGAAACCGGCCGGGTTATGCCCTTCACCGGGCCGTCCGCTACACCATGGAACTTCCACGTGGGAGACCGGGTCTTACCGGAGGAAGAGAACCTTCCGTTCTGACCGCGGCGGCACAGACAACCCTCTGGGCGTGCCAAGTAAGTGTGAAGGGCATGCAGGGTCCCGGGCTCCCTCCACGGGGCCTCTGCCTTCCAGCGACCACACCCACCGGGTCTCGCCCAGCGGGCCGCCAGCAGCCCTGAGCAGCGGCCAGCCAGGAATGTTGGCCTTAACGTTAGCATAGCACGTTCCAGTTGATGGAGGGGCACCGGCTCCGAGCCCCAGACGGAGCCGTCCCCTGGATCCGTTTCGATGGGCATCGGCGACTCGTGTGCTGGCCTTGTTGGAGTCCATCTTCCCTGACACGGCTCCCAGCCCTCCCTATTATCGAGAAAAGTCCTCGTGCTTCGTGCGCACCGAGCGGGGAACGCAAGTGGCAGGGGAAGCATCAGAGAGAGATCTGAGCCGCGTTTAAAAATGATATGCTGGCAGCCAGATCCGCCGGGCCGGGGACAGCGTGACCGTTATGAAGGTCCAGAGGGGTTGCGCAGGCAGTCGGAGGCCCCCTCTGCTCCTCTCCCACCCCGTGTCCCCGCACTGCCGGGGGCCCGGGGCCTGTCCTCACGCCTGTCCTCTGCTCCCACATGGGCTGCCACTGTCTACCAGTGATCAGACCCGGGAACAATGGATTCTTTTGTCCCAGGCAAGAGCCGTGGGTCAAAGGCAGCCACCTTCCCTCCACGGCGGAGGAAAGGGTCCCGATACAGACATACGTAGATGCCAATTTTTAAATTAGGAAATGAAGGAAATCTAACGTCTCCCCCCCCCCTTTCTTTTTTTAATATTGTCCTTTCAAGGATGTCTCTATTTGCATAGTTTGATCCCCTCCCCGTACCCAGCACCAACATTAGTGTGACCTTTTCCTGCTAATTGGAAAATCTTACGGAAATAAACCCTGTCAGAAAATGAGAAGTGACTCCCCCTTTGGATGGCCAAACGACCTCAGAGGGGGAAAGAAGTTCTGAAATTCTGTTCCTTTTGCACACACTGCAAAATCTTTATTACTTCGGAGAGCCTTGAAGCTCGGTAATGCCCCTCCAGTGCAAAGCGGAGTAAATAAATTTCTTCTTATGACCACTTTGGAGAAACACACAACCAGATTTACTCAGCAGGGATAGATAGTGGACAGGATAATGAAGAGAGAATAAGAATATGGTCGGGGTTTACAGCCTCTTCTGTCTCTTTAAAGGGTTTTAATCCTTCAGAAACAGGATACGGGGTCCATTTCCTTAAAGATACAGTGTCCCTTCTGGGACAAGTAATGTTATAAAAAGCTAACATGTAACATCTATCTCGAAATATTGATTGGCACTTTAGTGTGATAAAAGGGGTTGAACCTGAAGGGGAAAAGAGGAAAAAAGGTAAGCGGGTATTACTCTTGGAAGAATTCAAAGTGTCCCCATAATATCAGGCCAAACTTCTCCAACACAGAAACAAAAGCGCTCTTCGGGCCCGGTGACATTCGTCGGCAGAACCGGACGGCTAGGGCGGGTTTCAGGCAACAGCTCTTGTCTTACAGGCAATTCCGGTGCTGCTGATGACACATTCTGAGGACTCTTAAACTGACCCCCAATGAGTCAGGCCAGATATTCCGATCCATTGCCATCGGCCTAAAGGACAAGGTCCTCTCTCTTGAGAGGCGTTGAGTTAAACGCTCCAGGAACTCGGCACGTTCACCTCATGCCCCAGATTCAGTGAGGTCAGTTTCAAAGACGATCCTGTGTGTACCTGCCGTCCCACACCCCCCCTCCCCCACACCGCCGCCCCAGCACTCTGGGGTTACTTCCCCATTGCTTTCACCTTTGGGCATGACAATGGGCTCCTCTCTCTGCAACGAGGACACCGAATTTTTGAGGACTCACTTGGTGCCCATCCTCACGATAACTTCAGTGGCAAGGTTACAAACCCCAGTCTACACAACAGAAGAAGGAAGCTCAGAGACATCTCGCATCTTAGCCGAGGACACACAGCTTGTGAGGGACAGAGCTGGGATTCGAACTTACGTCTGCCTGACTCCAGGCCTCACGCTCTCTCCCACTGGTTACGTGCACCCTGGCCAGACTCCGCAGAGGGATCTGAGGTTGCTGTCCTGTGATTTCATCCTGACACCCTATACGTCCTCCCAGGACCTCTGGTGTCCTTTCTGATTTGTGGAGGACTTCAGGCATCGCCCAGCTCATCCATTCGGGAAACTATTTCTCTCCCAGCCCAAATTCCCATTCTGTCTCTCACTCTCTCCCAGCAAAATGGAATGGTCATCACCAATTTGGAAAATAGTATGTGATTCAGGTATCCCATTTCTGGTTTTACTCTGGAACTAATCACAAACCAGGCCGACTCAGGTCCGCTCAAGAATATAGAGACCGCCTCTTTGCAAACCTCCCTACGCGGAGCACAGCCTCTGTCTATGTAGGAGCTCAGGGGTCGGCGCCCTTCACCCCTGCGGGGCCTGGGGCATGATGCGGTGCTGCTTGGCTTGAGCACGAAGCTCTTTCCTGCCCTAAACTGAGAGCACTTACACACACAAAAAAAGTTTATTTATTCTGAGAGAGAGGGTGCATGCACGAGCTGCAGAGGAACAGAGAGAGAAGAGAGAATCCCACACCCCGCCTGAGAACACTTTTTCCACCTGTCCTGTCCGAGGTCCTCCACGGGCTGATTACCAGGTTGAAAACCCAACCCTTCGCCTCAGCATTGTGGTAAGGCCCTTTGTCGTCTGCCTTCCAAACCTCCTCAGCACCCTGCAATTCCAAATACACACACTCCGTGCTTCACCCATGCCAAGTGTTCCCCCGAACACAGCACCCTTCAAACCTCTTGCCTTTTGTTCTCACAAGTTCCCTCCTCCGAGAAGCCTCCCCTGATTTCCCCAGCTTGAGTCACATTACAGGCCTCCTTGCTCTGGCTTCCCACTGCCCCCTTTGACGGCCTCTCTCCCCCGCCCAGCCTTTAGAGGAACGGTTTGCTCAAATCCTGCCTCTCCCTGGATTTGTTAAAGCAAGGACCGTGTCCTTCTCATCTTGGGTCCTGTGTACCTCATCCAGATACGCTTGTCGGTGACACAGAAGAACTTGTGGGGACTTACCCGGGGCTCCTGCAATCCCATTGGGCCCGGGAGTTACAGTCAGTCACATGGACAGTCCACGACCTTGGAAACCTTCCCACCTTCGGAGAGTTCTGACCCAAGGAACAGGATTTGAGTCTCTGGCCGGGGACAGACAGACCTGGTAGCACATGTTCAATAAGGTGGCAGATAATGGCCAGGTGTCCACCAAATCATTTTCTTGGATTTTATTTTTTTGGAACACATGGATGGACTACATTTCCCAGCCTCCCTTGCAGCTAGGGGTGCTCACCTGACTGAGCTCTGGATGGGGAGAAGAAGGGATGAGCATCGCTTCCAGGACTGGCCCGTAAAAACCTCCTGGGGCTCCCCTCTGCTCTTTTGCAAACCAACTACAGACTGGAGGGGATTCCCGGGACCCAGCCGAGGGCAGAGCCCCAAAGCACACGGGGCCTGGGCTGCTGGGACTCCACCTGCAGAAAGGCTGTCCCCGGACCTGGTCGCCACCTCTGAGCGAGCAAGAAATAAACTTTTTTACTGTGTTCAGCTGCTGAGATGCTGGGCTTATGTGCTACAGCCAACAGCCTGCCCTAATAGAGGGATAGCAGTGTGTGTGTGCGCGTGTGTGTGCGCGCGCGCACGCGCGCACGCGCGTGCGAGATCTCTGAGATCCACTGCGTGCTCAGGGGGAATCCCAGACGACGAGATAGACGGGCAGAATTCCTTTATCACCTCAAGCTTCCAGATACACCTGCCGCTTGCATCAGGAAGCCTGATGTTGGCCCCGCCTACTCCCCAGCTGTGGTAACAAGGGACACGCTAACTTGCAAAGCTACTCCTCAAAGGGTTCCCTCTGGCAGAGCCCTTGTTTTGGAGACTTGACTGCATTCCCCGTGGGTGGTACTTTCTCTCTCTCTGCTTTTGGCAGGGACCCCTTGCCCAGCCCCTGCGAAGGCTCCAGAGCTCAGGGGCCACCTTTGCTGCTCCTGTTCTGGAGGTCCTAAACTGCTGGATGTTGCTTTACCATCACCGGCCGCGGCTGATGAGGGGTAGAGGGGGTCCTCTCTTAAAAGGGAGAGACCTCTTGATTTGGTGTTTACAGAAGCACTCTCGGGACACCTGAATGTGCTCCTCCCCACAAGCAGTGTGTTTTCGGCTCTTCTTCGAGGCTTGGGGGAGAGAGCTTCGTGTTGTGGTGGTTTCGTTTTGTTTTTCACGGCAGGGTACAACGAACTAGGAAGGGGCATCGTTGTGGTTTCAAAATCCGCAAATCTATGCAAACATGATCATGGAGTCCCAGCATTCCAGAGTCAAGGAATCTTGAGATCACTAAATTTCAGAATCTTGGAAATGCAGATTCAAGGAGACTTGGAAACACAGAATCCTTTTTTCTTTTTTTAACGTTTATTTATTTTGAGAGAGAGAAGCGGCGGAGGGGGGGGCGGGGCAGGGAAAGAGGCAGGGAGAATCCCAAGCAGGCTCCGTGCTGTCAGCACAGAGCCCGACGCGGGGCTTGAGCCCGTAAACCATGAGATCACGACCCGAGCCGAAAACAAGAGTCGGACGCTTAACCAACTCAGCCAGCCAGGCGCCCCTGTAATCCTTTTCGAAGGCATTCTCAGGACTACCAGTATCTGGGGCAGAACATGGGAAAGGGTTCCAGCCTCAGCGACCTGTGTCCATTCCCCACCCTGGGGGGCGGGGTGCAGGAGGACGGGACGCACCAGGTCCTCCAGGGACAGGTGTCAACAACAGTCTGGAAGGGGAGCCCGAGCACGCACTTGTCACCTCCACACGTTGCTGGGAAACTGGGCGGCTCTGCCCCGTGGGCAGGCCCCCCTGCTGGGCCGCTCTTCCTTTCTCACCCCGGCAAGAAACG
Source organism: Panthera leo (assembly GCF_018350215.1). Taxonomy (NCBI): domain Eukaryota; kingdom Metazoa; phylum Chordata; class Mammalia; order Carnivora; family Felidae; genus Panthera; species Panthera leo. Next base: position 52,865,060 of record NC_056693.1, read on the forward strand.
CAGTGACGTAGAATGTGCCAAGCCACCGGGTTCCTAACATCCTGAGACAGGCACACTGGGATTCGGTCCATTGATGGAAATGTCACCGTGGAGAGGACACTCCTTTTGGCCCCGCTTCCTGCTTCCGGATCTGAGCCTCCTGGGAAGCGTCCGACCAGGCCCTGGGCAGCCGGAGACCCGGGGCCAGGGCTTAGGGGAAGTTGCACCTGCTTGAGGCACATGGAAAAGTGACCGGATCACAGAATGTCCTGCCAAGGGGCTGAGGCGGCCACGGCCGGGAGTCGGCACTAAATCATTCTCCCAGCTCCGAGAGGCTATAAGGCCAATCTCTGGGCAAGAAGCACGTCACGCAGAGACTCGCCTTACCTGCTTTTGTCATTCGGGGACTCGTTAGCGGTGTTCACATATTCCACGTCTTCTAGAATTACCAGGAATGTTCTAGGGTATTTCGGTCTCCGTGTTGGTGCGTAGCTGGGACTAAGAGGTGACATCCAGGGGGAGGAGATATGACGGGCACAAGGTTGATGCCTGTGATTCCTGAGTCTTCCCTTTTTTAGCTGCAGGACCTTACACGGTTTTGGAGCCTCTCCAAGACCGAGGATTGTGGGAACCGCACTCTAGCTAGTGCTCACGGCGTGCCGTGTCCTAGGAGTTGTGGGAAGTCTTGCCTCGGTGAGCAACGACCATATCTGCCAAGTATGGTTTATCTTTTTTTTTAACAGATTCAAAAAAAAATGAGTAGCCGAGGTCCAAGATCACTCAGCCACTAAGAGGTGGACGTAGACAGAAACGAGCTTTCTCAGCCATTCGGACAGAGCGGGCTTCTCCACCTTGGTGCTCCTGACATCTTGAAGGAAGATAATTCTTAGTCGGGGGGGTGGGGGGGCTGTCCTGTGCACTACAGGCGTTTGGTCAGAGGCCAGTACAGCACCCAGCCCCACCCACTTCTGGGTGTCCCCCAGAATGTCCCAGATATTGCCAAATGTCAGGGGGGCAGAGTTCAATAATTTGAAAACCACTGGAGTGGATGAAGAATCAGAGGGGATACACATATAAAGGTTATGCCAGAAACACGCAGTATCGATATATGTCATTATTAGAATTCAAAATGTGAAACCCTTGCCCTATGGCTGGTGTCGAGAGAGAGAGAGAGAGAGAGAGAGAGAGAGAGAGAAAGAGAAAGGGAGAGAGAGAGAAAGAGAGAGAGAAAGAGAGAAAGAGAGAGAGAAAGAGAGAAAGAGAGAGAGAGAGAGAAACCAGAAGTGAGAGACACTAGCCTGGAGAGGGGTCGGCTGTGCGGCACCTGCTGTAGGTCAAGTCCTATTAGGAGACTTGTAATCTGTTCAATCCTCCCCAAAGCCCTGTGAGGTGGGCCCTATTTCTCTCCTGCTCGAGAGGGGCCGGTGAGGCTCCAAGAGTGCAGGGAATTTGGCTGGGATTATACAGTCCAGCCCGCAGCGAGCCAGGATTGAGATAAAAATCATGCAGACAATGGTCTTCCCTCCTGGGCTCCCCAAAGCAGGGTCAGGGGGAGGGCGGCAGGGAGAAAAGGTTGCTCCTGATGCCTATATAGCCTCTCGTACGTGGGAGTGATCGTTTGTTCACACCCAGAGCTAACCTTCGTTGTTTTCTAGATCCACGAAGTTTTCTGGGGACCCCCGCACCCCTATCAATGTGCCACCCAGAGGTAGGTGCACGCACCGTTTCGGTGCAAGATAGAGAGCGCCGTAGGACTGGAATGCAAGAGAGGGCAGGCAAGTGAAAGAGAAGGTGCAAAGGTCCTGGGGTATGTATGTGGCTGGCCATTATGTGTGCCGACCGACGGGCACACGTTCAACACTGAGCCTTCTGCGCAAGGTGGGGAGAGGGTAGGAGCAGGTCAGGGGCCTTTTCCGCGAGAGGGGATGCCGACTGACATTTGAAACTGCAAAGTGCAGAGGCTAAAGTGAGCGGAGTAAGGAAGGCGGAGGGAACAGACGGGCTGGCAAGAGCCAGAGTCAGCCTTGGGGCACAGCGAGGGACTCCCGTCTCCTGACGACCCACTTCTCGCGACAAGAGCGAAAGGGACCAGGCCGGTGGAGGGAAGACGTCATCCCTAGCGCCCTATTCTGTGCCCATGTGTCCAAGGGGAAACGGTCCCTGCAAACAGTCACATTGTCTTCCTTTTCATTTCCATCCCGTCTCTCCCCATCGAGGGACGCTTCTGTGACATCCTCGTGCCTGACCGTGCAGGGCGAACCAGTGGGAGGGGAAACCCGGGAGCTCACTGAGCTCTGGCGAAAGACAAAAAAGAAAAACACCAAACCCAGCCTGCTTGGGAACCAGTGAGGAGTTGTTTCGTAACATTTTGAAATCAAAGTTGGCTCAAATAGGAAAGATGTCTCTCTCCTTCCTTGATAAGATGAATTCCCCCCCAAACCCCCTCAATCGTTGCCAACAGCGCTTAAATAATCTTCGCCTTAGGATAGTTCATCCAAAGTCTATCTTCTTGAAGGATCCTTCTTAAAACTCCTGTGAGCAGTGCCTGGAGCTGTCACCCCGGGATTTCACAACCTCCCTCCTGGAAAATGCATCCCAAGGTCTGAAAATAGCATCAGAGACCCGGCTGAAGGTTGGGGGGGGGCGGGGCGGGGCAGGGAGTCGAATTCATGCATTTGAACCCCGGGTCCTTCACTCCGTTTGACCTCGGAGGAACAGCCCCAGCGTCCCCTCCGAGAACTAAGCCCTCTCTCCCTGAGTGGTTTTGGTAATTAAGTGAGAGAAGCACACAGTAGGAACTCAAATAAGATTTGTCTTCATCACAATTGCAGTTGTGTGCCCGCCTCCCGCAGCCCCCACCTGGCACCGCACGCACGTTCCCTACGGGGCCGCCCCTCTCTGAGTCTCAGCACGCGGTTGGGCCTCCCCACCTTGTCCATCTGGCGGATTCCATCCCCAGGCCACACCATGTGGCGAGTGCTTAGTAAGCACCTCCCCCGTGCCAGATTCTGAGCTGGGAGTCCGGTGTGCGTGTGTGCCTGTGTGCGTGTGTGCGTGTTGGGGGTGGAGGTGACCAACAGGAGTACCACTGCCGCCAAGAACTCACAGCTCTTCACGGCTTAGCCTCAAACGCCGCGTCTTCTGGGAAGCCTCCCGTCTCGGCCTCTCACCCCGCCCAGGTGAAGGGGGTCACTCTCCCTTAAGGAAACCCGCTGCGTCCCTGACCACAAACCGACTTGGAAGCCTCACCCCTCGCTCTGGGGCTTTGGCAGGGCTCCCTGGATGCTAGAAGGCGGCTCCCAGGGCCAGCCGCCTAAGGCGATCCTTGGGAAGCACGCTTGACCTGTCCCTCTCCGTCCTCCAGGACCTCCCATGGCCGCCAACCCCAAGCTCGTTACCTCCTAATCTTCTTTCACGTTTGCCCTCATCTCCACGGCGGGTCATGCTTTCGCCATCACTCACCCCGGTTCCCATAGTGCACTCTTCTCCCGGCAGCCGGGGGCAACTGTTCGAAATCACTGACGTCACCCATGATTCCACCTGCCCTTAACTGCGACCACTGCTATCTTCGTTCCGTTACGCTGTCGCTACTCATTTCCGACACTCTGACATTAAACACCCAGCCCACCGTCTACCTCGGCACCCCTGACACATGGCACGCGTCCCTTCGCTCTCCGCAGCACTGTTCAGTTTCTTAAACCCACTCTTCTTCCTCAGTCCACAGGACCTTTGCACACGCTGTCCATACTGTCTGGACCACTCTCTTCCCCCTGCTGATGACTCCTGCTTTCCATCAAGTCTCAGCTGAGTTAAAACCCTTGCGGAGAAGCCTCCCTACACCTCAGGACTAAATCAGTCCACCCTCTTCAAAGTGCTGACAGCACCTACTTCCAGGGACACATTATGCTGTTCTTGGGCCCTGGGCACTCTGGGACTTGAGGGTCCCTTCCTCTGCTAAAAAATGCTAAAAAATAGATTTTATAACTGGTATAAAGGCAAATGTAATCCAGACTGAAATCATTATTATGTACTCCTTCTTATATTCATTTTTTCCCTTTGGATTTTAAAAGAAAATAAAGTTAAAACGCTTTTGTGGGCCCCGAACGTCTCACGGGTGGTGTGCCCCCAGTTTCTGACAGACTCTTTGGCCCTGCCGGGTCAGCCCTTCGTTGAGCCTGTCATATGTGAAAGTTTACAGCGAGGGCCGTCATTTTCCTAACTGATGTCAGTCTCCACCTCTGAGCTCCATGAGGGTTGGGGCCACGCGTCTGTCGTCCTCATGACAGAATCCCCAGCAGCCAGCCAGGACCAGGGGCTGCCCGGGCGGGCTCTTGGGAAACAGATCCCGCGTGCGCGAAAGGCGTGCCAAGCCCCTCTCCCACGCTGAGCTGTGGGCACGAAGGGCAACGTCTCGTTTTCCTCCTCTTACTGCGTCTGACATCAGAGGATCGTACAGGATCCATCACAGAGAGGAGTGGATTCGTGCCTCCTGCACAGGCCTCTGCTGGCCTCCACCGGGCTGGGCTCCTGGGAGGGGGGGGAGGGCAGATCTGGTCCGCCTGCTTGGACCCCAAGGGTCGGTCGGGGTGGTGCCCCTCCCGGCAGACCGCTGATGGCGATGGCCAGGATCAGCCAGTGCCCCCGAGGGCTAGCGTGCTGGGCTCATCAGCTGGGGCTTAAAGCAACGGGAACAAGATGGGCAGGTCGACCCTTGACCCCTCCGTGTTCACTGATCCCAAGCTGTGAGTTTCTTTCTTAATTTCAATGATGTTCATTTGGGAGAAGGGAGCCCAACACAGCTATGGCATCCTATCCAACTCCAGAGATCTAGCACTGGGTATCTCACGAGTCGGGGGAGATGGGGTGGTCCTGGGGGCGCATGAATGCCCACCTCTGATGGCTCACATGCAGACAAGTCACATCACCTTTTTTGAGAAGAGAGAGAATGCCGGTAGAAGGAACACACACGCCTGGCACACAGAGAGGCGATAAATGCCCCCAGGGTTAACTTTCAAGCGCCTCTCCAGGGATAAGCCCAAGTCAGCTCCCCGATTCCCTCAGATCCGTGCTCTGGAACCCATCCGTGGCGAGTCTGAGACCCAGGCTGGCCGGGAAACAGCCGCGGGCCTGGCCGTTGCCAGGACGCTTCCGAGGCCGCTCGGGCGTGAGGGGCATTTCCCCAAGAGGAGAGCTCGACACCACGAGCATCAGGACGCATCACCTCTAGCGGCCCAGGAAGGACACAGATGCGAGTGCTGGAAGGAACCACGGGCTTTTGGAAAATGCACTTTTTTCGGGGCGGCCTGACCGAGGGGGGAGTTGAGGCAGGAACCCGAGCCCACGGCCCATGGGCGCCCCCGGAAGCTGGCAGCGTGAGGGAGCCAGGCACACCCAGAGCCCCGTGTCAGTTCAGAAGGGCAACACGCCCGCAGCTTCCCAAGCCTTCCCCTTCTTCCATCCTGCTGTGCACACAGCCCCCACCGCTCTGGAAAAGGAGAGTCAGGAGGCTGTTTGAGGCCATCACTTTCCTTCCTAAACCAGGTCATCTGTCACCCTGTACCCCAAAGGCATGCTGTAGACCTCCGAACGAGGCCTCAGGAAGTGAGGGTGGCATCGATTCCAGCAGCTTACAGACAGAGGTCTCTGCTGATGGTGACGTAACAGGAAGTTCTGGGGCAAACCGAGAAGCTTCTTTGAGAGGATGCCAGGGTTCTGAGGCCACCCTTGCTGGAGAATCTGGTAGAAGAGAGAGTATGGTTTGGTACACTAAGTCCATCAGACCATCTACCCAAGCACCTGGAGCTAATGCTTACTGAGCTCTTATCCTGCCAGGAGACGGGTCACACTGGGGGACAAAAGAGCCACAGTTTTTGTCCTTGGAACGCAGCCAACCAAGGAGGAGCATTCAGAGAGCAATCAAATAATCACCCAAAGGAAGCCACAGATTATCTTGGGATGAGCGCGACCAAGCAAGGCCATGCCTGTGTCCCGGGTACCCCGTTCTCAGATGCACCTTAAAGAGGTACACTGGTATTCGGGAGTAATTTCAGAAGTGGTGACGGTTATGAGGACGGGTCAACCCGCTGGGTTACACTCAGGCCAGCTGGGGACTACGAGCACCTCAGCCTGATCAACAGAAGACTGTGGGGGTGTCGAGTTTCTATCTCATGGCATGTAAAAGCCATCTCATGGCTACTGACTGGGGAGGGAACCGGGCAGAGTTATTCTGAGTGGGACCAGAAGGAAGAACATGGCGAACTGCCCCTGAAAGAGGCATCTGGTCCCCTTTCTGTCCTCTTGGCCACCCGCACCCATGCTTGTGATCAGCTCCCGTGGAAAGGATATTCTGCGTATTCTGATGCCTTATCTCATCCTTGTGAATCTCCTTCGCCTCTTTCCTGCCGCGTGTTTTCCTATTCCCCTGTTGCAGCCTTCCTGGGGAATCTCCCCCAGCCTTGTCACCCATTGACAGCCTCCCAAATGCCTTGGATGATGCTCTTCTGGGACTGGTGGGGACATGGTAGCAGCTAAAAGCGTGGGTGTAGGAGCCAGACAAATGTACCACATCTCAGCACCACCACCAAAAAAGTCACGTGGCCTTGTGTGCACGGTTCTCTGAGTCGGTTTCCTCATCTGTAGAGTGGGGAGAGTCATGTGACTCTCATACCCACAGGCTCAGGAGACATGATTTACTTTCTTTTTTTTTTTTTCTTTTTTCTGGAAAAGGAGTTAATCAATTCGACTGAATTACTCTGCAGCCAGGAGCCCGGGGGCCAAGCAGACCCAAGGTCGGACAATCAAAGTAGGTCAAGTGGTGCTTTTTCTGCTTGTGGGCATTTCCATGAAATCCCAGAACAGGCAAGATCTACCTGAGGGAGGCAAGGAATGAAGCCTCGGAAGCTCCTGAGGAGAAAGTCACAGGCAACCCAGCAGAGAGGACTCTGGAATGTCCATCTCTTCCTGACTCCTGCTCAGTGACGTCATGCCGTTAGCCTGAATCAGCCGGGGTGGTGGCATTTACACCACGGAAATTGGCAAGAGCTCCGAATCAGAGCTCTTCCACCCCCACAGAGCTGATTAGTAGACAATTTCCCAGCACATCACTTCCTCTGAGAGTCGGAGAAGAGTGGCCCAAGTCACACGATTCACCTTCAAAATCCATGTGGGTGAGGAAAAGGCATCAGTGGTGCAGAGGAACACCGCACCCTAGAACAGCTCCTTCTGTCCTGGGTGGAGACACGGGGTGCTTTAGCAGCCTTTGCACCAAGGATCCGCGTGTCTGTCTGTCGGGCCCTCGCCAGAGAAGCAGAGGGTGCCTGCCTTAACCTCAGAATGCCAGCATCCTGGGAGAGCCTTGGGAGCCCCTCATCCGGGAATGATGCAGGGCTCTCCGGTGACTTGGGAACAGCGGCACCTCCGCAGACAGGAGCCCGCGCTGGAGTCTCGCAATAATCCACCATCGCCTTATAGGGCCCGGAGGAGGCCAGGCATGGTGTTGAAGTTTGATTAGTAATAAGAACATAGCAGCTTAACCTCTAACATTTAGCACTCTCCCCCGGATCGAATGACTGATCTCTATCTGGGTGAGCCATGCTAGCTGGCTGCCTGGGAACATGACACCTCTCTAAAAGCTGTCAGTCTCTGTCACTGTCTTTGCACAATGGAGCCCATAGCTATTTTTAAAGGACTGTGTCACCTTTCAAGAGAAATTGTGTCTGCACCGAAGATTGACTTTTTTTTTTTTTTTTTGGTTGTTTTATATATTGGATTTGGTGGTCTTTGATCTCCCAAGGTGACGCTGGGTGCCTAATCCCCCACAAGCAGGCATTGTTTTGATTCTTCCTGTGGGGAGAATAATTGCCCAACGTCCATGTTGTCGGTGGAAAGGAAAGGAATGGAACAGAGGGGACACAGAAATGATTTCTTCACTGAAGTAACCACTGTTTAAAAAAATGTTTAAGTTTATCCACTTCTTCTGAGAGAGAGACAGAGAGAGAGAGAGAGAGAGACAGAGAGAGAGAGAGAGAGAGAGAGAGAGAGAGAGAGAGCGAGAGCGCAAGCAGGGAAAGGGCAGAGAGAAGGAGAGACAGAATCCCAAGGCAGCCCTGTACCATCAGAGAGCCTGATGTCGGGGTCGAACTCACAAACGGTGAGATCATGACCTGATCCGAGATCAAGAGTCAGAAGCTTACTGACTACACCACCCAGGCACTCTGAAATAATCACTGTTTTGTTTAATCCTTTCCAAAATCCTGCAAGATAGGGGTTGGCTGTTAACCCTATATGCAGATGATGCCAACCCGGATAGTAGACTCTGGCATTAAAGCCCTGGGTTAATAAGCCCAGATGGGCTTGGGGGCAGATTCCTACCTATGACCCTGTGCCTCGGTTTTCTCACCTGTGAAATGGCGATGTAAACAGTGCTTAGCACACCACAAGGTCGCTGTAAGAATTTGGTCAGTTCCTCTAAGCACCTTGAGCCTACTTAGTGGCCTACCATATGGGCTTGCTTTGGAGGATGGGGTCTAGTGACCACCGTTTTCCAGATTCGTCCCTAAAACTACTGCTCCGATTAATTCTCCCTGATGCCTTGAAACATGAAGCAGCTCTACTTTTCACAGGGGGACAGTAGCACTTGCCTCAATGACATTATTTGTTAGGAGGATTAAACTGAGATCCTTAATTTCAAGTGTTGACTCAGTACCCGGCACACGGAAAGTTCTCAGCACAGGTTGGCCCTTTATTAGTCATCACTAGCCATAGTCTTATTGTGAGGAAACTGTAATTTAGAAAGTGTGGATGGACTGTGGCCATAAAAAGGCACTTGGTGCCATGAAAACTCATAGAATGTTCTGGAAAACTTGTCCAAGGCAGACGAGGTGGTCAAGTCAGATGTCGTAAGAGTATTCAGACCATTGATAAGATGGTCTTTAGGTTCTCCTTAAAGAAGTGAAACCCCAAGCTGCAGATGATGCACGATGGGTGTGGTCTGTGCCACGGGGTCACGTGGGTCTCCATCGCTGCCCTGCTCAGAGCAAAGGTGTTGCCCTTTACGAAAGAGACGCGTGTGAGCGTGCTTGCACTTGGCACGTTTTCAGTTAAAGCACACTGTTGGTTACATACTGGCGTGTCCGTTTTCATGATCCCTCGCTCCAACCACATTTCATGAGTCACCATCCAACCACTAATGCTGTCCGCCTTGCGCAGGGACTTTGTGGTTCATCTGCAAACTCATTCCGTCTTCAGGAGTTGCCCCACATCGCCCATTACCACCCGGTTTGGATTCCTAAAAGGGACGGCATATGCAGAAAAGAAGAGGTGCAAAGTGGAGTCTGTCTGGACATCTAGTAACTTAAAATCATTTAGAATGTTCCTAGCTCAAGATAAGCCATGAGGGATGCCCTGATGAACAAGGGAGGAAAGGAAGGTGGGGAGAGGGGGGGGGTCCCTGCCCTGGAAAATTTCTCAGCTCAGGGCAGGACACAAATGAAAATAATTACAACAGAATGAGATTGATGCTTAGGTGGAGGCCGGATAAAGTATATGGAAACATAAAGAAAGGGATGGTTAATTCTGCCTGTGGTTGCTGGGGCCAGACATCAAAATAGAGAGGAGATTCCAGGTGGGCGACAGAGGGCGATTAGGAGTTCACTACGTGGAAAGGCATGTGAGCATGGGGATGACAAAACCAAATACCTGGAGGGTAGAAAAGTGTGACCTATGGCAGACCTAGACAGTTCAACGTCATACCTTTAATGCTTACGCTGCCCTTCCAGAACCTAACACAGCACTTGGATGGGTATTCAGCTTGGCAAATATCTAGTGAAGGAATGACTTATCGGTGGGTGGCCTCTTCATTCCGCTTTGTAATCGGGAGCCCCAGCTCTCCTCTTAGAAGTCCTATAGGCTCTGGGAGTCTACTGCATTTCTTAAAGGGGAGGAGGTGTCTGGGTCTCAGCTCTGCTCACTCATATGTCTGTGGATTGGTTGGGAGCTGGCTGATCTAGGCTGGATGGGTCGGGACCAAAATGTCTTTACTTCCCTGTCTTCAAAATGATGCCATAGTACCCAGAGGCCGATTAGCTCACAGGGGAGAAGTTTCTCAGAACCATGAAACTTCTGGCAAGGTGTGTATTCCTTCAAAACTACGCTACCTGTGCTGTTTCCAAGAACACTAAAACAGTGCTTTTCAGAACAACACCTGGACTGGGTTTAAAGGCTCCTCAGTCTGCAGATTTGACCTGTTAGGATTTAATGACTCTTTCAATCTTTGTGATCTGATCTCTGCCAAGTCAGCTTTTCAAAACACACATTTCCACAAACACCTGTTTAATTTTGAGATCTCCTCTTCATCCTGGTTCTCTGTAAAACCATTTAAGGTTCTGTTGTGTTTTTCCTTCAGCAAAATGATTATTTGTTTACTGTTGCTAAGAATACCCCTGGTTTACCAGCTGTCATTCTCATGGTGGTAAGCTTTTCCTGAGCCTGGGAATGGTGTCAGGACATTCGAAACCTCAAGAAAGGGGAACAGGCAACAAGAATTCAGCTGTAAGAGAGTCAACCTTTAAAAAATAACTATGGGGTGGAATCTCATGGTACCAAATATCTTTTGGAAACCCAGGTAGAAAATAGAAATCAAGAGTATAGGCCGGGTAATGCCTATGAATAGAGACCAGATTGCCTAAGTTCAAATCTCAAGTTGCTTTTGTGATGTTGGATAAGTCTCAGAAAGTATCTAAGTCTCAGTTCTGTTAGCTCTAAAACTGGACTGTTAATAATAATAACTTACAGTTAGGGATTTTTATATAGGTTGAGTTTTCCCACCCTTCTAGACACCTGAAGAGATTGTACCTTCTGGTCCCTTAAGGTTAAGTATGACTAAGTGACTTGCTTTAATCAATGAAATGTGAAGAGACGTTAAGGGTGCTCGCTTTTACAGGGAAAGTTTTGAATGTCAAGATGCAATTTTTCATATTTTCTTTCTGTGTCCCATCATAACTGGTAACCTTCAGATGGGGTTCTCCGTCAGAAGATGGGGTGCTGGCAGGAGAAAGATGTGAAAGCTGAGACACTCACTGACCCATGATGGACAGGTAGCATGAGCAAGGAATAAGCCAATGACTACTTAAACCATGGAGATTTGGTAGCTGTTGTCACAGCAGCAGAGCCTTACCCATACAGACTCATAAAGACTTCCTGAGGTCACACAAGGAAAGGTCTCACCACAGCACCTGGTGTGTAACAAGTGCTCCATAAATACTAGTTTCCATTGCTGTCGGTCCCCAAAGAAACACCGTGAAGAACTCAAGAACATTTTCGCTGTCTGACAAAGAATGGCCTCCCTCAATTCAGTCATTTCTTCTTTGCTGCGCTTTGATTCTCCCCAAGTGCACAAAGGTCAGCCAGGCAGAGATTGGAGTCTCCTGCATTGATGAGTCAAGTTTCTCCTCCCCTTGAAACGGTTCTCTTTCCGTCAGTCCTGTGGGTATGTAACTTCACTGAACACCCACTTCCCTAAGGAAGTTAGCTCCTCTGGCGTGGCCACACCGGTGATAGCCTTGCTACTGATCAGCTGCGCCTTGTCTCAGTGGCCGCTGGGTGAGGCCACGGTGAATGAGGCCATGCTTTCCTGGCTGGGAAGACAGCAGGTGTCACCCACAGGGCTGAGGGAAGAAAGAAAGCCCAAGAGACACAGTCACAGGGCTGACTGTCTGCAATCAGGACAGAAGTGATGGGGTCTCGGGTTTATAGCCAAGCCAGGGCTTTAGGAATTCTTATTTTACTTCCCAAGAGCTTATATGAAAGGAAGTAAAGGTTCAGACCATCATGTGCAAGGAAACCAGAGACTTAAAAGATGTGTCATCCACAGAGACAGCGGAAGGGTCAACACGGAAAAGGAGGAGGAGGGTTATCGGATATGAAGCACCAGCTACGCAGGCTGCATACGTTTTCTCATCTTACGGGATACTGACTCCCCTAATCAAAATAAACTTAGCCACCATTTATTGAGCCTGAACTCCTTCCCCAAACTGGCTTACGTACGTGAACTCATTACCTCCTCAGGCCAACTCTGCTCGAGATGTATTACCAATTTTAGTCCCTTTAACAAATAGAGAAACTGGAATCCAAGGGGGTTATACAGCCCAAGGTCATCCAGCCAGTGATCATCAGGGCAAAGACTCTAGCCTAGCTTGGTCAAACCTCAAAAGCTTCTATGTCCCCATCTAATATTTCTATGTCCCCATCTATTATGTCCAGCTCTGACTTCACCCAGATTTCCTGATGATAATAGTCACCTGTGAACCTGTGAAGGTTAAAGAAAGAAACTCAAGTCCCCAAGCTCCTCTTGAGAGATTCTGATTCAGGACATCTGAGACGGGACCAGAATTTATGTTCTAGAAAGTCCCTTGGTGATTCGTGTAGCCAGGTGAGGTTAGGCATCATTGGCTCACAGGCTTTAAGAGCCAGAAACCTATGCAGTCGCCTGGGGTCCACACTCGGCAGGATTGTGCTTGTGTTTGGTGCTCTGTTCTGAAATTCATAGTAATTTCATCCCTGAACTTGTGGTTTGTACGCAAAGTCCCATGCATGCACGCCAACAGAGGAGATACCCAATATGCGTGTCCACCCATCCTTGCTGCGCTGGGTACAGATGGTGAACGCAGAAATAACGCAGGGACATCCTCAGGAAAATGAGTGACCAGGGAGCCCTATCATATCCTGTCTTACTGATGTTTCTTCCCTGTGTTGGGCAACGACTTAAGCTGAAAACGATGAGCCGGAGGCCCAAGGAGATATTGAGCAACTCATAGTTCCCTTTCCTTCCAGTCCTTCCCTGCCGATCAGTCAGTCAAGGTAGAGACTGTTGGTAGGATGTGAGCATAGCAAGAGGCGGAATACAAGCAGCTGAGTTTTGTACATTTCCACTGTTCCCATAAAGGACGAAGTGCATTTGTATGTATGAGCTACAAGATACAAGTTGTGTAACTTCGGCAATTGCACACAGTAAGTTAAATACTCTTACATTTGCGTTTAAAAATGGTATTGAATGATTTAGAGGTGGATGTGAAAACTCAAGCTAATACAGTTTTCATTTTTCGTTACTCAGAATGGCATTACATCGCTGATGAGAAAACACCACAGTGATTTGAGAAAGACACCACGGAAGAAAAGAAAAGGCTTTATATTTTAATACCATGAACGATACTTTTTTTCCTCCTGATTTCTTTTTTTTTTTAATTTAATGTTTATTTACTTCCGAGAGAGAAAGAGAGAGAGAGAGAGAGACAGAGCATGAGTGGGGGAGGGGCAGAGAGAGAGAGGGAGCCATAGAATCCGAAGCAGGCTCCAGTCTCTGAGCTGTCAGCACAGAGCCCGACGCGGGGCTCAAACCCACAGACCGCAAGATCATGCATGACCTGGGCCGAAGTTGGACGCTTAACCAAGTGAGCCACCCAGGCGTCCCTTTTCCTCCTGATTTCTGAATAAAGAGTTCATATGTCATCTTGCACAGGTCCCTGGGAATTACGTAGCAGGCTCTCCTGATCAAAATATTCAGATGCTCTCTTTATATTTCCATGCCTTACAAAAATAAAATAAGACCGTCTTGACTAAGGTAAACATTTGAGCCCGTCACTTTTTGGAATTTCAGTTATGAGCTCTGCAAATAAACAGTGGTGGAAAACAGATCCTACACTAGTTTGGGGCAGATCATCCCCTAGACGACCAAATCTCAGATCATGATGTGTTTGCACGTTTGTTTGCTTGATTATTAAAAGAAAAAAAAAATGTTCCACCAAAGATGTTTTGGAGGGCTGACGATTAGAGCCCTCGATTAGATGCCTGGCCTCCAAGTTCAAGGTGTTGAGGGTGTGTGATGGGGAGAAGCAGGGAATCATGGGAAAATTCCCCCACTGAAACTGGCAATGGCAGAGGCTGCCTGACCCTGTGGAAAGAGCACAGATTCTGTGACTGGTCAGCCCTTGGCTTGAATCCCAGACCAACCACCCATTATCTCTATCACTTGGGACAACTCTTCTTTCCGGGCCTCAGTTTTCTTGCCTGTGTCAAGGGCATGCCAATACCCGTCCCATGAGCGCTGTTAGGAGTCAAAGAGAAACCTATCCCTTTTCTTTTTCTCCTTGTCCCGTCTCTCTTCTAAGGGAGGTAGGTGGTTCTCTACAGTTACCCCAGAAAAAGCGGAGTGGAATGGAGTGATTGCTTTTTGCTTCTGCAAATCTGACAGGCCCCAGCCCCCTACGAAAGGAAGGAAGGGAGGAACCCGGTGGGGGTACGGAGGAAAGTGTTTAAAATGGAAAGCACAGCTTTTTGTGACCACGCATCCGCCAGAAGTACCAGCATCCTCACGGCGAACAGCTGTCCCTCCACTGTGCTTGAGTTCCCACTGTCTCCAGCAAACCCTACAAACACAAGGGTTTTTCCACCTTCCAGATGCAGAGACTCAGAGGCTCCCCCTCCCCCTGGCCCTGCCACCACAGCTCTATCCCCCCGAGGCCCCTCCTCACCTGCCAAGTGGGGGCTCTGGCACTGCCTTTAGGGGACTAGACAGGACCCAAGGACACAGGGCAGTGCTGTCCAACAGGACTTTCTGAAAACAATTTTTTTTTAATGTGTATTTATTTTCAAAGGAGATAAAGACAGAGCGTGAGTTGAGGAGGGCCAGAGAGAGAGAGGGAGACACAGAATGGGAAGCAGGTTCCAGGCTCCGAGCTGTCAGCACAGAGCCCGACGCGGGGCTCGAACCCACGAACCGTGAGATCATGACCTGAGCCGAAATCAAGAGTCAGGGGCTTAATGGGCTGAGCCACCCAGGCACCTCTAATTCTAGTTCAACTCATGTGGAAATAGCCACGCGTGTGACTATGGCATCGGACGGCACTCACCTAGCAAACGCACAAGCCCCACACGCCGTAGGCACTCAATAACCCAGCACTTTGCTCCTTTATTTCTATTGCCTCTGCAAGACTTCACAAAACCAAACTCCTCTGGGTGGGGGGGGGGGGGGGGGGTTCATCTCATGGGCCTTGCCAGCGGCTAAGTACTTTCACCGGAGGAAGAAGCCTGACCAGACACTGGACCAGGCCAATCCACTATGTTATCACCCACACCATTTGTCCAACGAGTGACGGGTGCAGAAAAATCCCGGCCACACGCCTTCCTGCAGGCCCTGCTCTGAGCCCAGAGGCTTCCCCATCTGCACACTGCTTCCTGCTCCCCCAAAGAAGCAGAGGGGGGGGATCTCCGGCTCCACACAGGGATCACCCAGGCTGGGGACCTTTCAGAGAGCATCTTGTCTGGGGGGCCGACTCTTTCCTCTCCCTGAAGCTCATTTTATCAAAACTCTGGAATAAGCCATGTGCCCTGGGCTCCGGGCTCCAGGTTTTGTCGGCTTGAAAGCCCCCGCAGGAGGAGAGAACAGCACGAGTTAGGAGTGGAGCACTGGACGGTATGGAGTTTTGAACAACCGACACGTGGTCTCTAGACCTTTTCTAGAGCTCAGGGTCCACGAGTCCAGGGGGGTGTCCTTTACAGAGCGATCCAGGTGAGACAGGGCTCTTTAGCACATGAACACAAGAGGAGGGATATCGGGCAGTTTTCACAAGGGAAACAAAACACGTAGATACTTGTGAAATGACTACTAGGCATCAGGCATGCTTCTGGAAACATACCTCTCCTCAGAGCAGATGCTGAAGTCTTTCTCTAAGTAGCCTTCAAGTCTCTACCAAGATGGCCCCTGCTCCCCTTTGGTTCCAGCTCTTCCCTCTGCCCACCCTAGACACAAGAATTAGCCTCCGTTTCTGGAACATGCCATTCAACCTCCTGCCTCAGGACCTTGACACGTGCTTTTGTCAGACGTCCACACGACAGACTCCTCAAATCTTGAGTCTTTGCTCAGATATCAGCTGCCCAGTCAAGCCTTCCTTGGCATTTTCTCCCAATTTAAAACTGGAATGTCTTGCCTCTCACCTCCTACCTCATTTCCTGCTTTACATTTCTACATTTGGTATCTCACTTTTTAGTGCGCCATAGTTTTTTTTTTTTTTTTTTTTTTTTTAATTGTCTATTCCCCGCCCCTAGTAGAAAATGAGAATCAGGAAGGCCGGGAGTTTTATCTGCTTTGTTCTCAGCTACATCATCAGCACCTTGAACAGAGTTGGGCACACAGTAGGAGCACAAGGAATATTCACTGAGTTTATGGATTCTCTCATATTCAATCCTCGTGATCAATTCTCCCCAGCTTTACAAATGAGGCAACTAGAGCACAGAGAATTTAATCGCCTGAAGTTTCATAGCCAGTAAGTAGAAAACCTTTATTAATTCCCCTGGCAAAACAAAGACCGGCTGAGAATTCACTCTGTACTGGGCACTGGGTTACAGGAATGAATACCTCAGGCAAGATCCCCATCTGCACGGAACCCGAATGACCACAGCGATTCTACGGAGTCATGTGCAAATCTGTCTCACCCCCAAGGCCATATTTTTCTCCTGCATTCACTGCCTTCCATGTTTAGGCTAACATTACTGTGTCCCTGGACACAAGTTCAGCTGTTATTTTTGTTTTTTTTTAATAATTTTTTTTTTTAACATTTATTTATTTTTGAGACAGAGAGAGAGCATGAACGGGGGAGGGTCAGAGAGAGAGGGAGACAGAATCCAAAACAGGCTCCAGGCTCTGAGCTGTCAGCACAGAGCCCAACGCGGGGCTCGAACCCACGGACTGCGAGATCATGACCTGAGCCGAAGTCGGACGCATATCTGACTGAGCCACCCAGGCGCCCCTCAGCTGTTCTTTTTGAAGACGGGAAGCCACTGGGATACCAGGTATCCTGAAAGAAAGGTGTACTTCCATGACGCCTGGCTCATCGATTCGGGAAGTCGCCCCACGTCTAAGGCCAGATGGCAAACCGGCGCATCTCAGCCACTGCAAATGCCTCCACCCTCCATGACAGATTCAAGGCTTGGCACGCACACGCAGGGGGCACCCCGGCTAATCTCAAATCGTGAAAACTCTGGACGAGAGCAGATTGCCATGGCCCGAGCCCCAGCTGGAGTGAAGCAATAACTTGAAAGGGAACTGAAATTCAGCCAACGCGAGGCCTCCAAATCCTCAAAGATGGCCTCCTCCACAGGCGACCTCTCCCGACCTTCCCAAGCCGCTCTGTCATTGGCACTCACCAGAAAAGGAATGGGGGGCAGGGGGGGCGGTGACTCAGCCAAGAGCCCGAAGTTAAATGCTGATAAGAGGAGCCTGACTCACCCTCACGACTAGTTACTGGGTCAACCAGAGAAGGCTTAGGAGTCTCTGTCCTCCAAAAGTTTCCTTCCCCGGGGGGAGGATCACCTGGCAAAAGTGTACCCGGCAAATTTCTCGATGGGAAAAGGGGGGGCATTGAGGCTTTCTCGTAGTGCCAGGGACAGGTAGGGAAAGATGATGGAAGGTGGTTGGTTTTGAGCTCTTCCTCGTTGGTCTGAGAGTGGAGACCATCTGGTCACAGTCACAGTGGGCAGCAAGCTGGGGAGCCCTTAAGACACCCAACTGTGGAGCACTCAGTGTGCTGGGTCCACTGGTAATGACGTTCTAGACCCGCGGAGGTCCTGAGTGGATCTCATCCTGCCCACAGTGAAGCCGGCCCAATGGTGGCCAAACTCCTCTTGTGCCCCTTGCAAGGGCACACACCTGTCCCCCCCTGGAGAGAGGAGCATTTATAAGGAGCAAAAAAGCAGGGTTTATCTGTGTCCCGGAAAAGCACTGTCCCCTCTCCAGGATCTTAGGATACAGAGGGTTATCCTCTACCCCTCCCACTTGAGCATCCAATATGCAACCTATCAGTGACTTCTGGGTTGTGTTCTCACTTTTCCCCAAAGCACAGATCAGATTCGCTGCTGTTCCAAAGTCATTTCTCACGGTCTCGCCTGGACGACTGAAATACACGCCAGAGTCTACCTTACCAATTCCACCCCTGCTCTCCCTCTCTCGGCCCGTCATTCGGCCCCTACACGCTGGCCACAGTTATCTCTCTACAGGGTATCCACGGTCACAACTCCCTGACACCCTCCCAATGACTCACCTGTTCTGGGTATCTACGGCTCTGCAACAACCTACATGAAAACGCAGCAGTCTAAAATGACCACAGTTTAATGGTAGCTTTCAGTGGTGTGTCAGGAATTCAGACACAGATCAGCTGGACGGTGTTTCTGCTTTACAGAGAGTCGACTGAGGCCCCCTGGGGGTACTCAGCTGGCATATGGCCTGGCTTAGAGGTTCGCAGGTGGCCTCCGTCACCTATTCTGGGGTTGTGGTGGGGGTGGCTGGGGAGCGGGGCTCAGAGGGGACGGCTGACTGGAGCATCTGTATGTCACTACTCCAACATGGCAATAGCAGGGTCATGTGGCTTCTCACATGGTGGCTTAGGACTCACAGAGCTTCAAAACAAGAAGTCGGGGGTGCCTGGGTGGCTCAGTCAGAGAAGCGTCGAACTTCAGCTCAGGTCAGGATCTCATGGCTCCTGGGTTCAAGCCCTGCATCGGGCTCTGTGTGGACAGCTCAGAGCCTGGAGCCTGCTTCAGATTGTGTATCTCCCTCTCTCCGCCCTTCCCCGCTCACACTCTGTCTCTGTCTTTCAAAAATAAACTTAAAAAAAACAAACCAACAAGAAGTTGGAGATACCCTTCCCTCGAAGTCAGAGATGGGAAACTGGCATAGCATCGCTTCTGCCATATTCCATTGGTCCAAGAAGACAGCTAGCCTCCTAGATTCAAGGGAAAGGACACAGATGCCCCCTCTCAAGGGGAAGAGTGTTCAGGAATATGTGGCCATCTTTAATTTGCCACACAACCACATTCAGAAAGACATCCGCTTTCTTGGCTAACCAACAAGGCCCTGATGATCCAGCCCTTGACTGCCTTGTACCCCTTTCTTCCTCTCACTTCCCCCTGCAGCCATGTTGGATTCCGCCCTATCCCACAAACACACCAGGCTCTTGCTTCTCACCTCGGAAGCTTCACCTGTGCTGTTTCCTCTGTGTGAAATGTTCTTCCTCAAACTCTTCCCCGGGCTGGCCCCTGTGCATTTTTCAGGTCTCAGCTCATGCGTCTCCCTTACACTGATGACACTCACCAACATACCGTCCCAGTGAGCCCCTGAGCTCAGGCCACTACCATTCAAAAGCATCTGGGCTAGAATGTTCTAGAAGGTCAACAGCTTCCCTTCAGAGACTGAAAGAAAGAACCAGTATGCGGCTCTAGGGAGACAGAAAACACCTCGTTCCTTGACAGAGAGGAGTTTCAAGTCTGCCTGTTAAGTAGTAAATTAAGTATTATTTATCACCACACCCCCCAGAAAGAAAGCTTTACTTTTCTCATCTGGGAAACATGGAAAAGAAACATTCACCTCCAAGTGTTGTCATGAGAAAAAACTGAAGAGCTGGTCCCTGGGTACGCATTGTGGGGAGCGCCTGGGCACACACAGTAAGTTTCAACACATTTTTGTTAAAAAAAGAGAGATTTTTTTTTTTTTTTTTCCTGAGTGCAAAGCCAGTTGTTACTAGACATTCTGGTTTGGCCTCTGAGTTCCAGATGGTTCTTTGTTTAATTTGAGAGCAGTCATCTCAGCCAGCCCCAGTCAGAAAATCCAATGCCTGCCATTCCTCGCGGGGAGGGCGAGGACGGGGGTAACTTGCTCAGAGTAAACAAGCTTAGGAACTGTAGGAGCAAACACGTAACTGGCAAGAAAGATTTTTTTTTTTTAATAATAGATGTTTAAAAGTGAATCCAAACAAGAAAAATATACCCACTGAATAGGAATAAGTGTAACGTCTATCATGAACTGTGATATATGTCTGCTCTGAGACCAGCTCGACAAAAGGCCAAATTTTCTTAAAAGCATGTTAAAATATTAATAGATACCTGAAACAGTTCTCTTGCAACTTCTGCCAGTCCTCAGAAAGATTACATCAGACTGGAAGGAACCAGGAGGGACGCTGCATTGTCATAGCAGTGGTGACCCATCGAGGGACCTTAGCTTCCACTCCAGGAGGGCAGGATGCGGTCTGGCGGGCAGGCCCCCGGTGGGTTCCACAGTGCGAATTGGAAATACATTTTTTTATTTCTTTTTTAACATTTTATTTATTTTTGAGAGAGAGAGAGAGAGAGAGAGAGAGAGCGCACGCGCGCACGCATGCTCAAGCGGGGGAGGGGCAGAGAGAGAGGGAGACACAGAATCCGAAGCAGGTTCCAGGCTCCGAGCTGTCAGCACAGAGCCCGATGCGGGTCTCGAACCCACGAACCGTGAGATCATGGCTTGAGCCGAAGACTGAGGCTTAACCGACTGAGTCACCCATGTGCCCCTGTGTGAATCAGAATTATTGAGAAATTTCTTATTTGACCTCAGGAGCTGTGATTCACTCCCTCCAGCAGGTTCTACATCCCCAGCGCAGTCCACAAGGGCCTATTGGGCTTGGCTTCAACCTCTCTCACTGGTCTCTTCTCCCACCAGGAACCCGCTGAGCTCTAGTGCCATGGATAAGCTCTTCTGACTCTCCTATGTATCTAGCTCCCTCCTGCTGCAGGACCTTCAACCTGCTCTAGCCTCTTTCTAGAACATTCTTTCCTTTCCTCTTCACTCCTTCAGTTACCTCCTCCTCATCTAGGTCTCTGCTGGAGAGCTGCTTCTTCTAGAGCATCCCCAGACGCTTCCCATAAGTCCCGTAAGAGGAAGGACCTCTATTTCCTTCCTCTCCTTTGCTGTTTTCGTAACAGCCACTCCACAAGGATATGGGTGGTGTCGGGGCATCCACAGCCTCTCTTACAATCCCTGTAGGGGCAGGGATCACATATCTGTTTGCTCACCATTGCATCCAAAGTGTCCAGTGGAGTAGAAAGCCAAGAAGTAACTGCAAGTAATTCCAGAAAAATGTCCCAACACAGCAAGAGAATAAAGTTAATCCTCATGATTCCAAGGGGGGTGGGGTGGGGGGAATTCATTGCTATGTCTCATTAACCTCATTGGTCTGGTCTGCCAAAGAAGCCTTCAGTCTCCTCTTTGCCTTATCAGTGAAAACCCATCAAGGAACAACAACAAAAAAAATGCAACATGTCGAAGGTGCTCTGGGATCTCTGACCTCTGGGGCCATGCTGGTGCTTAATCTCCCTCATGCCCCCATCTGTTTGTTACCCATCAATTATCCTCCTTGACTCTGCTCCAAAACCAATTGGAATTAATGGTGCCATTTTGCCCCCCAGCTGCCCAAGCTCAGGATCTCAGTGTCCTCCTTGGCTCTTCCTTCTCTCATCTTCCTCAGCCAACTGGCCAACAAACTCTGTTGGACTTTTCTCCCACCGTGTTCACTGCTGGCTCTTTCCTCCCGAGCCTTTGCCTCTACTTTAGTTCACGCCCCTCCACCTCGCTCCCAAATCACTGCAATTGCCACGACAGCCTCTTACTGACTTCTTGCGATCGCCCCTGCCGGTTATCCTTTTTCCAGTGACACCTGGTAATATTTCTGAGTTACAGAGCATCCATTCAGCGGGTATTTATTGATGATGCTATTATAGGACAGCCACTGGGAAGGCACTGGGGATATAAGCCCACCGTGACCTCCGAGAAGAGACAAGCATATGACAACAACCAACGGGAGAATTGGAGGGGCAAGGGGAGTGACTGCTGTCACAGAGGAATGAGCAGCCACAGGGAGAGGGGAGTTGGGAGAGGCCACTTGTTCCTCCTCCTCTCCCTCCATTCCCCTCTGGCGTTGTCTGTCTCTCTTGCTTATTCATTCATTCAGAGAACGCTGTCTGGTGACAGATCCGATAGAAATGCCTGACAGTGTGGGGGACGTATATGGAAATGAACATGGTATGGAGTCACCCCTTAGAAGGCTGACTTCTCCGTGTGTACGTGTGCACTCTTGGGTGTGCACAAGCTTCCCCGCGTCCGCGCGTGTGTGCACAGTGTTCAGTTCCTCTAGGGCCAGAAATTATCTTCCAACCTCCAGTATGTAACACAGGGCTGGGACAGAGTAAGTTGTTGGTGAGCATTGACGGAATAAATGAATGGAGGTAAAGGAATGACTGGTGTGAAAAGTTGACAAGTGTTTTCTGAAGAATCAACCTCTGTCAGCAGGAGGGTTCTGATGCCTCAAGGTGAGTAGAAAATTCCCTACGAGCCAGAGGCAGAAATCTCTGGAGTTCCGCCTGCATAGGCGGGTTCAAGGCACTGATTTTATCCTGCTAAAAAAGAGAGGATCCCTCCTCCCCTCCTGACGTTCTTGTCCTCCATCATGAATATTCCAGACGCCCTGGGAGTTTGTACAGAGGCCTCACTCGCCGCTCTCCAGGGCTTAGGGATTCCACACTGAACTGATGTCCTTTTTCCTAGATGGAATGAGGAGGAGGAGAAGAGGAGGATGACAGCTACCTCTTCCTGCACACCTCTCACGCACCAGGCACTGCCCTAGACAGCTGGCTGGCAACCGACCACAAAAGTGGTTACTAGCACCATCACAGATGGGGCCGCTGAAACTTAGAGACACAGAAAGAACTTATTGTAGCTTACAGCCAGTCAAAGAATCACCCCTTTCTCCGCCTTGCTACATTTTGGCAAATTCCAGTTTAATTCCCCATTGTTTCCCGCTTCTGAACCCAGAATGTTCCCGGGAGCACAAAATAATAAGGGAGGATGAAGGACTTCATAAGCGGTTACGGAAACATGGATAGCATCAGAACACGTCACATACTGTGCCGGAGATGTGGGTCAGAAGAAACGTGAATTAGCAATGAATCCTTCACGATGGAAAACAAGTCAACAGGAGAGTTCAGTTTCTGGGTCCTGAGAAACCCGTCAGCGGAATTCTTTCAAAACAAGGACACTGCCCGGGAATACCGTGAAGCAACGAGCAGTCAAAACATACTTGGAGAGCAAACAGAGCACAGAAAGAGAAATGTTATTCCTTCCCGTGACTTAGGATTTTACTTTTAGTCACGTTTGGTTTGGTTGGATTTGGTGTTTGTACATTCGCTTTTTTTCCTTTGGTTGCATTCTACGTTTTCTCTGTGTCTACTGTGCAAAAAAACAGGGTGGTTTCTATCCTGATCGGCACTTCTAGAATCGCCTCTGCCTTTGCTTTCGACACATGGAGTTTGAAATATCGCTATATTTTAGCTTAGGTATTTTTTTTGCACTGGAAAAGTTCCAAGCCTGTGACCCAAGAATTCCACCCCTGGATACACCCCCCCACGGAAAGGTTCAAGTATGTTCATCAGAAGCCACATAAGAACATTTGTAGCTTCACCACAACTGGAGCAACCCCAGAGCGGAGAAGCCCATCAGTCGTGGGACGCGGCACAGTGATGCGAAGAGCACCACTATGACCGATGTGACAGCATTGCCATCCCTAAATGCAACTACGCGGGGGGATTTCAGAAGCACAATATAAAGACAAAGAAGTCAACGGAAAAAACAGTGCTAAACTCTTTTTCTTTCTTTCTTTTTTTTTTTTAATGTTGATTCATCTTTGAGAGAGACAAACAGAGTGTGAGTGGGGAGCGGCAGAGAGAGGGAGGCAGAGAATCCGAAGCAGGCTCCAGGCTCCGAGCTGTCAGCACAGGGCCCGATGCGGGGCCGGAACCCACGAACTGGGACATCATGACCTGAACTGGAGTCGGAAGCTTAACTGACGGAGCCACCCAGGTACCCCAAAAGTGCTAAACTCTTGACTGAGTTACTGTAAAACTCAAGCCAGACAAAACCAAGCTCTTCTGTTTCTTGATCTAGAGCATTAAGGTACGTTCATCCTATTAAAATTCACTGAATTGCTCACTTATGATTTGAGTGCTTTTCTGTACATATTTTACACTTCAGCAGCAATTTTAATGAAAGTAATCATCCATTATTAAAAATAGGAATAGAGATAAGCAGGATGAAGGAATTAATATTTATCCATAATCTGACCACCAGAGATATCACTGTAAATATTTGTTTATATCCCCAAGTCTTTTCACATTTATTTTTAATGCATGTATCTTTTAGGTGCATTATTTCAGCTGCTACCTAATAGTAAATCAAACGATCATATGCTAATTATTTATCTCTTTTGTTACTGCTGAGCATGTGATTACTGTTATCGGCATTGTAAATACTGCCCCAACGAACGGCTTTTTCTTTTAAGGACTTTCCTGAATTAACAATTTTTTTTTTTCAGTTTAGAATCTCAGGAATAGAATTACTGGGTCCACCGGTGTACATTTTTTAGTTGCTATTTATAAACACTCAATACCTGTTTTAATTTAGACTTGACTGAAAATAAAACAGGAGCTTCTCTCAGGACCACTGGCCTGGCTTTGTTCCATCGAATGCAATTTTCTCCTTGTGACGAGTTCTAAGTTCGAAACAAAACAAAACAAAAACACACGCCAGTTTCAGCTTGAAACCAAATGAAATGATGGGTCGTGACTTTACGATAATCTGAGTAACATTTTCTCTGGATCACAGACCTGGCATGAGGATTCTCCTCTCTCGGGGAAGGTAAACTATCCTCACCTTGCCTGTCAACCCCAGCTGACAGGATGGGTCACATCTGCCTGGAGAGCTGCATCGAGAACTTTGAGGCCGAGCCTGGCTAGAGCACCAAGAGGGTTCTGATCCAGTGGCGATGCGTGCCTGCCAGGACGCTCACGCAGAGCGCTAGGATACTGGCAGGGTGCCATCCACGGCTTTGCTGATGTCACGGTCTGTCACTGCATTTACACAATGTGGAACTGCCCAGCAGAGGTCTATCTATGATCTGGGCAGGAGCAGACGGCAGAGAAGCAGTGATGCGTCCTACTCTGTTCTAAATGCAAACACACACACACACACACACACACACACACACACACACACACACACTGCTTTAGAATATAGGCACACCAGGGTGCGTGGGTGGCTCAGTCGGTTAAGCGTCCAACTTCGGCTCAGGTCATGATCTCACGGTCTGTGGGTTCGAGCCCCGTGTCGGGCTCTGTGCTGACAGCTCAGAGCCTGCAGCCTGCTTCACATGCTGTGTCTCCTTCTCTCTCTCTCTCTGCCCCTCCCATGCTCATGCTCTGACTCTCACTCTCAAAAATAAATAAACACTAAGAAAAATTAAAAAAAAAAAAAAAGAATATAGGCACACCAGCTCAGGTCAGGTAATCCTGTACAAAATTACACGCTGTGTTTCTCTTACTTTGTAGCTAACTTTTTTTGAGTTTCCGCATCTCTTTACTTAAGCGAATGGTTTGTCCCGGATGCAAAGAACAGATGACCTTGGATAAGTGAGGGTCGCTCATCCCGACAACTGAGAGTCAGGCCCATGTCTTCCTGTGCCACTTTTGGGGAGGAGGAGGGAGACGCAAGGAGGAGGGCGCATCTTGGGGCTGAATGTCCGTGAGGGGCATCGCTACGGCTTAAGACCCCCCACCCCACCCCCAGCTGAGGAGCTCTGGGCTTGAGGAGCCATTGTCCCGCCAGCTGGGGACAGGGCGGCTCACTGAGGCCCCACCGAGGGGAAAGGGACGGAGACCCCGCCGGGACACGGTCTGAGTCCCCCCTGGAGCAGCTCACAGATTCTCGAAGGGTGTGAGAAAAGCCAAAAGAAAAGCGCAACACGGGTCCGATGTCTCAAGTTCGCTCCTGGATCTAGGGACTGTGCACTCTTCCTCTGCGGCGAACGGTTTGCAATCAAATCCCCAAAGCACGTGGAGTACCTTGTAGGCTTACGCTCCTTTGGCTTTAACCAAACACTTGACTTTCTGACTACTTAATCATGGCTGATGCCTCTCAAAAATCTGGTCCGTATTGGCCAAATGCAACTCAGGCTTTTCCAGCAGAACTCCACTTGAAACCTGAAGTACGCTAATTAAAACAACTATTTACTGACCGCGAATTCTCAGCTTCCTTGTCTACAAGGCAAAATAAGACCACCGACCTCAAGGAGAGTTGTGAGCATCGTGGGGGATGACCGTTATAATAGTAAGAGTATTAACACTAGCAGCGGTGATGTGAATGTGTCTCAGGCAGCAGGAATTGTGCTAATGATGATGCTTCCCCTTTAGTTGCGTTATCTGCACCAAAACAAATATGACAAACGGTAATGGTTTTATCACCATTAAATTTATTTACCATTTATTACCATTAATGGTTCGGAGCAATATTGCTGCAGACCCGTAACCCAATGTGCTCCCCATACATAGCATCAGCCCCTTGTACAGATAGGAAGACTGAGGCCAAAGCCTCAAAGCTAATAATATGGCAGAGCCACACATCAGTTCTAACCCAAAGCGACACACGCCGGCCATCAGCTCTGTGGCTCATGTATCACTCTGGTCTTGTTTCACTCATCTGTCAAGTCACCTGCTTGTGTCGTAACTGCAATTGCCTGCCGAGTCTGGGGGGACTAGGGGTGGCCCAAAGACTGTCCACGACTCCGGTCTTTCCTTTCAGTCCAGATGGGATGGGATGAATCTGAGGGCAGAGCCTCTCCCCCCGGAGGCCTCCGGCACCCGGGACCACAGGTGCACCCGCGAGCCCTCTGGCCTCCCGGGCCGGCGGGCTCACCCCCGCTCTGACCTCCCGGGATGCAACAGAGGCCACGAGCACACGCTAACCTTTGGGTTCAGAGGCCGGCAGCTGCTGCTGGAGATCAATGATAAGTAGAAAGCGTGCACATCACCTACGACCGCCTGCTCTCCCTCCGAATCACGTGACTTCCTATTAACGGTATCTCTCGTCTTACCAAACCGATATTTCCTGTAAAGGGTTTAGACTAATTGTGGTTTTAACAAGGGTAACATTATGCATTTCTGTGAGAGTGAACAACCATAGGTCAGACAGTCAGACGGTCAGTCTGGAAAACAGATCCATACTCCGAATCTTTAAGGCTGATAGGAAACCCAGATAAGTGTGTTTGTGATGTGCAAGTTCGCCTGGGAAAATATAAGGGGAGAAAAATGAAGCCGGGGCTGGAGCCACCGCTTGGCTGGGAGGGCTTCCTCAAGGCTGCAGCACTGCGTTTTTCTTTGGGGCTTATTTGAGGAACGCAATCTCTGAAGGCTGGGGGCCCTGCACGCTGTTAGATGAGGCCCCGACCATGCTTGGCGCAAGGAGAATCAGGTTGGTGGGGGGCTGTCGTGCTCTCTGGGCCCCCCCCCCCCCCCCCCCCCCCCGCTCCCCCTCAGCAGCTCCCACGCAGATGACGTGGCTGCTGATGGCGATCTTCTCTTGGAGAGATTCCCTCCCGGCTCTGATCTTTCTCAACAGCTTGGAGGCCCTACAAGCACACTGCTCTTGAGAAAGGCTGAGGTTGCCTTGGAGAACACGTTTGCCCTGACCGGCTGGCTATTCTGCAGAGTGGATGTGCTGTGATTGAACTCAGAGCTCTTGAACTCAACCTGCACCTTGGAAAACAAAATGAAGACGAGAGAAAGGTTTGAACTTCCTCCCTTAACCCACACCTGGCTCAACGGCCCCCTTTTCCTGTTAAGACGTCAAGTGCGATCCGACAGGGTACCATTTATCACTTAGACACCCTCCCCTGTCTTCCTCTTCCTTTGCCCTGTCTCTTCCACTTACTTTAGGTCAAACTGAGACGTTTCTTACAGGGGAGCTTTCAAATAGGGTGACACTTGCCTGATTCTGAATCTTGTTGCAAAACGCCACAAGCAAAGTCACCAGCCTCGAATATCAACACGTCAGAGGGGTTTTCTTTTTTTTTAGACACAACTCAATCATTTTCCTTCTGGCTCATCTAGGAGTTTCGTTCGGTACATTAGTATCTAATCCTACTGGGGAAATTCAAAACCACCACCATACAAGCCTAAAATCTGCTCCCGCTACACCTCTGGCTGCTAATGCAAGGTGCATGTGCATATGTTTTAAATTTTTTTTTTAAC
This sequence comes from Panthera leo, assembly GCF_018350215.1. Lineage (NCBI taxonomy): Eukaryota > Metazoa > Chordata > Mammalia > Carnivora > Felidae > Panthera > Panthera leo. Next base: position 52,892,966 of record NC_056693.1, read on the forward strand.
GTTTATTTATTTTTGAGACAGAGAGACACAGAGCATGAACGGGGGAGGGGCAAAGAGAGAGGGAGACACAAAATTGGAAGCAGGCTCCAGGCTCTGAGCCATCAGCCCAGAGCCCGACGCGGGGCTCGAACTCACGGACCGCGAGATCGCGACCTGAGCTGAAGTCGGACGCCCAACCGACTGAGCCACCCAGGTGCCCCAACACGTGCATATGTTTTATACTAGCACTGTCCAATGGCACTGGCCACAAGGGTGGGACTGTTCCATACCTGGGTTGTTCAATATGGAAGCCACTAGCCACCATCGAGCAATCGAAAAGTGGCTTTTACAACGGAAGAACTGAATTTTAGACTGTTTTAATTAATTAAAATTTCAAATTAAATTTAGGTATACAATAATGTAGAGACTGAGAGAGATGAGTTTACCCTGAGCTGTACTATTGATGGAGGGGTAAGCTTTTTTTTTTTTTTTAGAGCGAGAGCAAGAGGCTACACATGTAAGCAAGGGAGGGGAGAGGGGCAGTGGGAAAGAATCTTAAGCAGATTCCATGCTCTGTGTGGAGCCCGATGCCGGGGTCCATCTCACAACCCTGAGATCATGACCTGAACCGAAATCAAGAGTCGGACGCTTAACCGAATGAGCCACCCAGGAGCCCCAAGATTGTTTTTTTAATCACAATTATCCATCCAACTGGTTTCTCTAGCCCCAAACACTGCTTACAAGTCCCCATGTGGCACACGATCTTACTTTTGTTGGCCTGCACAAAGTATCTCAGAAGAAGCTAAAGTAGAAGATGCTAAATTGTTAAAATGGTGCATTTCTGCTGAGGTTTGAAGCAAGACAAAGAAGAAGAGAAGATCCATGTGGGAGGGGAAGAAAAAAAAAAAGAGGTTAGAGGGGGAGAGAGCCAAAGCATAAGAGGCTCTTAAAAACTGAGAACAAACTGAGGGTTGATGGGGGGTGAGGGAGAGAGGAAAGTGGGTGATGCGTGCTGAGGAGGGCACCTGTTGGGATGAGCAATGGGTGTTGTATGGAAACCAATTTGACAATAAATTTCATATTAAAAAAAAGAAGAAGAAAAGAAATGGTTTAGTGCATGGGTTAGGTAACGGATGCAACCATATCAGAGTGGGAACACTTTGAAAAATAGCACTAATGGGATGGGATTTGGCATTCTGAGCCTAGGATCTATGCTCCAGTATTCATTCATTCATTCATTCCATAATATATATATACACATAAATTTATAGAATGTATATAATGCCTAAATAAATTATATGTGTAGTACTTTGATGAACTGTGAACCACCAGAGTCATTTGGACTATAGATATGTTGCTATTTTCTTTAGGCTTTTGAACTAGGAAGCGACGTTCAGACTGGAAGGGGTACTTAAACCGTAGGGGAAACTCCATTCGGGTGGGAGTGGGGTGAGGACAAAAGATAAAGAAACCATTAACCATTTGGGATGATTATTTTAAAAGGTTGAAATCCCTGCATTCATAAAAATGATAATATCCTGAGATAATAAAAAGATTGACAGATGGAAACTCAACAGATCAAGACGAAAGGGAGAAAAGGAAGAAAACCAGATTTTTAAACATCTTGGTTTCAAAACAAAAAAAACCAAAACAAAACGAAACAAGGAAAACAGAACATGAAGAAATGATAGGTTTCGGAAACTATAGGATGGTAAGTTTACAGCAGCACGATCTAAGAATGGATTGTTACCACGCTGATTTTAGAGACAGGAAAGAGAAAAATAGTATCTCAAAGACGGGACACAGTGCATGTGTGTTTGGATCTTGGAAAGGCGTATGATACTGTCCCTCAAGAAATACCTAAAAGCAAGATGGGAAAATGTGAAATGGATGAGAAGAATTGGAGTATTTGGAGTTACTTAACCTTATTCCAGGAGATCCTTACAGATGCATTCTGTCTGACCTCAAGAGAAGGATCTGTAGGTGTTTGGGTTGGTCCTTTTTCAGTGCATTGTTATTTTTTAAATATTTATTTATTTTGACAGAGAGAGAGAGAGAGAGAAAGGGAGAGGGAGGGAGGGGCAGAGAGAACGGGAGAGAGAGAATCCCAAGCAGGTCCCATGCTGTCAGCACACAGCCCAATGTGGGGCTTGATCTCAGGAACCATGAGATCATGACTTGAGCCAAAACCAAGAGTTGGATGCTCAACCAACTGAGCCACCCAGGCACCTCTGCATTGTTATTTTGAATCAGGACTTCGAGATGTGCTCATTAAACCTACAGCTGGTACAAAACGGGAAAAGTCAGAGAGCTAGGTGATAGATACATCAGGATCAAGAAAGATTTACACGTTTTAGAACAAGGGACTCAAATCATCAACAGAGAATCTCTACGTGTCAAGTCTTGCATTGAAATTAGAAACTTTTCTCTGTTTTTTCAAAATTACAAGATATAGTGTGTCCTGCCTGAAAAAGCTTCTAAGGAGAAAAAGCCCCACAGGGATGAGTTCTCCCCGACAGTAGGGTAGCCATGAGACATAAATCCACTGATGTAGGTCAGATTAAGGGAGAGGGATCTTCCTGGGTTGTATAATCCAGATGAGGATGCCCCAGAGAAGGAAGGCAGTCAGGAAAGCATTCCATCTGAACCTCATTTAAAAAGATGGGGAGTTGTTCACCTTGGAGAGGTAAAGATTCAGGAGTTACATTCTCCCAAGTTACGACCATCTTTCACATAAAAGCAATTGTGCACAAAGATATAAGCAGATCTTGAATGATTAAGGCAGTGGTTCTCAGCTTAGGGTCCTGGCTCCCGCAGGATCACCTAGAAACTTGTTAGAGAAGCAAACCTTTGCCCCCCACCTGAGACCCACTGAGTCACACACTTTGGGATGGAGCCTAGCCATCCGGGTTGACTGCCTTTTGAATTCTTATTGGCAAAAACTTGGGATACTCCCCAGCTTGATGCTTTGGCTAAGATTCCTGGAAGGTGAGCTGGAAAGAAGTACAGAAGGGTCAACTGTGCCCTTTTGCAAGAGAATATGCACTTTTTTAAGTGCCTAGACTTCCCTCCTCCCCCCCTTTTTTTTAACCAGGGTAGACAAGATTTTATTTATTTTACTTTATTTTACTTTACTTTTGTTTTATTTTATTTTATTTTATTTTATTTTATTTTATATAATTTATTGTCCAGTTAGCTAACATACATTGTATGCAGTGTGCTGTTGGTTTCGGGGGCAGATTGCCATGATTCCTCACTTACATACAACACCTAGACTTCCACTTTTAAAGGGCTCTAGAGAACAGAGGTGGGACTAACATGGAGACACTAAGTAGTAGATGATATCTCATCAAGAAAGAAAGGATAAACTACCAGCGAAAGGTTTGAGTCTATGAAGGAGTGGGTGGTCTCCTCACTGGGCTGAGCTGTGAGTTCTCCATTGCTGGAGGGAAATAAATGGCACATCGTTTGTAGTAGAAAGGCCTGCAAGTCAAAGTCTGGGTCAGACGGAGTGAAGATTGGTTCTAGTCTTCTGTTTTCTGTCTCCAAGGGGATTAATTTCCTGTATCTCAGCTCTCAAAGGTCCACACAGCTGACTCTTTCATATCTACCCAGGTCACCTCCTCCCGGGAGGCAAGATGAGCCCCTGGACTTTTGCAGATTTCAACCCATTGAAAAGGAGAATCGGGAGTGGGGGGGGGGTGCTCCTGAATTTTCTCCCTAGCAGTTCAAGATCAAATTCCAACTCTGAAGTTGGTTATCCTAGTAGAACTTTGGCTTCATGGAAACAAGCCACTATTCCAAGTTCCTAGTTTGTTTCTTGGTCAGCAGCTGAAGGTGGGCCCGAAACCCTTGAGTGGTGCCAGCTGCTAGATTTTCCTTTTTCTGATTACTTTCATCAAAAGAGGCAAAAGGAGACCATTAGCTATGGAGCTCAACCCCAACGCAGCCCCCTGACTGTATGTTTCGGGCAGTTACTTCGCATTGCTTTGGCTTCCTCGTCTGTAAAAGAAGGAGAATCAAACTAGTCAGTGAAGGTAGTGGGCATCCGTGATCATCATGAAAGAGACAGGATGCTAAAGTGTATGTAACTTCAGCTTCACCTCTTCCCTGATCTTCCCAGGAGGAGTCTGTATTTCAGCTTCTCTGCTCACAGACGGTGAAGTTGCAGAATTGAAGAAAGCAAAGCAAGGTTACACATAAAAGGAAATGGAGGGGTCCAGAAGGGCATTCTAGATCAGAGGGCTGGGAGGAGGATGAAGGGGTGGGCTAGAGTTCGTAGGGGAACAGAGGAGGAGGAATGGGGGGCAGCTGACATGACGAGAGGGCTCTGGCAAAGTAAACTGGTCTGCGTGGGATGTAGAATAATTCTCCCCTGGCTGCCTTTTCAAATGGCCTCCGTAAAGACTTGCATTACTGCTCAAGGCTCTGGAGGTCAGAGGGATGTTTCTTTTGAGTTGGACACCGGAACTCACAGCAGGGGCCAATGTGACGACCATTTTTGTCTGCCAAAGAGATGAATCCAACTCTTGTCGGCCTGTCTGGGTTGCAACTGCCCAAGCTCAACCCATTCCCTCTGTCCACCCTCCCAACTTCCCCCATATAAATAAGACCCACTTTTAAGATTATTGGAGCCTATTTCAAGTTGGGGGTTGACCAGGCAAGGCTCGTCTCACGCAAGGGGGTAGAATAAACACCCGAAGAACACAATGGAGTCATTTTCAAACAATACGTCCTGGCTATGACTTGCTCGGAACACATCTTGGAGAAGTGGTCAGTGGAGGTTTGCAGACAAGAGTTACCACCATAGTCCACAGAACAATTTGACATGTACATGCCTGCAAAGATGGCTGAGCATAGGTGGGTTTTTTTTTTTTTTTCAACTTCCCTTTCCAAAAGCATTTACTCTAATAAACATACAAGATGAAATAATGATCATGTCACCCGGTGCATAAGAAGGATAATAAGATATTAATATACAGCCCAAATAAATTCAACTCCCTTTGAGGGAAATAGCCAACTTGCCAATATGTATGAATCAATTTAACTTATAAAGGGAACAGAGTTGCTCATTGGATTACACCGCGAATAGTGATTAACAGACTGTCAATTCTAATATGAATTTTGTCTCTGCCCAAGTAAAGGTTTAAGATTCATTTCATTTTTATGCATAAAATTCTGCTGCTTATTTTTTTCAATGTTAAACTCTCTATGTTCTCTCTATAAGAAAAAAAATATGAGGAAAGGGTTGAAATGAAACAGAAAAAGTCTAAATCTTCTCTTTCAATACATGCAGGCATGTATCTATGTGTGTCTTTTAAGGTAAGATTATACTTTACACACTGGATTCTCAGTTTGATTTCTTTTTTTAACATGCATCGATGTATTTAATAGGTATTTTTGGAGCACCTACTAGGTGCCTGACTCTTTGTTAGGCTCCAAGGGATTGAAACCAGGAGCCTGCCCTCAGAGCTTAGAGTCGAGGGAAGAGGAAGGAACAAAATCAAACCATTAAGTAAGTATATAATTGTAGACAACTATGTAAGTTATATTGTATAAAATATATGATCACAAATTATGAAGTGATACGATAGAAGAGAGGAGGAATTGGAAACAGAAGTGCAGGGAAGAGCTATTCGGTAAAAGGGTCATGGATGCCTTTCTGAGAACATAAAAGGGAACAAGCCACCAAATATCCTTGGAGCCCAAAGAAGGCGGGTTTTGGCCAGAGAGAGTATTACAAAGTGTTATAAATAAATGCTCCATTGGGTTGGTATCATTATAAGCCCCACTTTAAAGAAGGGGAAACTGGGGCTCTGGGAGCCCACAGACCTTTCTCAAAGACATACGTTCACTGTGGTTCCCACAACAGCCAGCTGACCTAGCTTTAGATCTGGTTAGGAGTTCAGCTGTCTAGCTACTCAACAATTTAACTACACCCCGTGGCTTCGGAAGCAGATTTCCCTAGAGTCAATATGTGCTCAGAGAAGTCACACCTCCTGGTTTTGCTTCTGGCATTTCATCTTCCTTTTACAGTGAGCCCATTCTCCAGTAACCATTCCAAAGCCGGCCGCACCCAGCAAAAATGGCAGAGCCCTCTCCTCTGTGACCCACTGAACCGTGAAGCCCTCCACAAATGGGTGTTGGATGCTTCTAAGCATTTGCATTTGGTTGGCCATCCCACATCTCTGCCCTCTTAACCCTTCCCATAAGCATGTGGAGGAGACAGAAAATCATCTTAATGCACAAAGGGCCAAGAGAGTGTCTCTTTGTCATATCTATTTATATCCTTCCTAGCTAGATGGAAATCCATCCTTAAGGTCCCAACATCCACTACTAAGGGAGAAAAACAAAACCCACCAGGTCAAAGCATGAGTCCCAATGGGAAGTTATTAGTGTCATTCTGGTATTATGCTAAGTCTGGACCATCATTATACATGAAAGCCAATGCATGTTGGATAAGGCAATGGTTGCCAGTGCACTCACTCTGAGGCTGTGTGTGTGTGTGTGTGTGTGTGTGTGTGCAATCTTTATTACAAGTAATGTAATAATGGGTACTTATTGATCACCTGTATATGTCTAGAACTTTGAGGAGGACAGCATGTTTAAACAGGATCACGAGGACAGACTCGAGTTCTAATGTCTATATCACAAATATTTGCAACTCAACTATACCACTTACAACACTTGCCACGTACAAGAAATCCTGGTAACCCGAGTGAAACCAAATAGTTAACAATGGCAAAGCATTAGAATCATCAGATGAGGATTCCAAAGAAGAAAGTTAGGGAATTTCTTATTAATTAAGTTTCTTGGGGGCCGAAGTTTTATTCCGTGACTTCTCAGGAGAGTGCAGAGTCGATTGGAAACAAATAATAAATAGTAATAATTGCTTCATGAATGGGTAAAAACATAGTGAGCTTGTAATGTGATGAGATTCTCATCTTGAGCCTTCTACATCGTTTTGTTAAAATATCCATTTTAGACTCAGAACTAAAGTACAGGGCCTGCTGTCCTGTTTTCACTTCCTTCTCTCTCTCAGCACTTAAGTGATATAGAAGATATATGAGGAATTGAAATAAATAAATGCATAATTATGTTCATTTATAATGCATTAAATTCAGCTACATATATTTGCCCGACTTGTGCGTGCTGGTCTGGCCGGCGGATAAATAGCATGCATTTTATAACCTTTACAGAGTGTTCATATTTCTTGGCTGTTATGATTTCTACATTATAGTAAAAGTAAGTCATGCAGATGTTTAAAAAGCCAACTCTCTGCTCCTGGATGGATTCCTCACCTCAGTCCCTGCGCCTCAAGTGGAAGATTCTAAGAGTGAACGGACCCGCCACCATATCCAACCCACGTGATATTTCCCTCAACAAGTAGAGGCCATCTTGTCATTTGTTTCCCTCGAATGTGTATTAAATCCATTTTAAAAACCAAACAAATAACTATGGGGCAATCTGCTTATCAGAGCAAAGCTCTCTCTCCATCTATAAGCCCTTGCTCATTTGTTTTTCCTTATCTCTTTCCAAGAAACAATAGGTAATAAAACGCCATAAAAAAAAGAAAAATAAGTGATTTCAGAAAAGACTGAAATTTGCTGATCTCTACAAGACACAGAAAACACAGAAAACGTAGGGGTCTCGAGAACAGGGCAGGGAGGAATATGCTGTCTTCATGGAGTGTGCCATTAGTGTCTTTTACCCATGTCTCACAACAACCAGGGAAACTAGGAGTAGGGGGGACTGTCCATTTCACAGGTGAGAAAACTGAGGCCCAGGGAAGTTAAGCGGTCAGCTTCCTAGTGCCCCGCTAATTAGTCACCGGATCCAAACTTCAGCTAGCTTGACTTGCAGTGCATGCTTTTCCATGTTCTAGAATGGTTTTACTACCCTGCCTTATTATTACTGCCCTGTAAGGAGGCCCCTTCAAACTGAGTCTCGAAAGGCATGGAATTGGATGTGTTTCAAAGACAGTAATCCGCTTCAGAAACTCGACCACCCGTGAGGCCGGACCACGTCTGGCCTGTGGCAGGACGGGCTGAGTCGCGCACTTTTGGAAGGACCCCGTCAACCGCTTGGCAACTCTTGGAAACAGCCGATGGTCAGACTCGATCCAAGTCTCAATCCTTCCCCACCACCACAGAGCTGCTCCCACTGCCTACAGACCGTCCGTCTTTTGGATCTGCCTTGACCTTGGCTCAGGAAAGAAAAGAAGAAACCACCTTTTCTTCGGTTTGGGAAAACCAGCAGGCCTTTTCCACACTTGCCTTGTTTGTTATCACATCCTTAGACATTTTCCTCACTTTTTTCCTTTTTTTTGTTTTTTGCAGAAAGATTTTCAAGCGGCTCTTTTGCATGGTGGGTGTGCACACGCACGTGTGTGTATGTGCCTGGGCCCGTGCCGGTGCCCCGTGCGTGAACGTGTTCCCGAATCTTGGGGGTGAGGCTGACGGTGTGGGAGCACTACCTGGCCTTGGCCAATCTGAACAGCTCTCCTTGGAAGCCGGGTTTATTTTGGCAACACTGCATTTCTCCCCAGTTTCCCCTGACCTCCTGTATTGCTGTCTGTGGATTATTTTTTTGCCGAGGGAGATACTTAGGCATGGGCTGGAGGAGATAAGTGATATGGTCAAATCACCACTGCCAAAGCTTGAAATTCCTGACCACTTTAATAGCTCTGGCTGACCTCTAAATGAAACGCCACCTTTGGTTATTAACATGTCTCTCTCTGCTTTTATGATTTTTCGGAACATAATTTGTCACAGTTTTTATCTGCACAGAGCAAGCTTTAAGCTTTTAAAAATGTGAGTTATCTTTTTACAACTGCTAACAATTACACATCACGGAACAGCCTGCTCTGAAAACCAATTATGAAAAACCGGCATGGATTCTGCATCTAGCCCCGGAGTGTGCTCTCGCCACGGAATTCTCGCGGAACTCTCGATTTCTGAACTCTGGCCAACGGAGCTGCTGGTGCTCGGGAACTGGGAACCGAGCTTGGAAATGGCTTGTGCGATCCGGGAGATAAGACAGAGGCAGAGAGATTAATTGTCCTTGTTCCGTGTGGTCATCTGATAACCGGACCACAGAGCCTTTCCATGTCTGCATGTGGGGCGGGGGTGGGGGGTGCTTCTGCCGGAGGCGGGCTTGCTCGCACCCGGGCATCCCATGCTGTCTTTCAAAGGCCACCTGCTTGCCCTGAGATGCTTATCAGGGAGGGTTCTGGCCGCTGTTTCAGCGTCACAGGTTCCCGCCATCGCGGGACAGAAGCACACGGTCTTGGGATTAATGAGCACATACCTCTCAAAGATGGGGGGGGGGGGATTAAATAAGCAATAGTAAGTTATTTTATTACGTTAGTTGCTTTATTCATGCTTTTATCCCTAGGTGTCTGCCCAGAGCTGAGGGGTCCAGGGTCCGAAGCACAGCCAGAGACAGGAGGGGAGCATCAGACGGCACAAAGGGCGCCTTCTCGCCCTGTGGATCAGGGTGAAAAGGTTTGTGTTTCGTGGCAGTTGAGACGCTGATGAAGAAGTGGCAGGAAATGGTGTGACAGCTAGGGGCAGCCTTTTCAATACGAGATTGAAAGAAACATCTGTGGTTAGACCACGGAAAAAAAAGTAGAGCAGAGAATGACATGGGGCCGTCCTGGAGGGGAGCCCCCCCTCGCCCCGCAAGCACAGGCCCCCTCCGCCAGCGGCCCCCATGTGGGAACCCGGGCAAGCTCCTGCGTCCAGGAGATGCTTGGTGAAGGGTGAACGGAAGGACCGAACAGAAAAGCGGCGACTTTCTGGTGTCGCGTCCTTGTCTCCTTCCCGAGGGGGCGGATGGAAAACGTGCCCCCCGCCCCCATTCCCGGAAAAGGCAAGACTTTAAAGACAGAGGATGGGGAGAGAACAAAAGGAGTACAAGAGAGTTTGACCAGCCCAAGACGGGCTGTGCTTTTGTGTATTATCTCACCCAAGCCCTAGTCAGCCAAACAGGGCCCAAGAATGGTCCTGATGAGAGTTTTACATACCAAGTAGGATTCGCAGTTGTCAGGGAGGAAGGAAGGACTGGCAGAAGTCTGAAACCCACCCAAGTCACCATGCCAGACAGGTGGCACCGCGGGGACCAGAGCCCATGCCCATCCAGCCATCCCGGAAGCTCGCCCTCCTTCAGCCAGCAGGAAACCAAAGGTGCCCCTGCAGCCTGCCAGGTGCCAAACTAAGGGAGGCTCCAATGGAGACCCGAGATGTGACCATGCACATGGCAGGGGGCGGGGCGGGGGGGGGGGGTTCTCCGCTTCCTGTGGCCGAGTAAATGGAGACACCCCAATAAGAGAGGCCCCGTTCTGGGCCTTGGCAGCTCCTGCCTCCCTCTTAAAGGAACTATTACAAGACTCTCTTCCAGGAAGTGATTTTTTTTTTTTCTCTGTCCTTTCCAGGACCACTGTCTGCCTCGGCCCCGGGGGTAAAACATTCCCTCTGCTCCCGTCTCCCTGGCAGGAAATCCATTCAGAAAGGATGTTGATTATCCTCTTTAGCACTTATTTCCTTTACATGATTTCGATTCCGTTATTTCTCATTATACTCCCAATATGTTTTGGCAGCCCGGGCTTGCAGATGGGAACAAACAAAGGCTTCGACAGTCCTTGGACTGTACCTTCTGACTTGACTCCAAAATGCTGTCTTTGGGGGCTGGCCATTCCCTTGCAGGGTGGGGCTGGGGGGGTGGGTGGGGAGGGCGAGGGCTCATCTGCATGGCCGGCCAGCATCCCGGGTTGGCTGGTTTCCAGAACGCAGGATTCACAGACAGGGCTGCAGAGGGTGGGACGTCGAGTCCGCTCATTGGGTGGAGTCAGGGCCATGCCCCCCAGGCTCTCTCGGAGGAGAGGGTAATGCCAGAAGACACAGACTTCATCCTCTACCCATCCTGTTGTTCCCTGATGGACCTTCGGCCCAACTAGCCCTCTGTGCTGGTCACAATGAGCCACCTCCGGGCAGCCCTTTGTTAGGGGGACAGACCAAGTTGCCACATGTGTGACAGCACCCTCCTCTTACCCTAGGGGACTCGATCAAGGTGGACTGTATACTGAAGGGAAGTCTCTCCAGAGGCAACCTGGTGACCCGGAACATGGATACCTGGCCAGCCAGGTCCTCTCTCTCTGGCTTGAACCAGGACAGTAAACGCCTGAGCCAGCAATGGGCAGGTTGTAAAGTGGACAGAGGTATTTATAGAGGAGCTTGATGATTGCAGGGCCGGGACAACTGAGGAGGATGTCAAAACAATAAGCAAACAGAAGAAGGCGGCTCACGAGACTCAGGGTCACGATCCCACTTTTGAGCGTTTGCAGGTGCTAAGCACAGTCCCAGGACCTTGCCTGTTTCGCCCCACTTTACCCGCAAAGAAACCTTCTGAAGTAGGTTTTGCTCCCTGGTTCCCAGATAAGGAAATTAATTTCCCAGGTACGTTCTCTAAAGGTCGTGTTCTTTACAGTCGTATGCTCTCTATATGGTCGCTCAGGTAGTTCTCAACAAAGCGAGAAAAATAAAGCAAGAACCCAGAGAGAGGAGAAGAGCCGGAGAAGATCCTGCTCAGCGCTGCCACAGACCCCATGCAGACTAGCCCAGGCCGGGGAGGGAAAGAAGCCTCCTTCCATTCTTGCGGTAACGTGATTGGATCTCTATTCCCGGCAGCCAGGAGGCAGACTGAAAACCTTCCTCCCAGACTCTGTTTAAAAGTCTTTTCTGCCGGGAGGCTCTCCATGACTTCCTCCTTATCCCACGGGCCAAATTGGTTCCTGCGTCCCCTGGGCCTCCCCGGCGGCTGGCTCATACATCTTTCACTGCCTCTGTCTCACTGTATTTTGATTATTTGTTTACAGCTCTGTTTCCCCCAACCAGACAGGACACGTGTTCTTTAAATCCCAGCACACAGCATAGAACTGAGTATGTAGTAGGTGCTTATTAAATGCTCATTAAATTTGTGCATTCTCCCAATCGGCATGTATCGTGCCAGAAATTGCTCTAGGCCAGGGGTCTGCAAACTGTGGTCTCCGGGCCACATTCGGTCCTCTGCCTGTTTCCGGGAAATAAAGTTTTATTGGAATGCGGCTAACGTTTCTTCATTTATGTGTGTCTATGGCCGCTTTCATGCTATAATAGTGGAGTTGAGCAGTTGTGAAAGAGACCATCTAATGCAGCCCACAAAGCTGAAAATATTTCCTCTCGGGCCTTTACGGAAAAAGGTAGCCAACCTCTGGTCTAAGTGAATGATTCTCAAATTTGCCTGCACATCCAGAAACTTCAAAACACCCTATGGTCTGTGTCTCACCTCCAGAGATGGAAATTCACCTGTTCAGGCCTGGGTTTGGGGAATCGTACAAGATTCCTAAGTGATTCTACTGTGCAGACTGGAGAACCACTATTTCAGGCACTGGAGGCTAGTTAGTCGTGGTTCCACCAAATTAGTAATGAGAGTAAGAACAGCAACTGTAGCAAATTAGGATTTAGTTGGGGCGCCTGGGTGACTCAGTCGGTGAAGCGTCCGACTTCCGCTCAGGTCGTGATCTCACGGTTCCCGAGTTCGAGGTCTGCGTCAGGCTCTGGGCTGACAGCTGAGAGCCTGGGGCCTGCTTCGGATTCTGTGTCTCCCTCTCTCACGCTCTGTCTCCCTCTCTCCCTCTCATCAACATTTTGTAAAGATTGTTCGAGAAAGCCTTGGCCATCCAGATCTACCTGGTCTGGGGGTGAGGGCAGATCTGAAGAGGGGAGGGCTGGGCTGCACAGCTCTGCCATTTGGGCTGGAAGCCACGTGTTCAGTCTCCACGTCCAGGGATCCTTCCGTGACCCCGCGGGGGCCCCTTGTCTCTAACCCTATTTCACTCAGAGTCAAGGACAGCAGTGGGCTGGCACTGGGCCAAAGAAACAAAGCCACGCAGATGGAAGGAACTTCAAGGAACATTCCAGCGGTGCTCAGCCCCAGGGGCACTTAAAAGGCCCAGAAATGTTGGCTTTGTGGGCCGCGAAAGCGAGGTTGGCACTGAGCATGACTGGAAAGTTTAGAGGACACATACTCAACCCCCTGGGGCGAGCCTTGGGCGTCCACACACGTCCCTACCACCATTCACTCGCTAGAAGACAAGGTCCCTGAGGGTGGCTGCAACCACCCAGCATCTAGGGTAACGACCGGTGCGTGCTAACGGCTCAGACGAGCTGGGTGGATGACAGAACAGAACTCAAGGGGCACCTGGGCGGCTCAGTCGGTTAAGCATCGGACTTCGACTCAGGTCACGATCTCGCGGTCCGTGAGTTCGAGCCCCGCGTCGGGCTCTGGGCTGACGGCTCAGAGCCTGGAGCCTGCTTCCGATTCTGTGTCTCCCTCTCTCTCTGCCCCTCCCCCGTTCATGCTCTGTCTCTGTCTCAAAAATAAATAAACGTCCAAAAAAAAATTAAAAAAAAAAAAAGAAAGAACAGAACTCAAAGCAGCGTCCTGCAATGGTGATGCCGTAATTAACGTGTTATTTGCCCTGCTCCTGCACTGCGCCTTGGAGATGTGGACATGCAACCGTAAGAGAGAAGACAACAAAGTCGCCACGGAGGAGGAAGACATCATGTCACGACGGTGCTAAGTGCTATGGACGAAACAACACCGTGAAGTGTGAGACAGGGGGATGCCTTTAAGTAGAACAGTCTGGGAAGGAATTTATGAAGCGGTGACCCTGGAGCTGAGGCGTTGAAGGCTGGAGGGAAGGTGCTTGGGCAGAGCAAGGGTGACAGTGTGGAGGTACGGGCAGGGCAGAGGGTGGAGGCCGGGGCGGTGGGCGTCGGGGAGTATGTTCTGGGAGGAGGTGGAAGAGGCAGCCTGAGCCTAAGCTTGTAGGCACCAGGAGGCCAGGGCCAAGGGTTGGATTTTATTCTAAGGGAAAAGAAAGGGTTGCCAACAGATGGGAGGACGTGGCCCAAACTGCCCCTTATGAGACCACATGGCTGAGCAGAGAGGGTTTGGCGAGATGGAGAACAGAAACACTGGGTCGAATAGCGTCCTCTCGAGGTTCACGTCCAATGGAGCCTCAGAATGTGACCTCGTTTGGAAAGAAGATCTCTGATGTCGTAATCGGTTAAGTGAGATCATACTGGATCAGGGTGGGCCCTCATCCAAAGGCTGGTGTCATCATAAAAAGGTCATTTGGAGACCCAAGGAGACACACGGGGGAGAGACAAAACAAATGCCATGCGACCCGGAGGCAGAGGCCGTGGTGATGCTTCTGCATGGACACCATGTGACATCAAAGACTGCCAGCTGTCACCACTGGTTCGGAGAGTCCTTCAAGAGCCTCCAAAAGGCAACTAACCTTGCCACTACCTTGATTTCGGGCTTCTGGTCTCCACGACTGTGAGGGAATACATGTGCATTGGTTTAAGCCCCTAAGTATGCAGTCATTTGTGACAGCAGCAAGAGGAAACTCAACCAGGAGGGGACATGCGGCTTGGGAATGGTCAGCAAGAATAAGAATAATAGAGACAGATGAGAAAGGGGGAGGCAGACGGAGAGAAGGGAGAAAGAAATGAGCGGCAGTAAATGTCCCCTGGTTATTTGCAGACTGAACAATTGTCACAGACCAGTCTCCTAAGGGGAGGCTTTCCCTCAATGTCTTCGAGTCTTGGAGATACCAGGCATGTCCCTACCCATTACCAGTTAAAAGAGGAAATGACCCAAATCTCTTGTGCATGGAGGACCATAGGTGGCACTCTGAAACCTCGGGCAACTCCAGAGAGGGAGCATGTCCTGTGGGACAGGATCCGCAGGACACAGGTCGGAGCTGGGGGTACCCTTCTGGGTCCACTGGGCCCACCTCGGGTCTAGGGGGCCCATGCCCTGTGAGCTGCTACGGCGGTTAAAGAAAACATACAGTTTTGAGTGGATTCAGTTAGGGGTTGAAAACTCCAGGGGAAAAGGGGGACGCTCACAACAAAAAGAGTTACACTTTTCTGCTGTGTTAAGAACTAGAAACCACAAGATAGGAAAAAAAAAAAAAAAACTTGACTCAATTTTTATTCGTCCCCAAGGTACAACGCATTCTCCTGGAAAACGCCTGTTTGACCCGCTATCAATATCCCACTAGAAAGATGCTTTGGTGCCATGGTTAAATAGAAGGGTTCTAGAAGGTTCTGGTTCAACCCCCAGCTGGATGGGTGCTACCTGATCTCTCTGAGGCTCAGGTTTCTCTTCTTTAGAATGGGTCAACAGTAATAGTTCCTTCTCAGGGAGTTTAGAAAGGGGATTTCAGTGAGAGCCTGTGGTAGAAAAAAAGTGGTTCCCCAGCCTGGCTGCACATTGGGGTCATCAGGGGATCTTTAAAAAGCAGTGATGCCCGCGGTCTACCCCCAGACATTTTGATTTAATAGGTTTGGGGTGTGACCAGGCATCAGATTCTTAGAGCTCCCAGGGCGTTTCTAACATGCAGCCAAGTTTGGGAACCACTGGCCGACAGCACTTAATGCACACAGTAGGCACCCTACAATCACCAGCTGTGACAGGCAGGCATGGTCCCACGTCTATTCCACTGTGAGGAAGGACGTGGGCACTCGGGGGCCAGCCAGCCCTGCCCAAATATCTACCACCCAGTGGCCCTGTGCTTGCCCAAGTCGCTGACCCTCTCCCAGGTCATCTTATTTCTCTCTTTTTTTTTTTAAGTTTATTTATTTTGAGAGAGGCAGAGACAGAGAGAGAATCCCAAGGAAGCTCCGAGCTGTCAGCTCAGAGCCCCATGTGGGGTTCGAACTCCCAAACTATGAGCCACAACCAACAGCTGGACGCTTCAGTGACTGAGCCACCCCGGCACCCCAAGGTCAGTTAACTTCTTTGCAAAATGGGAACTAAAATACTTATCTCATGGGGTGCCCGGCTGGCTCCCTGGGCAGACCGTGTGACTCTTGATGTCAGGGTCGTGAGTTCAAGCCCCACTTTGGGCGTGGAGCCCACTTCATTAAAATGCTTATCTCACACAGGTAAATTGCCAGGATTAAGTGAGCAAATCGAGTTAATAATTGCTTTGGGGGGAAATGTTTTGCAATCGGCCTCTTCCACACCGGTAAGGCCACGTGCACCCAGCCTTTACCACAGTTTTCCTGCCCTGAGAAAGGGAAACACAGGGTCCCGTCAATGTAAAGGAGAGTTAGAAGCAGATTAATGCCGCTTTGTTCTTTAAATAGTGCACAGCACATGTCTTACTCTGTGTTTATCTGCCTGTCGAAATCAATGGTGTAAATAATGAGGCTGCGTGATATCTGAATATTTCTACTGCTCATATTTTTCATTCTAATTAAAGCCAGAATGTTCCTTTTTAGACATCAGTATGAATAATGAAAACCCAGCTGCCTGAATACAATATTGTAGTTTTTGTTTAAAAAAAAAAAAAAAAAAGTAGAGGAAAAGCCTGTGTGATCATGGGAGAGTGGCTCTGAGCTACTGGTTTGAGTTGCAGAGATGACAGGCCGAGCCTTGGAATTCCTGAGCCCCAGGACCTGCTGTTTCCCTTCCCTTCCAGGCCCCAGGATTATCAAGCTATCCTGGGTGTGGTTATGGGCTCTGATAAGAGATACTCCCATTCCTTAAGGCCAGGCCTGGATTCCATCTCCCAGCCTCCACCAGGTGGAGGAAAGTCCTTCTTCAGGGCCCAAGAGATTAGCATAACCTGAGGAACCCTCAGGGTACGACGACCCCGGGGCTGGGGACTCTCCAGTTTACCCAACAGAAGTACAAGCCTCCAGGTTCTGGCCCAGAAAGGTGTGTGTTCCCTGTGGTTGTAACAAATGACCACAAACTTAAGGCCGAGAACCACACAAATTTATTCTGGGTTCTAGAGGTCAGAAGTGTGAGCCGTGTCTCTCCGGGCTTAAAATTAAGGTGTGGACAGAGCTGCATTCCTTCTAGAAGCTCAAGGGAAGAATCTGTTTCCTAGCCTTTTCCAGCTCCTAGAAGCCACCGGCATTCCTTAGCCTGGGGCCCCTCCTCCATCTTCAAAGCACTTGACTCTGACCTCCCCCTCTTGTCGCATCTCCTTCTCTGACACTGACCCTCTTCCCTCCTTCTTACAGGGACCCTCGTGTTGGACCCACCCAGACAATGCAAGACAATCTCCCCACCTCAAGGTTGAGTGACTGGTAACTTTCATTCCATCTACAACCTTAATTTCCTTAAATAACATGTCTATAACATACCATATCCCCAGTCATATTCGCACAATCCCCAGGGACTGGCACAGGGACATCTTTGGGAGCGAAGGGACATTTTTGACATTTTTCTGCCTATAGCTGAGGATGAGTGGAAAGATGGAGGGAAATGATGTTCTCACCCAGGGCTCCTCAAGTGGCCACATCAGAACTCCCTGGCACCCTAGACGTATATAGGAGGGGTCTATCAGCACCATGAGCTTGTGGCTGAATTCTGTGTGTGCACACATGCGTGTGTGTGTGTGTGTGTGTGTGTGTGTGTGTGTATGTGTGTGTTTGCCTTAGGGCATGAGTGTGTTGCACACCCTGGTGGCACAAGGCCTTCTGGAGTCCCTACTTGGACTTCGCCCTCCCTCCACCTACACTGAACCGTAAGTCTCCAACCACTCCAGTCGGCCTCGCTCAGGTGCAACACCTGCCTGGGATCCTCTTCCCTATTTCCTGCCCCACCCCCACTCCGCAACTCTCAAGACTTCGTTCGGATGCCCTCCCCACAGACAGCCGGGCCGGAGAGCCCCCCTCCCTTTAGGCAGGCTTGGTTCAAGGAATGCGCCGTCCCCTCAGAGCTCCTTCCACGTCAGAGAACACACGCTGCCTGCTGAGTTGTCTGTCTCCAGTGCTGGACTCCGGGCTCCTCATGGGCAGGGAGAGAGAGAGAGACTCTCGTCCGTTCATTCTTTGGTGCCTAGCATCACGACGGGAAGAGGCGCTCATAGATGGATGACCACCGACCCCATCAACCTTATCCTACATCGACAGGTCGTACTCCATGGGCTTTGGGATTGACAGAGCTGTCCTCCAATTCTGACTCTGTCCTCAGACAACCGTCCCACCTTGCCCAAGTTACTAATCTTGCTGAAGCCTCACGTCCCATAGCTATTAAATGGGGGAAAGATAGCATCATGGGCTGTCGTAAGGATGAAATGAAATAAGCCCTGGGAAGTGCTCATGACAAGGCCAAGCTATACAGCAAGGGCTCGGTCATTGCTCGGTCATCCTAGTCCTCATGATCACTGCCAATGCCCTCATCACCATCGTCATCATCACAGACTACGGAGGGAGGAAGCAGGTACACCCTCTCCTGATTAGCTCTGCAGGGTTGACTGGAAACATAGTCCCCAAACCACGTTTTCCAAGTAGAGCCCAGGTCTCTAGAATTTAGGTGAACACACCGAGAACCCGAACAGTATTAACTGAGCTTAGCACAGACCCAAGAACACTGGCACCAACTCCCTGGGGTCATTTTCCATTTTCCAACCAGTTTAATAAAATCATGGGCTTGTCTGTGCATATGGCCTGGTCAGGGTCCCTCTGAGGGATAAGAGGAGCTGGTGCAAAGACTCCCAGAGCCCTAGGAAACCCACCCTTCCGCGCCCCCTCTCCCCGCCCCGAGATGAAGGCATCAGAGTCATGCTCTGAAGCTGCAAAGTCATACTTCTGCCCGTTTCTACCTGGAAGGCACGTAGCACGGGCAAACATTCGTCTCCGCCATGGCACCTGTATTCTGACATAATTATCAACAGTCCCCATTTTCTTCTCTGAAGGGCCCTGGTTTGGGTTGTAAGTTACATGCTGAAGCTCACCTGAGTCAGTTACCTGCCAAATGCAGATTAGACCCTGGCGAGGACATCGTAATCATAACCTCGGCGTCAACGATGGCAGAATCATGAATAATAATCACAGTACCCGACATAGGTTCAGAGCAGTGGCCCTCACCTGGGGCTATTTTGCCCCCAGACAGTCGACAATGTCTGAGGCATTTCCGCGTGTCGTCAGTTGAGGTGGGTGCTAGTTATTGACCTCTACTGGGCAGAGGCCCAGGACGCCGCTAAGAACCCTACAAGGTGTGGGCCAGCCCCCCAACAAGGAAAGACGCACCCCGAGCAGTGCCACAGGTGAGGGACCCCAGGCCGGGGAGCTTCCTCTGTGGTTTAGGGGGGTGTCTGAGACCAACGGGGGAGGTCTGAATTCTGACCGACTTTTGCGGGCTGGGTCACCTTGAAGAACAATTTTAAGCTCTCTTAGGATAACTTCGTCTTCATCCAATGGAGTGATGCGCGCGTCTCAACCCCTTTGGAGACTTTAGCGCCATGACCCTGCCGTCCCGGCCCACTATGCTGGCCCAAGGGTAAGCGCTGCGCACCTCAGCAGGTAGGTCTCTCTCCCACGTATCTTTCCAGTTGATCGTGTTTCCTGAACTCGGAAATGGACAGACGCACGCCTCCCCACGGGTTTCCCCTCGGGTGGATGAGAGGCGACCTGTGCCAAACCATCCGCTGATTTGGATCTTACTCCTCGGGAGCACGCTGCAAGGTGAACGGGGGCCGGTGTTCCTGCCCCCCCAGCAACGTGAGCTGAGGGGGGATCCTACAGCCGGAAGTAGGAGCCAGGAGCCCCGGCGCCCAAGCACTATCTTGTCCTTTGTGCAACCCCAGCAGTCGACTTTCAACCCTTTGTTATTGGGAGCGAGTGTTGAGAAATGCGCAGGGGTATCCCCAGGGGGAAGGAGGAGCTGCCACGTCCAAGCCCAAGCGTGTCCAAAGTCTGGGCTGCTGACCCCCGCACCCCACCCCTGCCTCAGGGAGAGGCCTGATAAACACCGTGAGCCTCTGCACACACGGGCGTCCAGCCCTGGTGCCTCGGACTCTGAGCCTGCCGATAAGAGAGCTTGGCCCTGCCTTCAAGGAAAGCTGCAGACTTCACCAGGAAGTGGAGAGGTCAGCTCCGAAGGGGCCTTGGACCCTGCCCTCTGCAATCTCCCGAAACCCTGCCTTGCTCGGGAGGAGACACAGCGTGGCGCTGGGTCCTCGGCTCTGGGTCCATTGTCCCGTCTTCCCCGGGGGGCTTCTCCGAGCAAAGTGCATTTCGTTATTGCCTTCTTAGCTCCCCAAACTGCTGGTGGTGTTGAGCAGTTTCAACTAGATTCCGCTTTAGTATTTTATTGAGCACTTACCGTATCGGGCACCGTTTGCCACTGTCTCGCTGAATTCTCTCCAAAACCTTGGAAAGAACATTCTGCACCTCTCGTCATTCAGCCCCCAATGAAGGGAAATGCAGCTCAGAGGTATTAAGTGACCCAGAGTCACAGAGCTCCTAAAGAGTGAAACTAGCATTTAAATCCAAATTTAAATCTAGGGACAAAACGCTTCATGTATTTTACTTGGGGAGAGCTCCTCCCTTTGAATTGTCAATCTTTCTTCACAATAAGCCGGTCCAAGTGAAGTCTTTAAGTGAGTTGGTGGAATTGTATGGATGAGTTTGGGGGGGGAGGGGCAGGGGTGAGGATGCCAAGATTCTACTCTGACATCCTGGCATATACCCTCACAGAAGAAAGAATAACAGAGTTCAGCCCAGGCATTTCTGGGGCTCACAGCACGCGGGACGCGGAAACAGAAACAGAACAGAAGAGAAACAAGGAAATCAGTGGCTGTGAGGTGAGCAAGAGAAGACAGAATCTAGGACAAAAGATGCTGGGGCCACCGCTGGGCAGTTGAGGTAAGCGCCCCCACGTAGGAACAGGCTTATCTGGTGCCGCTGGTGGTGACCCTCGCGGAAAGGGTACCTGCCACCCCTCAGCGACTTCTCGAGGCCAGCCAAATGCTGTTCCAGGCATTCCTGCGTGGCGCTCACCCCTGAGTTCACTGAGCCTCCACAGAAGCCTCACAGACTGGTGGTATTGTTTTCCCCATTGTACAGATGAGGCAACTGAGGCCAGGAGAGGTTAAATGGCATGCCCGAAGTCACAGAGCTACTAAGGGGTTAGGGGCATGGGCTGTGGCGTCAGAAAAACCTGGGTCTGAACTCAGACTGTGTCCCTTACCCGTTGTGTCAGACTCTGAGCTTCAGTTTACTTGTCTGTAAAATGGGGATGGGGGAGTCCTCCCTTCTTAGGACCTTATGGGCAAAGTAAGGATTACATGAGTAGCTAGAAGACAGAAACAACTGGAAAAAGAGGCTGTTACCCAGGGTTTAAATCCAGGAGTGTGTATGCGAGTGCACATGAAAGCGAGCGGGCAGGGGCCAGCCGCCAGATGGCCTGGGAAAGCAAGAGAAGGAGAGACCCTCTCTCGAACTCTGCCTCAGACGGTGTAGGCTGACTCTTAATCCTTTCAAAGCTATGCAGGTCTTTCCAGGTGGGCCTCTCGCTCCGACAGGCCAAGCTGGCTCCGGGGAGCATCCCTTGGGAGCCCTGGCTCGGGGCTGGCTTGTGAGCTCTTGGCCTACCAGGCATGAGGGCTGAGAAGACAGGAAGCCCTGAGTCCCCGATGACATGCCGTTTAAAGGGCTCAGCATCAGGACCGCCCCGCTGTCCAGAGAGAGGGGATGGTCCCGCCTGAGCCAGACTCTCTCATCTCCCGGCCACGGCCAGGAGCATCCTTCCTATTTCGTCCCCTGCCAGCACTGCCTCCCCACATGCCTCCCGAGGATTCCAGCTTCTTGGGGAGCCTGGCCTGACCCACTGAGCCGGACTGAGTGCCCACTGGCCTCTGGAGCCTCTCAAGAGTCGTGCCCCATTGAGATGGTTTACTTCGTCCCCGACATGAACCGTCAACAATCTTGGGGGCACCGCAGAGAATAGGTCCTAACGTAGACTAGCGCTTGGTAAATATTTCTGAACAAAATAATGCACGAGAGGGTGAGCTAAAGACCAACGTCATACACATTGGGATGACTTTCCAGAATGTCCTTCTTTGGGGTGAGGACAGCAGCGTTTGGTTCCATGGCGCTTCTCCTCTGGAAAATTCAAACGCTTTGGACAGAGTGGATGTAGGAGGATCATGAAAACAAACTCACCTCCACCCACCCAGTGTGGACCACTTATCCCCACATACTTCTAGAAACACTTGAGATTACTTTGAAGCACTTTCCACCAGGGCCAGTTATCCCATTATTTGTTATTTTTTTTAATTAAAAAAATTGTTTTTAATTATTTTTGAGAAAGACAGACTGAGCAGAGGAGAGGCAGAGAGGGAATCTCCAGCATGCTCCGTGCTGTCAGCACAGAGCCCGAGGTGGGGCTCGAACTCATGAAACTATGAGATCGTGACCTGAGCCGAAATCAAGAGTCGCTCACCCAGCGGAGCCACCCAGGCACCCCTCTGCATGTTTGTTCACCCCGCTGAAGAAGATGTCTCATTTGCGAGGACTCTTGACACGCATTCCAGTGTCAGGATTTTGTCGCTGTTGTTGTTTTAAGAACTTTTCCCGTTAAGGGCTCGCGGACGTGCCAGGCGCCCGCCACCATCACTCTGCTTACAACGGTCTGAAGTGCAGTAAATGTACCCATCCTTTGAGCTAGCGTGAATCATAACTAACGTTAAGGGGCCTCTGGTATTATCTCATTTAACCACAGCAACGCTGGGAAGCAGGAGGTGCTGGCCTCATTCTGGAAAGGAGGAACTTGGGACATCAGGGGACTGATGCTGTCCCTCTCATTTCCTCCCAGGCCCTCCCATTTCAGTGCCCACCATCCACACTCCCAAGCACCAGCAACATCTTCTCTGCCTGAGGCTTGCCCATGCTGGGAGCCCACTCTGTCCACAGACACGCCGGCAGAAGCCACGGGAGCAGCCCTCGACCAAGACTCATGGAGTGGGTGTGTAAATGCCCCCACTCCCTTGCCCCTCAGCTGGCAAGACCCCAAGGCGTATGTCCAACGCTGCCTCCCAGAGGTCCCCAGCGGGATTACCTCTAGCTGTCCATGGTGGTAGAACGCTCTACCATTCACGGAATCTTCCCTTGCCTGTCACTTACTGAAATCACCTCCCGAATCAATGACTTGCCTTCAAATCCTTGTCTCAGGGTCTGTTTCTGGCAGAAGCCAAACAAAGACAGAGGAGTCAGGCAACTTGCCCAAGACACACAGGAGTAAGGCTGACACAGATTTGACTCCAATTTCTCATGACCCCAAAGCCCGCGTTTGTAACCACAAGATGGATGTATTACCTTTCGGTCTGCAGACCTCTTTATGCACACATACTCGAGAAGGGCAGAAGGCAGTTCATGCCATCCAAAGGACAGAGGAGGACAGAGGGACATCAGGTCTGGGCACCCCAGACACAGCAGGGGCCAGGCACAGGCTCCCCCACCCCGTTGCCCAGGGCTCTGGGCAAACGGAGGCGGCCGGTTTCTAGAGCAGGCGGGAGACACGGCGGCCAGCCCATCACACCCAGCTGGGAGAGAAACACCTAACATCCGCCGGTTTGCTCAGCCCATTTCCAGCACGTACTAATATGCGAGGTTGGCACCAGGGAGGGTGTCGTCTGGCAACACCATCCTTCATATGGAACATTAAGCTGAGGTCCTGCACAGGCTTGAACATTAACCATCCCCTGGTACCCATGAAAAAGAGCTACGGGTTTTATTAACCTCTGTGTCCTGAGCGCATTGCACAAGGAGTGCCATCATTAACCCACCTCCAGACGGGGGACAGGGACCTCTTTTCCAGCCCTGTTCCAAGAGCGCAGGCCCTACGAAATGCCTTCAATAATTTAAGGAAACTACCAAAATGTGACCATAAAGGATATAACTTCACCTCAAGGATGGCGATCCATAAAGATTTTGTGATAGTAAAAAGTATGCTTTGTTCTGTTACAAGCCCTTTGGAAGTTTCCCTCTCTCCCTGTGTGTGCGTGCGTGTGCGTGTGTGTGCGTGTGTGTGTGTGTGTGTGTGTATGTGGGGATGGCCGTGAGTCAGGTAGTAGTGTTCCCGCCACTGGGATTCGGCTGAACTCACGTGTAATTATTCCCACTATCACAGCCGCGGCAGGCCCAATAAGCACAGCTCAGGCCGCACCAGGAACCCCACTGGTGACCCCGGAAACACGTCTTATCGCTCATGTCTCCCCAGGTCAAAGATTTTGCTTTTCTGTTCCAGACACACAGCTTCGTTAAAAAAAATGGAACGAGCACGAGACCACCACGGACATCCTGACGTGGGAATTTAAACACCGATCCAGTTCAGCTGCCGCTCGGAGACTGGTTGCTCGTAGGCTCTGTGGCCTGAATGCCTCAGTTATCCTTAGGTTGGGTGATGCCCTTTTCATTCGTGTCCCCTGTGCGGGCTCGCAATTTGCCTCTGATAGACAAGGAGAGGGGTGGGTCAGTTCTGGGGAAGGAGGGAGGGTCAGGACTCCCGGGAGGGGAATTCCCTTCGCAGAGGGAGACAGACCTTCTTCCACCGTTCCAGAAGTTAAAAAGCTGGTGCCATAAAAGTATGGGTAGGAAGTACCCCAACAGGCTTTTTACTTGAAACAACAAAATGGGACACTGGGTGAGGTATGATCAACGGCACAGGCTTTAAGGACAGAACAGACTGCATCTTGGTCCCCCTGTTTATGAACTGTTTAACTTAGTAAGTCACTTAGATTCCTTGCATTTCCTACGTTTCTTTATCTGTAACGCGAAACTGACAACCAGATGCCGGAAACTCCTCCCTCCCTTTCTTCCCTCCTTTTTTTCTCCGCCTCCCTCCCCCTTTCCTCGAACAACATATTAAATGCCTAGGATGTGCCAGAAAGTAAACCAGGTACCAAGGGTACAGAGAGGAACAAGAGGAGGCTGAAGCCCGTGGCTTCGTTCCAGCCTCTGTTGAAAAGAACTGATCAGACACCATATAAAAAGCACCTGACAAATTAGAAAGGCTTCCAGAAATACGTATAGGTTTATTATGAGTGATTGCAGAAGTGGGCATATTTTACGTTTTGTTCAAAAGTTAGGATTGGAAGGGGCATCTGGGCGACTCGACGGATTAGGCTCTTGATTTCGGCTCAGGTCATGATCTCACGGTTCGTGGGCTGGAGCCCCACATCGGGCTTTGCGTGGACAGCACAGAGCTCGCTTGGGATTCTCTCTCCCTTTCTCTCTGCCCCTCCCGTGCTCATGCTGTCTGTCTCTCTCTCTCAAATAAATAAATAAAAATTAGGATTGCAGGAAAAGCAGATTTTTCAGACTCTGCATGCCTCCCTGCAAGCGTGCAAAGGTGAGGCCGGCAGGTCAAACCTAGAACACAGTGTGAGTAGTGCCCCCTGGAGTTGTGCAGTCTGATGACGTGGGAGGAAAAAAACCAAACAAATGGGATCCAGGTTCCCTGCCCCACTTTCAAACCTAGCAGCAACTCACTCTCTCTCTCTCTCTTTTTTAATATGCTGTATTAATTGGGCTTCTTCGATAGGGGCCCACCTCAAAGAGAAAACAAATATTTGAAATTCACTGATGTTGGGGTTCAATAAATGCCCTTAACTGCACTGGCCAACCACAGGAAAAAGTAGGTATTTTTTTTCTGCAAGAAACACGAAAGAGAAGGCATCTCAAATAGCTCTGCTGTTTTTCTGCCCACTCAGAACATTTTCAATTAAAAGCTGAGAGACATCTGTGTTTCGGAGCCTGCCAGGTGTTTCTGACGCTTGCCTCGGCGACGTGAAGCTGAGCTCAGCTCGGTCCGCAGTTCGGCTCTCGAGTTTCCCATGACGGGAACCTGTGTCTTAACACCACAGCCCCCGGGCCCCCTCTGCAGGCCCGGAGCCCACCCACGGGGAGTGATTTGATATACACGGCGCAGTAATAACCCTCAGCGAACCCCACGTGGCCAAATTCCTCTGCAGCTCTTGGTATTATCCAAGTACTGCCATTTGACTCCCCAAAGGATTAGCCGCAGCAAACCTTGGGGACGAGACAGAGGGTACAAACAGGGACAGGAGAATGGGCAGAAGAGGTCATTCTTTTTTTTTTTTTTTTTTTTTAAGGTTTATTTACTTTTGAGACAGAAAGAGACAGAGCATGAATGGCGGAGGGTCAGGGAGAGAGGGAGACACAGAATCCGAAGCAGGCTCCAGGCTCTGAGCCGTCCGCACAGAGCCCGACGCGGGGCTCGAACTCACGGACCGTGAGATCGTGACCTGAGCCGAAGTCGGACACGTGACCGACGGAGCCACCCAGGCGCCCCAAGAGGTCATTCTTTATCCAGGCAAGACCAGCGGTGAAGAGTGGAATTTTCAGAGATGAGGCACGTGTTCTGTATCCTTGCTTGCACTCTACTCAGGGAACGAGTCAAAGCAACCAATGATGTGTAGGTGCCATGACAGGGGATGAGAGCAGAGAGGAAAGAGGACGAGGAATGCAGGAAGGCTGCATGGAGGAGGCAGCATTTAAGCCGCTCATATAAGGGAAGAACGTTTCTTGCAGCGAAAGGGAAGAACATTCTAGGAGAGCCAAAAGCATGAACAAAATGTCAAAACCGTGATGTCGCTATAGACTGGAGATAACTTATGGGGGGGGCACGGTTTTGTCAAAACAGTGATGTGTAGGTGCCATGACAGGGGATGAGAGCAGAGAGGAAAGAGGACGAGGAATGCAGGAAGGCTGCATGGAGGAGGCAGCATTTAAGCCGCTCATATAAGGGAAGAACGTTTCTCGCAGAGAAAGGGAAGAACATTCTAGGAGAGCAAAAAGCATGAACAAAATGTCAAAACCGTGATGTGGCTATAGACTGGAGATAACTTATGGGGGGGGGGGGCAGGGTTTTGTCAAAACCGTGATGTGGCTATAACTTATGGGGGGGGCAGGGTTTTGGTGGAAAGTGGGGCTAGGTGGAGGCAGGGAGAATGGGAGTCGACAGTGAGGCACCTCACATAATATCCGCGGGAGTCTGGACCTGACCTCAATCTGGAATCCCTTGACTTTTCCGTAGGTATTAGTCTTGGGCTCCTTACCTACTGCCAAAGGAAAGGCCCTCAGTGGCTTACTTTCCTTGTCTTTCCCGTCCTTCAAGCCTCTGCCTGAATCCTGCCTTCTCCAGAAGCCTACTTCGAGCTCACCTTTGTACATCAATCCTTCTCTTTTCCAATTCTGGCTTCCACTCCACGGTCACTTTTGGGCGGTTTTCAGCCACAGTCTTCACTTGGTTTGCCGTGAAGTCTTCCCCCAAGACCTCAAAGTCCTCGTGGCTGGGGCCTCACGAATTATCATTATTCTCTGTCCCCCATGATTTCAAGAGTAGGTGCTCTGTAAATAACCCCCCTTGATAAATTAGATTTCCTGTATCACATCTCTATTGACTTGCACCTGGGGATCAGTCTAAATATTTGTCATTCTTAGGTTGGTGACACGTGAGTTGGATCCCCCGGATCCCTACCCCATGCCTTTCATTTTTTTGATAACCAGCCTCAGTGTCATTCAAGGAGTCCCCCAAAGCTTGCCCTGATGGTGGACACGAGGGATAGCCCTGGGATCATTGCTAGGGCAGGGGGAGGGGAGAACCCCCAAAAGTCAGACAGGTTCTCTTTTCAACTAAGTCAGCCTCAAGACCCTTTTGGCCCTGAGTGATGGAGACAATCTGTACATCGAGCTGAGACACACAGCCCAGTCTCTGATGGGATTTCCTTGTGTGGCCCAGACATCTGATCAACCCCAAATGCTGTTTTTATTTACTGAATTGCTTTTTGGAACTTTCTAGACTCACCATGAGTTTGGTTTGCTCAGGCTGTCCTCATGGCGGGTCTTTCTGCCTATTATGCCTTCACGCACGGGCTCTCTCTCTTCCAGGTCTCCACTCAGACCCCAGCACCTCTAGACCATCTTCCTCAACCACCTAGCCAGCCTTGGGCATTCCCGTCTGTGCTGGCCAAGTACCCTTCAGTAAAACCTATCTCATAAGGCCACTGGAGGGTTATAGGAGAGGACGGTACGAAAACTTCAGTAAATGCTAATGGTTGCTGCTGAGACTACGACTCCTGTAATCAACCACTTTGTGCTACACTTTGTCTTTTCCCTTAGGCATATTTAGCGCCCAGCGGAGGCCAGGTATGGAGGAGGTGTTTCCTGAACGAGTGAACCATATCAGTGCGGCCTCAGAGGAACAAGCCAGGCCTTAACATTCACAGGTTTGGGATCCAGGGTAATTAAGCGATCATTCTTAAAAACACAATACGTCAGGGGTGCCTGGGTGGCTCAGACAATTGGGAGTCTGACCCTTGATTTTGGCTCAGGTCATGATCTCGCGGTCCGTGAGTTCGAGCCCCGCGTCAGGCTCTGTGCTGATGGCTCAGAGCCTGGAGTCTGTTTCAGATTCTGTGTCTCCCTCTCTCTCTGACCCTCCCCCGTTCATGCTCTGTCTCTCTCTGTCTCAAAAATAAATAAACGTTAAAAAAAATTTAAAAAACCAAAACCAAAACCAAAAACAAAACACCATAGGACAAAATGAACCTTCAGGGATACAGTGCCAAGAATGCAAGGCCACAGAGGTGAGACGCACATGTTGTCGGAGAAGGGGTTGGCCGACACTTCCCAAGGAGGTCAAGGTGGTACCACGTGGCACAGGTAGTAAGCAGCCACGTGGAGATATTGGAGAAGGGCCTGTTGACTTCACAGGCCTTGTAAAAGCATCTGTTCTCCATCGCGAGGAGCACACGATTAGCCCTGGCAGACACGGGCTCGATCCCGGCCCTGTGGCTTCAATGTTCCATGACGTATCGAAGTCTCTGGCCGTGGGCATTGGACATGGAACTGGGTAATCTTGTGTTGTGGGTGTTGTCGGGCGCATTATAGGGTTCGCAGGAGCGTTCCTGGCCTCTACTCTCTTGGTCCTAATTCTGCCCCCCACCCCATGCTGTGACAAGAGCCCCCTAGCTGAGAACCACCGCTCGCAGCTAAGCCTGGGTCTCCTGAGCTGTGAGGGGAGGCTAACAATCCCTATGAGGCCGGGCTGTTGTTAGGATCACATGAGGTAACACGTATGAAAGGGCTTAGCCCAGGGCTGGTGCGGGGCTGAATGGCCACAATAAAGGAGGGAGGAAAGACCCTCCCCCATCCACACGCTGCACTGGGAGGCTGCCTGGGAGATAACAGGGCAGAAGGGGCCCATCAGTCTCTGTCCTGAAATCCCACCAGAGTCAGCAGCTCACGGAGCTAGCCTTGCCCTGTAGGTATGTAAATATGGGAATTATCAGGGCCAGCATCTGTGAGAGTTCAAGCAGGAAGTCCTTACAGCTTCCTGTAAAAAAACAAGTGACAAACTTGGATAAACAGCAAGCAGAGTAAAGATATTCCTGTGTCATCACCAGCCTCCCAAAGAGTTGTGCGCTCATTCTCTCTCTCTCTCTCTCTCACACACACACACAAGCCTCCTGCAGTACGATGCACCATAAAATAGTTATCAAAACCCTCCCTTACAAGTCAGACTTGAGATGAAGTCTCACCTCTGCTACTTATGAGCTCTGTGACTTTGCTCCAATTACTTTACCTCTCTGAGCCATAGCTTCCTCTTTTTAACCCAGGGATAACAATGGGACCTACTTCAAAGGGCTAATGTGGGTGGTCAGTGTAATACTATATATCAGCAATGTGTGTATTTCTCACGTAGATGACACCCATGGTGGGGACCAAGTGCCTGGGGTCTAGTACATACTCAAAATATATTAGTTCTTCCCCTTCTCAGTAATGGTACGACCAGCAATCTCCCCCAAGGGGCAATCCCCATTCTCCGATGGGAGAGGATACTGTGGGGCTGAAGCATCACCCACTGGGGAAGAGAGCTCAGCAAATGGAGGCCCAATCAATGAGCAGTCGGTGGGTGAGCTGGAACGGCAAGAGGATGGAGTTTGGGGTCAGAGACGTCCACGTTCAAAACCCCACTCTACCACTTAGCATCTGGGCAAATCCCGCCCTCTGTCCGAGCACTCACGTCCGCCATTTCTGAGCCCCATAGGGCACTCATGGCCTTTGCCAACTCTGTGGTTCCTCATTTCACTCTCTCGTCACTGTCTCAGGAGATAGCTGCTTGGCCCTGAGCCAAGGGTGAGGGACACAGAGGTAGATAGGGCATGGACCCCGCCCTCAAGGAGCTCAAAGTCTAGTGCCAAAAGCCAAACTCCCCAAGAGAAGGTATGGCTAGAAGAGAAGGCATAAAGAAGAACAGCACTGAAAGCCAAGCTCGAAACGCAGATGCATTAGTCAGAAGAGACGAAGTTACGTCACGGGAACAGCCCTCAAATCTCAGTCGCTTCACGACACAGAGATGGGCATGTGCATGTGGTCTGCTGTGGGACCAGGGCCTCCTCTGGACGGTTGTCTGTGCATTATCTTAGTATTCTTGGTGTTCAGCTCTCAGGCCACCTGCACACCAAGAGGGCGTCCGTGATCACTGAGGCAGGGGAGGGGAGGCACGGGTGTTCTACGCCCTCTCCCGACAGCTTCCACCTGTGAGCGCTGGTTTCGTTCACCTTGACATTTCACTAGACATGGCTGGTCACATGTTCTTTTCTTTCGCTAGCACTCAGCCCAGTGTCTGGCATAAGAGAGAAACTCAACAACCTCATGGGGAAAGAAGAAAGGAAGGGACGGGGCCTCGAGCTGTTAAGAAACTTCTCTGCTGTCCAGGAACACAACTGTGGATTGGGGAAGAAGTCTCCTTAAATTAGGAGAGGTTCGGCGTGTGGGTGAGGGGGGCTGAGCCGCGGGTGGTCAGCAGTCAGGTTGAGATGGCTTCCTTTCTGCAGCCACAAAGCAGCTTGTGTCCTAAGCCCCTAAGGTTTCCAGGCCACTGATACCTGCACCCTCCCCCTCAAGGCCTCCACCCCCTTATTTCTTCCTGGGGCATGTCAGAAAGAACATGGGCTGTGGAGTCCGTTGAACCATGGACGTGATTCCTGGACCATTCCCTTTCTAGCTGCATGCCTTGGAGATACTAACTGGACATCCCTGGAACTCAGTTTCCTCGTTCATCAAGCAAAGACATCTGTAAAGTCACAGACCCTTCAACAACTCTTCCCCTTTCCCTCTGGGCCGCACCCTTGAATCCTTTCGAGCATCACATTACGGCCCTCGGAACTCACTCCCTGTAAACAACTGAACTTCCCACGGAGCTTTCCCCCCTGGGTAAAGGCTTCCCCGCCTCCTTCCAGCAAAGCGCCATGCGCCTGGGTATGCCTGAGCCCTGCACCTGTCCCCTCCCAGCAGCACTGACAGAGGGGATGTATCCAGCTTGGGGCTGGTGGCAGCTGCTTTGAGTGCCCCGAGCTGCCACATGATGCACAGGATGCAGCAGGGACGATTACTCACTGCTAATAATTATAGACGGAGACGACACCAGGGGATGGCTGAGCCCAAGGTGGAGGCTCTCAGAGCCTTCTTGTTCTGCATTCTGAACAGGTTCTTGGGGATTCCAGGGACCTGGGTGAGTGAGGCCAGCCCCATTCACTCATTTACGCATGACGTTTCTTTTAATTTTTTTTTAATTTTTATTTATTTTGGAGAGAGCGAGACAGAATGTGAACGGGGGAGAAACAGAGAGAGAGGGAGACACAGAATCCAAAGCATGCTCGAGGCTCTGAGCTGTCAGCACAGAGCCTGACACGGGGCTCGAACTCATGAACTTAAACATACTTTTTTTTTTTTTAATAAACTCTTCAAAATATGGCTGCTTCTCTTTCTCTTCAGGGTGGTACCAGACATTTGGAAGCATAAAAAAAGGAAGTGGTTTATAGCTATATTGCAAAAAAAAAAAAAAAAAAAAAAAAAAAAAATCAGGCATTTATTGTGACTTCCATAGAATCATATGATTTTAAGCTGAAAGGTTTAAATATCATCCAGGCAGAAGTGTCCCTTTCCTTTCCTCAATCTTACAAACGAATAAAGAGAAGTAATTCAGACATGGTGCCCAGAAACCCAGCCCTCCAAATTCCTAAATTTGTCCCTAGTGCTAGGTCTAGTCCCAGGGACAAGAGAGGAGAACAGTATTGAAGGCACCGCAGATCTGAAGCATCGGACGACCTGGATGTTTTTGTCACTTTCTCTCTGTATACGGTTGGGGAAGCCACTTTATTGTGTGACCGTTTCCTGATGGATAAAGGACAGATAAGGAAGCTTTTTATCTTGTTGTTTGTGGAGGACTGGACTCCGCTAGCCAAATGTTACGATGACCACCACGGCAGCTACCATAACTATTCTTATTTCCACACGGGCACACGGCCCTCATTTCCACGGGAAAACGGAACACGGGCAAATGCGTCGTTTACAAAATGCCACAATTTCCCAGGCACGTTCAGAGCCAAACTCACAGACAGAACGGACGGGTACCTCTCCTCCGACTTTTAGCAGAAGTTGTTAAGCGAGGGGAGTGCCAGTCCCCTGTTCATGGCAGGCTGAGCAAGTGTCTATGGCCCCTTTCAGCAGACTCGGACATTAATAGAACCTAATTCTTTAATGGACTCTGGGTGAATTTTTTTTCTCTTGCATCTTGAGGTCTTTAAAAAGCCTGTGGTGAATGGCACTGACATAAACCTTTTATAGAAACAATCAAATATCACTCGGTAAGATAATTAGCATAAGAATAGCACAAAGTCAGTCTGTCCCACACTTGGTGCCAAACATCAAAAGGGCTCCTGCCAGCCTCACCCCTACCCGATTTTGGTGGCGGAAGGGGTGAATTTCCTCCCTCCCCTAGGCAGTTTCCAGAGTGAAGCAGGGCTCCAAGGTGTGCCATGTTTATTCTGGGCTGCGGGACAGATGATGTTCCCAGTGGGCATCACGGGGCAAAGGATGAGGAAGGAGGGAAGGACGGGAGGTGCAGGAGTTTGGGTGCCCGCCGCCCCCCTCCCCCCCCCCCGCCTCCAAGCCCCACCGGGCAGGCCACTTCCCTTTCTAGAAGCAGTGCTGGGCAGGCATCCCCTCCCCACGCCGCCCCTAACTTCCTGCCTTGTCTTTCCAAGTATTTTCTCGTGTTGATCAGGGGCTTGCTTTTGTTTATGACTTTTGGACAAAATATCGCAGGAAAGGAGTGTCCTCTCTCAGGTCCAGATAAGACGCCCACAGGAGCGCCACGTGGACCCAGCACACGCTACTCACCGCGATAAAGCACGTGTGTCTCAGCCTGGAAATGCAACTTCTTAGAAATGGTGACTTGCAGGGGTCCTCTGCTCGGGCCTCAGCCCAGAGAGGCAGACCCCCAGCCCAGGCCAGCGGGCATTCTTCCTATACTGTCACCCGATCACCATGACAGGCGATGGATATTCAAACCGTGGAGCTAAGGAAGTAGAAACACGCGACACCTTTCCGTTTTTCCACATCTCAAGTGTGCAACTGGCATATCAGGAAGAAAACCACAGCCAGGGTTCCTGGCCAGCCTGAAGCCGGGGGATTCTTTCTCACCGTGTGGCCAGAACACAGACCCCAGCCCGGCTGAGCTCGAGACACCGTCTTCTTGCGTCCCCTTTAACTTAGCTGACAGCTATGAAAACGGGTTGCGTTTTTTTAAATAAATAGGCATTTCTCATTAGCTGGGGGCAGTTCGCAGGCATAGGGCCTCCCTGTCCACGGGGAGCTCTCCCGGAAAAAAACAAGAGCCCCGGGTCTCCCGCACAAAAGCCCTGCATACCTGTGCCCCCACACTGGCGGGGCGGGGGGGGGGGGATTATTCACCCATTCTGTTGTGACAGACAGAAAGGGAATTTAGCAAAGCACAAAATTTCCTAATTAGTGCGCCGGGAGTTCTTTGGATGGTAATTTGGAACAAAAAGAGAGAGCCCCACCATGACGGGGTGAGGGAAAGGGAAAACCCAAGCCAAAGAAAAAAGAAAAACCCACAAAAACCAAAAACCAAAAAACAGGCGGTGGGGAGGAACAAGTGGCCCGCTCACGGCAGGCACAGAAAACAGTTCTAGAAGTTTCTCCTAGCCAACAGCATTCTTCTCTTCCAGAGGCTGCTGCTCACATATGGCAACACGATCCCCAGGCACCTACCATATGTAAGGACACAAGGTTTTATGACTTATTGTCGGTAAGATTTATGGAGATGATATACGAGCGGTGATTTTTTTCATCTTCTCATCTCGGGAGCAAACACGGAGAGGCACGGCCCCCAGCCCTGTTGCCGGCCGGGGCTGCGGGATCCTAACACGGGGCCCAGGAAACACTCGGGCCCCGGCCGGGTCTGCTGCTTCCCCCCTTTAATAAAGGGACAGCCTGTGGTAGCAGCAGCAACAATTTATTTGATTAAAATGGGCTACTCTGGAGCTATTTTGCGGTATGTTAATGAGTGCTATATCGTAGACATGTATTAAATTAGATTTCATAAATGTCAGCCGTGTTTGCACAGGAAATGCACCAGCCTAAATGTGGACCGAACGCGGAATTAATTTCCCCCCTCCGGAGCACGCGCATTCCTGCAGGGGTGAAGGCGTGCTGGGGAGGTGAGGACAAGACGCCCTGCTCGCAGGGTTAATATTAGCACTGGTCAAACACAGCAGTTCTGGCTCGCGGCCGCCTTGCAAACAACGAGAATACGAGGGGGCTGAAAGGAAGGAAATAACAGAACTCAACACTTCCTTGGAACAAGCCCTCAGCTTTCTGTGTCACAATATTTCACCTTTCCCTTACATCGGAATCAGCACAAATGCGCGCAGCTTGAGAAAACAGGCCGCAGGAAGAAATGGCAATCTGTGGCCAGAAGCATCCTGGCTTTCGAGAACAGTGATTCCCTGCCACCAGCCACGGAGATGTCCTCGCCAGCTCTCGAGCGTTCGGACGGGCTGGGAGGAAGGAGCTTACCGAGGAACCCCTTTCAGAATTCCGGGCGGAGGGACCCTGAGCCCGCTGACTCTTTCCTGCCTCAGTGTCCTCCCCTACTTAATCTTCCATACCTGGTCTGGAAGAGTTAGATCTCACATGTTCTCTCTTAAGAAGCAAGGAGTCAAAAGAACAGCGCCGTGAACATGAATTTCTGGGGTCGCGGAGATTTTCGTGGCAGGTGCCATAATTCCGAGAAAAATCTGGATAAATAGATTCATCTAGTCAAAAATAAATAAACATTAAAAAATGTTTTTTGAGAGAAAAAAAATAATAACAACGTAGAAGCGACTGTGATTGGTGTCTATGAAACTGCAGTGACCCAATCTCATGCCTCTGCAGTTGGGAGGCAGGGTGATACTTGTGTGTTCCTTTGGACAGAGGCACTTGGAAAAAAGACAGATTGATCCTTCAGCTGTGTAGTTTATAGGTGTCTATCAGTGTTCTTGGATGGCAAACAGAGTGTGTGTCCCTTTAAATGCGATTTTGTGAACGTGAGGCTCCCGAGGGAGAGGGCACCCACTTTAGCCAGCAGCAGCCACAAAAGAAAAAAATTGTTTTGCCTTGTTTTGTTTTCGTGGCCATTCGTTTTGTAATCTTGTTTGGCACGCTTTATAGCCGCTAAGAGCTTAAAAGAAGTGATTTGATCAACGAAGCCAAAGTGAGGTGGCCTTTCCTTTCCACATGGGCCAGATTTGTTTTCTTGTTTCTACGAGTGTTCCAATGAAACGAAATTCAAAGGAAGTGAGCACACATTTGATATACACAAGACTCTTCTTAGGAGTCCTGGGAATCCTAGAGTCTTGGGTTAAAAAGAAGACCTGATTGGATTCCCACCACTACCGCCTCCGAGATCTTGAACGTGTTCAGCAGACTTAATGAGACCCCGAATCCTCTTATCTCCGCTGAGGACACAACTTCCTTCCTGAGATTTTGGACTACAGAGGAGATTAAGCACCTGGGCAACACCGGGGCTCAGTTGATGTTAGTTTTAGTTCATATTTCCATCGCTTTGGGCATAGTTAGCTTTTGGATGAATAGGATTCAGAGTCATTCATTTATTTGCGCACAGACTCACTCAAGACATGTTCACTGAGGACGTGTTATGAGCCGGGGACTATATAGTGGGCACCTGGGATAGGATAGCAAACACGAGAGCTTAGGTCCCTGTCCTCATGGACAGACAGATATTCGTCTACTAAACACATAAATAAGATGACTTCAGATACGGAGAAAAGACGACGGCGAGTATGACAGGGTGCCTGGGAGGGGGAACAGACTAAAGAGGATGGCAAGGGACACCATGAAGAGCTGACACTGACAGGAAAAACAAGAAGCAGGCAGCCAGATAAAGAGAAGAGGAAGGCTATTCTAGGGTAGGGTTGACAAAATACAGGACATTGAGTTAAACTTGAATTTCAGATAAACAACACTTTTCAACGTAAGCGTGACTCCATATTGCATAGGATGTGATTACACAAAAAGAATTATTAACTGTTTATTTGAAATTCCCATGTAACTACACACCTTGTGTTTTTATTTCCTAAATCTGGGGGGCCTATTGGAGGAGGTGGGAACAGCAGGGACAAAGGCGATGCCATGGGAGTGAACTTGGCTTATCTAGGGTGCAGAAAGAAGGTCAGCATATCCAGGGGGTGGGAGATGTGCTTTCGGACAGGAAGTCAGAGCCCCACTATAAAGGATCTGGAGGCTATGATGAGGAGTTTGAGTCAATCAAACACAACGACGTATGTATTTAATCCATGGAATTATCTGGGCCATGAGTAACAGCCCAACTACCACCAGAGGTTGGCAAACAAAGCCTGCAGGTCAAATCCAGGCTGATGCCTGTTTTTGTAAATAAAGTTTTATTGGAACCCGGCCCCACGCCTTTATTTACATGGTGTCCGTGGCTGCTTACCCACTATGGCAGCAGAGTGGAACAGTTGTTACAGAGACCATAAATCCCACAAAACCTAATTTATTTACTCCTCTGTCCTTCAGAGAAACTACGGCATGTCCCAGGAACCAAAACACAACAACTCCTAGGAAAGAGCAACCTCGCTGTGCTGAATCCTAGTTTCCTGCCCACCTTTCTTAACTTCCATCTTCCTATTTTGTGGTTCCTGTTCAATCAGAAACTAATTTTTTTTTCTTTAATGTTTTTTATTTTATTTTTTTGAGAGACAGAGTGCAAGCAGGGGAGGGGCAGAAAGAGAGGGAGTCACAGAATCCGAAGCGGGTTCCAGGCTCCTGGCTGTCAGCACACAGCCCGACACTGGGCTAGGTCTCACAAACCACGATATCATGACCTGAGCCGAAGTCAGCCGCTTAAGGGACTGAGCCACCCAGGTGTCCCCCCGCCAAGAAATTAAATTTTTAGATAAATGTTTTTTTTTTAATTTTTTTTTAATGTTTTTATTTATTTTTGAGACAGGGAGAGACAGAGCATGAACGGGGGAGGGTCAGAGAGAGGGAGACACAGAATCTGAAACAGGGTCCAGGCTCTGAGGTGTCAGCACAGAGCCCGATGCAGGGCTCGAACTCACGGACCTCGAGATTGTGACCTGAGCCGAAGTCAGATGCTTAACCGACTGAGCCACCCAGGCGCCCCTAGATAAATGTTTTAAAACAATCAAGTGTTCAAGTTTTTGAGTCTGGTACTAAAATGGAAAGAAAACTAATTTGATTCCAATGTGTGGTTGCTAATAATACTCAGATTCATTAACCCGTTATGACACCATCATAAATGAAGACTTGTTTCTTATTTCATAGACTTATGTCCATTAAGGTTATTACTTTCTCTGTTAAGAGGTGAGCACAGGACATCGGTCCATGTTAAGTATACATAATTTATATGCAAATTACACGGTGGCCAAGGTGGGATTCATGCGGAATTACCTGATTTTGAGGACGGCTACGAAAGAAACAGGCAGAACTTTTGTAAATGCTCTGTTCTTCTTAAGAAAACTAAAATAATAATAAAGCTCTACCCCGACATTGAAAAATTAACGCTTTTAAAAGTTAAGGCTGAGGGGTTTCTGGGTGGCTCAGTCGGTTAAGCTTCCAAGTCTTGGTTTCATCTCAGGTCGTGATCTCAGGGTTTGCGGGTTCGAGCCCTGAGTCAGGCTCCGAGCTGAGAGTGCGGAGCCTGCTTGGGATTCTCTCTCTCCCTCTCTCTCTGCCCCTCCCCTGCTCATTTTTTCTCTCAAAGTAAATAAACTTAAATTAAAAAAAAAAAAAAACCTTAATGCTGAAAAGCAGGAACAAGGCAGCATGGTGGCCAGCCAACAGATAATAGTGATAATTTGGATTCTACCACGAGCCAGCTGAAAGCAGTATGCCCCCTAAACCTGAGTTTCTTTCTCCCTAAGACGGGAACGATCCCACCCACGGACACACAGTAATTTCTGGGGACATTAGGCACTTTTGCCTTCATGAGTGCCTCCTCCATTAAAAATATTAAAAATTCTAGTGCTTTCTGACTACGTGGTGTAAAGATGAATATAATCCAGGCTGGGTTGTATTCATTTGTTCCTGTGGATTTTAAAATAAATTAAAACGCTGATACAGGATCCCAAAAGGATCTTGAGTCTTAAGCGCTGTGTCTGCTGTGCCCAAATGAGGAAGTCGGCCCCGGCCTCCCCTGCTCCCAGGAATTGCCAGCCAGGACTCCAGGAGGTGATGCGAGCAAGTGGGGACCACATAACAAACGCAATATGGCTGTTGTTGATTATGTGCTGATACACATACCTTTCAAAAATCAAAACAGTTGGGGGCACCTGGGTGACTGAGTCGATTAAGCGTCCGACCTTGGCTCAGGTCATGATCTCACTGTTTGGGGGTCCGAGCTCCACATCGGGCTCTGTGCTAACAACTTGGAGCCTGGAGCCTGCCTGGGATTCGGTGTCTCCCCCTCCCTCTGCCCCTCTCCCCTCTCTAACTCAAAAATATAAACGTTAAATTTTTTTATAATAAAATAAAAATCAAAACATTCGTGTTATAGCCAATTTGTCAAGTTACGCTTCTAAAAATAAAATAAAAGGTGTTCCCATTCAAGTTGTAATATCCACACATTTTCATTAGAGAAAATGAGAGCACGCAGAAATGAACACAAAAGGAGAAAATAAAAATCACTCAGAATATGCTCTTACCCAGAACTGACAGTTCCTAATGCTTTAATACATACCCCTATGCTCTTTTCTTGTTTATATAAGGATGATGTTAGTTGTAACAGAATTGAAACACACTCTACACACTTTTTTTGTAACTATTTTCCCCACCTACCCAAAGAGAATATCTGTCATCCTATTATTCTTTCAATATCAGCTTAATGATATTATAGTATTCCATATTATAAAAGCACGCATATTCATTTATATGATCTCCTCTCATCCAACATTCCCATCTTTTTTTAAATTTACCATGATAGAAAATGTTGTGATGAATAACCCTGTGGCCACAAGTCGATGATGTCGTTTTTTATTTTTAAAATGAAATTCCTGTGGGCTTAACACTATCTGGAGTGTGGCCTCCCTGAGTAAAAAAAAGATCTTACTACACAGTTGGAGGAGGAGACCCACGAAAATAAAGGGCAAAATTAATGGCCCGGTTCCTCGTCAACAAACAGGGTCCTGGGGCCAGAAAGTTCGCCTTGGCCACAGGGCGGGAGCTGAGATGGAGAACAATGTTCCGCATGCTTTTCTCATTTGGATTTAAAACCCAGCGGTTTTGAAAGTCAGTTAATAACCCAAAAACTTGTTAGTTACCGACCACTGCTAATAAGAAAAAAAAAAAGTTAATTTATATGTTAGAACATTCACTTGGACTCTTCATGTTCTTCCTGATTTTACCGCAGTTACAAAATCTGGGAGTCCAGCACTATCGCGCTGTTAGCTGGGTAATACTGCACAAGGTCCCTGTACCAAAATTTCTTCTCTGTAAAACTGGGAAATAAAACCTACAGCCCACAATTTGGGAGGGCTGAGTCAGAGAGTAGTACCATGGGGCCAGCGCGGTGCCAGGCACACAGTAGGTCCACAAAACCATTAGCCTCTGCCCCCACCCCCCCTCCCTTGCTCAGCAGAATCGTCTGTGAGGACTTTCCCAGTCAACCTGGATGTAAATTGATTTGTTGAAAAGCTTTTGTGGTGCTTTAGCCACAGAAGCCCAAAGAACTGGTGATCACGTACAATGATCCTTTGCGATCTTCTTCCTTTGAGTTAACTCATCTTTTTACTTTGTCTTTCAGGCAGAAAAGACATTTGGCCTTTTGAGGGAAGATGAAGGGGGGGGCACTTCAACTGGGAACATCTACTGCTTTTGACTTTTGGGCATGAACTACATTCCAGGAGAGGAGGAAACTTATTTACAGGGAAGTCGCAGAGCGGATTTCATCATTCCCATTTAACAGAGAAGAAAATGGAGACTGGGAAAGGCTGGAAAACCTGCTTTGTATCACAGAGCCAATAAATGCCAGAAGCAGGATCAAACCACAACTCAGCCCCGCCCCCCCCCCCCACGTGAATCACTTCCTGAGTTCTTATCATGTAGCGAACACTGTGCTCAGTTACCTTCCTACCTTCTACATGCTTCTAGATACTACTAGATGCTTCTAGATACTACTAGATGCTTCTGGGTGGTTGTTTTGTGTTTTTTTTTTTAACGGAGATATAATTGACATAACCTTGTACGTTTCAGGGGTGTGACACAATGATTCAATATTTGTATATCTTGCAAAATGATCACCCAGGTAAGTCCAGTTAACATCCAACACCACTCATAGTTACAATTTTTTTTTCTTATGATGAGACGTTTCAAGATCTTCTCTCCTAGATACTTTCAAACGTGCCATATAGTATTATTTGCTACGGTCATCATGTTATACATTACATTCTCATGACATTTCTTTTACGACTGGAAATTTCTACCTTTTGACTCTCTTCATACACATCCCAAACTCCCCTTCCCTCCCCACACCTCATGCAACCACCAATCTGTTCTCTACAACCAAGAGATTGGTTTGGGGTTCGTTTGCTTGTTTTTTACATTCCACATATAACTCAGGTCATGTGATGTTCGTCTTTCTCTGTCTGGTTTATTTCACTTAGCGTGACACCCTCAAGGTCCTTCTGTGTTGTGGCCATTTGCAAGACTCCACTCCTTTTTATGGCTGAATAACATTCCATTGTGTATCTACCACAATTCCTTTACCCATTCATCCAGCCGGGGGCACTTGGGTTGTTTCCATATCTTGGCTATTGTAAATAAGGCTGCAATGAACACGAGAGTGCACATATCTTTCCAAGTTAGTGTTTTCGTTTTCTTTGGATTTTACTGGATTATATGGTAGTTCTCTTTTGAATCTTTTGAGGAATTTCCTTACTGTTTTCTGTAGCAACTACACCAACTTCCATTCCCACCAACAGCACACAAGGCGTCTTCTAGATAGGATACTTCTAGATATTTCTAAGCATTTTTACCTTCTAGCCCTGAGCTGTCCAAGAGGTGGCTACTGAGCCCTTGAAACGTAAGCAGTGCCACTGAGGAACTGATTTTTTATTTCATTTACTTCTGTAATGGAGTTAAACTTAAATACTAATACTTGATTTCGTTATTGGAAAACTTTTAAGTACGTTTGGAAAAACTGGGGGAGGTGAATCTACTTCTTCAACTGTAAACATTACGAAATCTAAATAGAGATCAAGTATTTCTGATAAAATTGTAGCATCCCATAGGAGAGGTGTTACAAGTATATACAATGCACACTGGATCTGGAAGATTTAGCATGAAAAAGAGGAATAAAATATCTCGTTCACATCTATATACTGATTACAGGGTGAAATAATATTTTGGATATAGTGAGTTAAACAAAGTCCATTAATATAATAAATTCTGCCCGTTCGTTCTTACCTTACCTCATGTGACTAATCAAACCTCTGAAATTACAAACGGGTATTGGTTGTTTT
Organism: Panthera leo; assembly: GCF_018350215.1. Lineage (NCBI taxonomy): Eukaryota > Metazoa > Chordata > Mammalia > Carnivora > Felidae > Panthera > Panthera leo. Next base: position 52,934,697 of record NC_056693.1, read on the forward strand.
ACATGGGCACACCTCCATCACCCCATACTTTTAGATTCTTACTAAAATTTTCTCCGGGCTCGAATCCTGCTCCATAGTCAGTTCCAACGTGTCAAGTGAGACCCTGCCTCCAGCTCCAGAATAAAACAGGTCGTGCGACCCACGGTCGAAGGATCAGAAAGCCAATTTTCCTCAGATAGGAGTGGGATTCAAGGGTCTAGCCATTCAGCTGACGTTGACCATCCTCATGGTCACGGGGACTGGTTCACCGAAGGACATGTGCCCTAGGTTAATCTAAGCAAAGTGAATCCAAATATATCTGGACAGAAGGTTCATATGAATGATGCTTTTTTCCTCCGGGGTCTGCTAACAGGAAGGACGGTGTGAACTTGGAGCTCCCAGAGCCCATACTTAGAGCATAGAATGAAGTCCTAAAAAGGAGCTGACACAAAAAACAGGCATCACTGAGAGATGCAATGAAACCCACCCCGATGACATCACTTGAGCCCCTGGATCGAACCATGCCTGAAGCCCATATATACATATATCTGCATTCCTGATTCACATGAGCCACCGAACTACCTTGTTTTCTGCTCAAGCCAAATGAGCTGTATTCCTGTGATTGGTACCAAAAGTCCAGGATACTGTTCTCCTTCCTTTAGATTTGTCCTGAGGACCACATAGGATAATGGGTAGGAAACTCCTAGGCAACTATACGCTATTCCACCTTTCAACTATCATTGTGGTTTTAGAAGGGAAAGAAAAAATAAACACAAAGAGCAGGCAACCTGAGCAAAGCCCACCATCAATGACTTGAGATACAAATCAAAACCTAGGTTTGCAAAGAGCCCCATTCAGTACACTTAGCCCCCGTGGCTGGTTATCTCATCCAGCTGCTACTGGGTACACCTTGTCCACCTGCTGTGCCCTGGGCTGCCCCAAACATCTGCTGCTACCTTCCCTGGGCTCGAACAACGCCATTTGTCCGCCATTTCTACCTGGTTCTTCCCGCAGACGATTCTGATGTTGCGTATTCATTTTTTTCCCATTCATTTGCTTGTTTACTTATTTGGAGGGGGTGATGTCAGCCCAGTAATCTGGGTCTGTGTTTGGAGAGCTCACATGTGTAGCAGCTGGACACAACCCTTTAGGCGGGCTCTCTCTCTCTCAGGTTACAGTCAAGGGTGTTCCTTCCCCCCACCTTGAAGGCCCTGCCTGAAGACCCCCTCAGACCTCATTTTCTCCATTTGTCTCCCCTCCACCTGCTGCTTTCCGCCTCTCCTTTTGGGATTCACTTGACCGAGAAGCCTCTCCTGACAGCTCCTGGCGGGCCTCTGTGCTCCCCTCTGACTCTCCATCCTGGCCCCCATTATGCGGGTGAGAAGCTATTCTGTTTATCTGTCTAGCCAGCTCTCCAGTAGACCGCGACATCCTGAGGGCAGGAATCGGACTGGATTTGGCTCCGTGCCTCTCTAAACTGGGGCTGTAGGGGCTGGAGCCTCGGGGATGATTCGCAGGTATACAACGAGAAAATGAATGGAGCCAAGCGACCAAGAGCCCTCCTGGTCTTTCAGACCTTCCTGGGTGCCCCAAAGCTCTTCTGTTGCCAAGCAACTTCCGCGTGTCTCTGTTGACGCTGAAAAACTACAGCTTTGAGTGAAATAAGAGAAGCGTCTCTCAAGTGCCTCTGCCTCTTCCACGTGTACCTGGAGGTTTGGGGTGGGGGTTCCTGGTCTCCCCACCAAGGCCTGGAGGCAGTGTTAGTCACCTGAGACAATGGAGGGGTCCCAGAGGCCTCAGCCGTAGGCATGGGCAGCACCAGCCAATGGTTAGACCTGTTTTCTGCAACCACCTCTAACTGGCCACCAGCTCAATACTCGGCTGTGTCAAGGACAAATGTTATGAAGACCATGGTGTTACCTTGGAATCTTTCAAAGTGGCATTTTCCCTTTAATTGTGAGCTTGGGAGGATGAGAGAGAGAGAGAGAGAGAGAGAGAGAGAGAAGGGAGGGAGATTGAAGGAGGGAGGAAGCAAGGGGAAGGAGGGAGACAGGGAGGAAGGGAGGGAGAAAAGAGAAACAAAGAGAAAGAAAGAAAAAGGAAGGAAGGAAGGAAGGAAGGAAGGAAGGAAGGAAGGAAGGAAGGAAGGAAACATTGTCTTCTCCCTAGAGATCACAGAAGAAGAGAGGGATGGGCCCCGGGGTTACCAGAGGCCACGATACAACAGCTGCCATCAGAACATGTCCTGTGATGGACAGAGAAAGAGACACTCCGTGGAATGCATGAATAAGTCACTCTGGAAATAGTGCATTTCAAGTCCATCACTGGGCAAGAACCAGGCTGAGATGTGCTGTAAACAACATGATGTCTTTAAATGTCTACTGGAGCTAATTAAGTTGGAGATGCTTTTCTTTGGCACATCCTTGGAGGGTTACCTTGGGGCCTTATTCGGGAACATCATCTCCCAGAATTAAAAAAGAAAAACTCTGTGGCCCTCACGCTGCTGCACTGGCCCATCTCCGGGCAAGTTCAGTCATGAGTCCACACAAATCTCCTGCCCAATAGCCCGATACCTGCTGGCAAAGAACGAACGGACACGAAACGGGACCGGTGGAGAGGACAGAATCTGCAATCTTCTGTGTGTCTCTTCTTCCTCTCCCTGCCCCATCTGCCTGGCTGTTTCTCCCCTCTGAGGAGCACTGCCCTTTCCTGATGCCATAAGCTGAAGTAATTTGCTTTTAATTAGGACCACAGTCATTTCCAAAAGAGACGGGAAAGCAGGCTGGCTCTTCAGAGTTCAAGTGGATTTGATGCACATGGTAAATTCAGATCACACTGGGGGTAGCCAAGCTGAGTGGCTTGTCCCTAATGTTCTGGGCTCCTCACTCCGGTCAACAAGGGTCTACTCATATGCAGCACCGGTTAATAGGTCAGAAGGGGTGCGGAGAAGGGGGAACCGTGACCCCTGGTTCCCTCTGTACCTGGTGCTGAAATTATCCGGTTGATGGGGTCTGTGCTCTCCTGCAATGCACCTGCCTGGTATCATGGTCTATGCACCATTCAAACACTCTTCCCTGCAGCTCAGCTCCCCCAGCCCCACCCGGGATGGGTATCTCCATAATTTGCAGTTCCTGCTGGAAGAACTTCAGCCGTTTGTTGGGGGTGGCAAAGAGAAGAGAAAGGGACAGGAACACAGGCTTTGCGGCCTTGACCCCACAAGCATCTTCCACCCGGAGTTCTGAGCTGGGGACCAAGTCTTCCTGCCTCCCTGTGGTTCCAGGCCAGGTGTCCACTGCGGCCCCTTCCTTCTAGAAGTCGCACCTGGGAGCCTCAACCTGGCTTCCACTCTGGCTTTCCGCTCCCTTCTCCCTGCTCCCCGTACCCGCACATTTTATGACGATAATTGGAAAGGAAAGAAAGGTAGCAGCTTTGTTTACAGTGCAATTAACATCTGAATAATTTACTAGGAAATAAGCTGGAGATATATTCAGCACATAGAGCCTGCTCCCTTTCTAAAGCCAGCTTGAAATCCTTAGAGGCGGGACTGTCTGCCCCCTTCCCCTGGGCTGAGCTGGGTCTCCGTTGGACAACCAGCCACTGGCATCAGCACCTCCCTGCTTCTGACAAACCCCAACTGGAAATTCTCAGGAAGACCCCACTGCCCGCACGGGGAGCTCTGCGAAGGTTCCTGTGCCCCCTCTGTCCGGGCCTGCCCCCGGCCCACCGTCTCACCAAGGCCACCTCCGCTTCCAGATGGCTTCTGTGCCTGGCACAGATCCCATTTGGAAGAAAAGCCTGTTGGGGGTTAAGAGTGAGAGGCCCAACACCTGGTGATGATCACAGGAGGCTGACTCACGACTCCCCTGCTCCACGGGGCCCTGCCCAACCCCCACCTCGGGAGATCCGCACGTCCGAATGAGTTGGCACAAAGAAAGCAGCTTAGGACGTGGGCCTGGCAGGGGAGAGGGTGCTGTCTGCATGAATAGCACCCGGCTTACCCCTCCAGCTGGCTTTGATTTGCGCTTCTGGTTCACCAAATAAGCACAATCCTGCTCCGTCATGCTAAGCGTGCCCTAGAGCTGCTGTCCTGCTTCCAAACACATGGCTGGCCACTAAGCACTGTAGGAAGGGAACGACACTTTGGACGGTGGGTGTAGATCGGAGCTTGGGTTGGGGCAGTGGGGATTCTTGCCAGGAACATTGTGACAAGGAGTAAGGTTCTCTCCGTGAGACGTCCCGGACAAAGTGACTTAAATCCAAGCAGGTAAATAGTTAATCAGTCTCTTCCACGTTTTGGGAACTTACAGGGCTGCAAGTACCCCCCGCCCCCGACAGCGCTTTTATTTAAATGAGAACGGGGTGCCCCTTCCTCCGGGCAAAGGGAGCCCCTCCCCCACTTGCCAGGGCGCGTAGTTCAGTGATTCATATGCAGGTGGGATTTCCATCCTCACTTGGCCCCTTAGCTGAGGGCCTCTGTGCAGTGTACAACCTACTCAACCATACAGAGCACCCCAAGTACCTGGTAAAGGAAAGCGGCATGGTGGTGAGCCATGAGTCCTAAAGTCGAACACGGAGGCTGAAGATGGTAGTTAAAGACCAAGGTTTGTGGAGCCAGCAGCATGGATTCGAATTCCACCCGGCTCACATACTAGCCAAGTAACATTACACAAGTTGTTGAATTTCTCTGTACCTCGGCTTCTTCCTTTGTGTGGCGAGCACAAAACAGATCTTAAGAGTGTGCGTACATCCATTATCCACCTCCTTATTAAATGTTTAAATATTGCCAGGCCCCTCACTGATAGGAAACTCCAAACAAATCATTTCATCTCTCTGTGTCCTGATTTGATTCGGAGAGATTTTACTGAAGGTGCCTCTTTGAAGTCCTAATTGGACACTCTCTTTCTCTCAAAAATAAATAAATGTTAAAAAAAAAATTTATAGGGGCGCCTGGGTGGCTCAGTTGGTTAAGCGGCCGACTTCGGCTCAGGTCATGATCTCACGGTCCATGGGTTCGAGCCCCGCGTCGGGCTCTGTGCTGACAGCTCAGAGCCTGGAGCCTGTTTCAGATTCTGTGTCTCCCTCTCTCTGACCCTCCCCCGTTCATGCTCTGTCTCTCTCTGTCGCAAAAATAAATATATGTTGAAAAAAAAAATTTATAAAGGGGGGGGCGGGTGCCTGGGTGGCTCAGTCTGTCGAGCGTCCGACTTCGGCTCGGGTCGTGATCTCCCGGCTCATGAGTTCGAGCCCTGCGTCGGGCTCTGTGCCGACAGCTCGGAGCCTGGAGCCTGCTTCGGATTCAGTGTCTCTCTCTCCTCCACTCACACTGTCTCTTTCTCTCAAAAATAAATGTTAAAAAAATTTTTTTAAAAGAAGTCGTAATTGGAGACCTTCACCAATGTGTATGCCCTCCTCCTGACACACTCTAGCTTGTGCTCTGACTTGAGAATCCCACCTTTGCACACCCCGACTTGTCCCTTATTTGCAGCATGAGCACGAGCAGCTGAAGAGGTCACGGCCTTTCTGCACCGAGAAACAGGACTTCACGTTACTTCTCGGGAGTTCCCATGTGAGGGGCTCATCGAGAGAATCACACAGTGTGGTTGATGCTGGGCAGAGCATGGTCCCTTACTATCTATCATGGGGTGAACTGTGCCCCCTTGGCCCCCAAAGTCATAAGTCCAAGTCCCAACCCCCAGGACCTCCAAATGTGACCGTGTTCGGAAAGAGGATCTTGGCAGATTCGTCAGTTAAGATGCGGTCGCACTGGAGTAGGATGAGCCCCATTCCAGCGACAGCTGTCCTCGTAAGAAGGGGAGATTTGGGGACAGATGCTCACACAGAGAGAACCCCAGGTGAACACAAAGGCAGACACGGGGGTGACGGTCCACAAACCAAGGAACACCAGAGACTGCCAGTGAACCGACCCGGAAACCGAGGGAGAAGCTACAATGCAGTCTCGCTCCCAGCCTTCCGAAGGAACCAACCCTACAACAGACACCTGAATCTCGGACGTCTGGCCCCCAGCACCGTGAGACGATACGTTTCTCTCAAGCCACCCGGACCGTGGCTCTTTGTCATGGCGGCCCTAACAGACTAAGTACCTCAGGTAAAAGGGTTCCCCCTTCGTGTTCCTGAAGCCCACAGCACATCATGGGACCCAGATCTGGGCCTCGGCAAAGCCACACTTTGCTACATGTCATGGCCCTTCTGCAGTAGCTCGAGAACTGTCCAAGCTGTGAATCTGAGATCCTCAGTCATTTAATACGCTTCTTTTCCCACAAAGGATTTAAAATAGCTTAAGGGAAAAGCACAAAGCTAGTGTAACTGGTAAAGATGCATCGGTATAACCAGAACAAATAGAAATCCAAGGATTTCTATTGCGTTTTGCTGGTTGTGTTTTGCTTTCTGCTCTGGCCACCAGGAAGCTCAAAACCACGTATGCAGTTCAACCGTTTCTTCCGTTCAGGACGCAGCTCTGAGCTTCTCGGTGGCAGTTAGGCACCAGGCCCGTGCGGGCAATGACCCTTTTGTACCCTGTCATTCTTCAATAATGGGAATTGAGCGGGAAATCCAGGTCCCTTAAAGGAGCTCGGAGAGGAGAGAGGCACAACCTCACACTCTAACAGGAAAGGGCCTACTACGTGGAGCCCGGAGGGAAGGCTGAAACTGGCTTCCATTCTCTAGGCACGTGTCACCGCTCATGTGCACCCAGGTTCTGCTCAGTGCCACCCACTGAATGCAGGTCCCCCAGGAAATCCAAGGCAGGGCCATGAGTTAGGCTCACGGTGTTTTTAAAAACTGGGGAATTTCACAGGTGTTTAAAAATCCAGAGGTTTTTCTTCCTTCTTAGTAAATCAGGAAGATCTAACACCACCGGTCCCCTGCGTCCTCAGGCGGAAGTGACAGACTACAGCTGCTCCTTTACACGGAACACAGGGCCCCAGTTTGCCCCAGTCCTTCTCACTCTCTATTCTCCTGCCATTAGCCCCCTGTAGGTGCTGAGCTGTGTGTCCTGATCCATTAGCACCTTCAGAGGGAGGTGGTACAGGAGTGACAGTTCTCCCCATTGTACAGGTCAAGGAACTAAAGCCCAGAGGCAAATAGGCTCTGATGGGAAGAAAGCTCCCTGACTCGTGCAGTAAACAACACGTGCAACCGCACACCGGCCCCTTCAAGGTGGAGTGAATTGCCAGCGTCTGCAGACCGTGGTGAAGTTTAAATAAAATAATAAAATAAAGTATGCATGGTGACTAACACAGTGGTATGCTTATAAATGTTTCACAATAAGCTCACTGCAGGAGGGAAACCCTAATTTGTAACGTTTGCCAATTTCTGTTGTGTAAATGCTTCCATCATGGCTCATTTCAAGTTACCAATGTGAAGTCAACTGAAAATTTAACAACTGGCTCTTAAGGACCAGTTACAAGCAAGATACAGTTCATTACCACGCTGGCTGGTGCTGGCTTAAAAGAGCCAAGTGTGAAATTTATACGTGATGTTTTATACTATATGGTATGTTACATTTTGTTATGTTATATATTATACTTATAAAAGCATACTATATTCTTTTAATACATATCTTTAATACATAATTTAAATGGGAAAGATACCGTTTTAATAAATGATATATGGTTTTAATAGATAACGGGAGTTCATAAATACTTTATTCCCTGTTAAAGATTATGTAATAAAATAAATGCTACGTTTTAAAAGATTATAAAGAAAAAAGTAGAACACCCGTACACGTTCATTTCTTCCTTTCCTTGCCATAAACTGCAGGTGCAGATATCAGGCCAGTCCTTCCTCTGCCCTCTCCGAGCCCCACTTCCAAGGGTTAGAATCCAAAGAAAAATCCAGATCCAGGTAGGGATGCTTCAGTGGCACGTCTGGATGGATTCCTGAGAAGCAATGACTTCTTCACGGCCTAGAGCTGCTGATGGGATCTTGCCAAGGCCCGGATTCTGCTGCTTATCTGATGGGAGCCACCAGCCCTCGGCCCCAGGAGGGCGGACAGAGATGCTACCTGTCCCAGAACGGCACGCCTCAACCCACGAGGCTCTCTTGCTACGACTCCACACACACACACACACACACACACACACACACCACACTACATGCAGACACACACCTGTGTGTGGATACACGTGCACACAGGTGCACACACACGTCCTCAAACACACCTGTGTATACACACACACCCGGAATTTTTCTTTAGAATCTTCCTGCAAATGATCATCATAGATTGAGGGGCGCCTGGGTGGTTCAGCCGGTTAAGTATCCGACTTTGGCTCAGGTCATGATCTCGAAGTTCATGAGTTCGAGGCCCGTGTCGGGCTCTGTGCTGACAGCTCAGAGCCTGGAGCCTGTTTCGGATTCTGTGTCTCCCTCTCTCCCTGTCCCTTCTCGCTCACTCTCTCTCTCTCTCTCTCTCTCTCTCTCAAAAATGGATAAACTTCAAAAACAAAATCTATAACGATAGACTGAAAGCCTCTGTATTCCCCAAATTCAAGGGCACTGCCTCAGACTTAGGAAACCATGCGCCTTCTGTGATCCAATAAATGCCATCGACAGAGAAGACTTTTTCACAGTTAACCATCCGTTGAGCTTTCACTACGAGCCCCAAGTTTCATGTACGTCCACCCGCTCACTCCATCCTTGCAGCCAAGACAGAGGCTGTGTTTTCATCCCCCGTTTTTCCAAGAGGAAACCGAGGCCCAGGAAGTCGGATCAGTGTGCGAAGGGTCACAGAGCCGGCCCAGCAGCAGACTTTCTGGCTAGTCTACTCGAAGGGCATTTTTCTCTTCTCGGGGGCTTCATCCTTCAAGCCCCTTTTCCAGGAGGGTGCTGGTTTTAGGATTTTCATCAGAAGTCAGTCTGCCCCCGAATCACATGAAAATGACTGGCCCCAACTGCCCAGCAGTGACAGAATCCTGTTTTGTCTCTGGCGTATTCTAGGTGGTTTTCCAGTGTAACCAACACATTCAGCCCTCTGTGGCACGGAAGTGTGAAAGGTGAGGAAGGCAGAGTGACTCACAGAGGGCCCCACCCCAGCGAGGAAAGAAAGGGAAGGTCTCCCATTAAAGGGAGGGCGGCTGCTCTCGGGAAAACGCTTTAGACAAGAAGGCGCAAGAAACACAATAGATTTGTACCAAAGGGTTATTTCCCACCTCATTCACCCCACTTGGCTACAGCTCACTTCCGCAAGTTTCTCCAAATGGGATTCACTTACCAAGGATTTGCCGGTCGAGAGGGTATTTAACAAGGAGACCCCTGTGCCAACCTCTGTCTTGCGACCGATCGCACATTCCATGAGCGGGTTTCACGGACCCTCTGCTCCCAAGAGGACCTTGAACCCCCTCGGAGGCCGGGGCTGTGTTGCCAGCCTGACATCCTCAGTGCCTGGTGAGAGTCGGGACAAGTTCAAGGGTGGAGCTGAAGGGATCCAGGAGGCAGGGTTCTCACTGTGTTAAGCAAAGGGGCATTCCTCCATGGGGAGAACACACATCACCCAGGGGGACTCTTTCCCCAGGCTCCATACCCACTTGCCAGAGAGAGATCTGCGTGTTCAGAAATCTTGCCCTTCAGAGTCACGGGTTGGGGTGTTTTCAGAAGTTGTTCAGACAGAAACGAAATGGTCAGAGGGACCCTGGTTCTCTTGCTAACTTTAGCATCCGTCCCGGCCACCCAGAGAGTGCGGGTCGGGGACTAAGAATGGGAAGAAGCCCCGTGGGTGTGCGTGCACCTGTCTGCAGATGTGTGTGTACCTTACACACCCTAGTAGGGCAGAGAGCGTGTCGTAAGGAAAACATGGGGCCACATTGACATCACAGGGGTGGGAGGGCCTTGGGGCGCAAACCACTGGGTGGCCTATTTGGGATTGCATGGGGATACTGGACAGAGCCATGCACCCCGCTCGAAACGCCTCAGCAAAGAGTCCCTGTAAAGTTGGGCCGATCTGACCTCGCGTTACCCTTCAAGGGGAGGGAGGCCCGGTGGTCCAGGACCCGCAGAGAGCCAGGCACGGCATGGCACCCACGGAGCCGCCCACGGAGGCCGTGCACGCTCCCCCATTGGACATCTGTGGGGAGGGCACCTCGGACAGATTCCTTCAGGCCCTCCTGCTGGCCCACCCCGCTCAAGCACACAGCAGCCGGATCGGGACCCCTGCCTTCCGAAAGCCCCTGGCCCCTCTCTGGAAGCTTCCAAAGCGCAGCAGGCCCCTCAGCCACAGATTTCAGAGACAGAAACTGCAGGCTGGCACTGGGCATTTCTCAATCACACCATTTCCTTTCCCCTTATAATAGAAACTTCTGCCTGGGCTGGGAAGGGGGCCTTCTCCCTTCCCCCTGGGAGAGCACAGGGCAGGCCAGAGTTTCCGGGGCTGGCCTCCCTCTGCCGGCTGGGCTCCTGGCAGGCCCATTCGCTGGGACAGGACTCGCCGGGCACCAGGACGCCGGGGCTTCTGCTGGGCACGTCTCGGGGGGCTGGAATGCCATCCCTTGGAGAGCTCTGTCTCTTAGAGACGCCAGGTCTGAGCGGCTTCAGGAAACAGCAGAAGCCTGTGGCTCCGGGTGTGTGTGTGGGGGGGGGGGGGCGGGCAAGGGGTTCCCACACGCCAAGCTCCAAGGCCCTTTGTGGGGGGTTCCCTCAGGCATTTCTAATTACAGGAGTTATTTCTGCCCCGCAGATTATGTGGTTCCTGCACTTGGCATGAGGAATGAATCAAGTCATTATTAACTCGGCAAGTGTCAGCCCTGGGTCCGGAGGCCCCCGTATGGAAACAGAGCAGTTAATACACGGGCGGATTAGGTGGCTCTCAGGCTACGCCACAATTAGAAACGCAGGACGTTTGAAATATTAACTGGGGCGTGTGGGGAAGAGGCAGCGCCCGGCCTCCCTGCCAAGGAGATAGCAGCCCTGAGGAGGGTACGGAGTGTTATGTAAGGATTGGGCCGTGGGAAGTGGTGTTTGCAGGGAGCTCGCTGTGCGTCAGTGTTCTTGTGTGCGTGTCCCCCGCCTGATCTTCCCTGGGGCCCTGCAGACGGGACCGTCTCCCATTTGACAGAGGCAGGAACGGGCAGACGCTCGGGGGTGGGGGGGGGGAGCAAATCAGGTCCCCAAGTCTGCACAGGGAAGAAGTGTGGATGGGAATCTGCACCCTGGTGGCCCCCGCCCCCACCCCTGTGCCCTTGCTCATATCTGCCCACCTCCACGGAGAACTGAGATGCTACTAAAAAGAAGGGCTAAGAAAAACACGACGCTAGCAATTAATCCTAGTAGCTGCTTTAACTGAGCACATACTACGTGCACACAGCTGTGTTACAACTGGTGTAGGTATACTGGCGTTTCGTGCTTGGAGCATCGCAGAAAGCAGGGACTGTCACAGGGCCCCTTATATAGTTGAGGAACTGAGATATCCTGAGAGTTGTAAAGGAGTTAAAAGACCCGGGATTAGGTCTGGCCTCCGGCCTGCCTGCTTCCCAAGTCCCCCCTGCTGCAAAGGTGCCACTAGGCCTTTCCAACTCCAAGAGGCAGAGGCGGGGGGGGGGGGGGGGGGAGCCCTTGTCTTCCTCCATCCATCCACTCATCCCGGAGAAGCCTTCCTGAAACCCCATCAGGTGCTGGGCCTTGTGCTAGGCACGCAACACGCAGCCACTCACATAACTCTCCCTGCCTCCCCAGGGGGCAGGTACGACTTACTACTCTTCACAGTCTATGACCAAAACCGAGTTTCGGGGAATAGCATCTCCCTCCTCTGCTCCAACTGGTCCAAAGGCGCAAAGCCTGTAACCGTCAGAGAGAGAGAGAGGTCCGTGTCAAACAGACCGCAAAGACAGAGGCCTACAGATGGCAGAGAGAAGAGGGAACGTGTCGGAGGGACCAGCTCGGACCCACACATGGGAGTCACTCAGAGGGAGGATGGCAACTGTGGAGACAGGTCACTGGGGAACCCAAAGCTACCGATGGCGAAATAGCAACAGCGGAAGATAACATTCGACAAGACCTCATGGCTCACGGACCTCATGTGCTAGGCTTCTGTGTGTTCGCGATTGTGTCTGGGGGTCGGAGGGGCTTTGGAGGGGGGTCGTTTTACTTTTTTGGGAGAGGTCTTCTGGCCCCGCTTCACCGAGGTGCCTGTTTACAGCGTAGGGAACAGACAGGCACAGTCAAAACCAGATTCCTTGGGTTCAGTTCTATTTTCCACTTCCCTAATTACAACATTCCTTCCCTTTGGACACGGTTCAAGTTCTCCATTCCCTTGAGATGCAGTGCTAACACCTGGACGTGGGAAGGAAGCAACCGATCGTGTGTTTCTAAGGATGGTAAGAGAGGAAAGCCAGCAAGGGGGGGCCCTCCCGGCCCAGGTGGGCAGCCCCCTTGGGCCCCAGCTCCCTGGAGTGGGGTGATGTGAGCACAGACCTCATCCACAGAGCTGGAAGGGGGGGGCAGGAGGGCTCTGAGAATGACCTATGTACCTCCAGTAGCAGGCACACAGCAGGTGCACACAAGACGTCCAACCAAGATGTGTCCATATCCAGGGCACCACAGGCTCAAGTCATCTCTAATTACAGCAATTAAACTGTGGAAGCTTTGGAATGGGTTGTTTTTTTTTTTTTTTTCTTTTTTTGACATCTTAATTAAAGCAGCTCGGGGACACCTGGGTGGCTCAGGGAGCAAAGCGTCCGAATTCTGCTCAGGTCATGACCTTCGCGGTTGGTGAGTTCGAGCCCCACATCCGGCTCTGCACTGACAGTGCGGAGCGTGCTCAGGATCCTCTCTCTCTCTCGTGCTACCCTGCTGTCCCTCTCAAAATAAAGAAGCTTGAAACAAAAAGCAGCTCGGATGCCATTCCTAGGCCACTCTTCCTTTCACTCGCTTGTGTCTTGGCCCGTTTTCTCGAGTGGGAAAGAGAAAGACGCAGCAGACAGAGGAAGCGTGCCTGAGGCCTAGCCGGGCTAGCATCCCGCAGCCCCGGTAAGCGCTGCGTACTGACACAGCCTTCGTCTCAGGGATTTCGGGGGGTAACGCGCCCTCCTTCCAGCTCTTACACCTCCTCAACATACGGGGGAGGAGCTAATTAAGAGCCGGGTCCCTGCGTGGGCGTGGTCAGTCGTCTGTACCGGCTTGCAGAGTCTCTTCCCTCGCTGGAGACGTGACGCATTTGTAGTGTCCCTGTGGCGTCCGTTACTGGTAACTGGTGGCTTTTTATTCTCCATCTTGAAGAAAAAAAAAAAGGACTACCAACACGGCACCCAAGACTTCTGGTTTCTCCATCACAAATTCAGAGTTGAAGCCTTGCCCTTTTGACGTCCATATCCTGTTTCTAAAGGCCGTGAGCCGTTTCCCCCAGGGCTGGGAAGTTGCCAGGATGTGTTTTCGTCTTGCTCCCAACCTCCCCTCTTTTCTCACTTGCACCAAAGGTTTAAAACTCACCGCGTCAAAGCAGGACTCACAACCTCTTTCTGGAAAGGACAAGAGAGTGAATGTTGTTGCTTGTGGGGCTCATCTACTCTCTGCGGCAACTCAACTCAAGCATTGTGGTGCAGCCCCAGATACCAGGGGAACCAACGGGTGTGGCTGTGTTCTGGTAAAACTTCATGTTGGAGGCCAAAATTGGAATGTCGTATGACTTTTACAAGTTATGAAAAATCATTCTTCTCTTGATTATGGTCAGCCATTTAACAATGGGAAAAATATCCTAAACTCCCTGGCCAACCAAAAAACTCCGGTAGTAAGCCGGTGTGCTGGTCCCTGCAATTGAAGGGAGTTAGGCGTACCACCAGCCACAAATGTCCACGGGCAGACTGTGTGCTCCCTCTGGGCCTCTGATCATCACGGTTAAAATGGACGGTTGGACCAGGCCCCTGTTGCCCAGTGTGTTCCTCACCAGGCACCTGTAGCTACCTAAGTGTAGATGTGAATTAGTTAAGATGAACAATTCAGTCCCTCAGTGGCCCTAGCCACATCTCAAGTGCACCCCCAATACAGCTGGGGGCTTCCATATTGAGTAGCACAATTCCATCATTGCAGAAAGTTCTACTGGACAGCTATAGACTAGAATGACCTCGAAGACCCCTTCCTGGTCCAAAAGTTGGTGCATCTATGATTCTCTGCCGTGAAAGTATAGTGGGGGAAGGAGGGGGGCAAAGCCAATTGTGGGCTTCCTTCCACAGCATGGAGGAAGATGTTGGGAATTCTAGTGAGTTGAAGAGCATCTCCCTCAAATTTTTCTTCACCATGAGCTTCACGATGGAACCTTACTCAGAAAGAGGGTCTTTGCATGTGTAATTAGTCACAGGTCTTGAAACGGAATCATCCTGGATTTAGGTTGAAGGACGGCCCCAAGGTAAGGAAGGCCAAAGATCACAGCGGCCACCAGAAACGGACAGAGGCATGGATTAAATTTCCTTTAAAGCCTTCTGACGGGGCAAGTCCCCAATACACCTTCACTTCAGACTTCATCTTCAGAAGTGTGAGACAATAAATCTCTCCTGTTTTAAGCAGCCGTGTTTGTGGTAAACCAGTACAAGAGTCCTAGGAAACGAATCCAAGAGGTCAAGGGGTTTTGATGAAGAAGAAGACCAAGCTAAGAGGAATTATGTAATCCTTGAAATAATTTGGGAGGTGACCAAAAAAATCCAAGCGAGGATGTCAAAGAGCTCCAGAAAGAGCCTGGGACAGAGAACATAGCTTTACGTGTGGAATCCCATCTGCCCAGCAGCCAGTGTGGCCGAGGAGTTTTCTCGGCAACACAGAAAGGCCCGAGAAATGCCAACGAGACAGAGAGGGAACAGCCCGCTTCCCCAGAGGAAAACCTCCCCCGGCAGATGGGAGGGATTTGGTCCTGGCCACAGTGGGAAACCAGATCGGGAGGGAGCCGGAGACTTAAGCCACAGCAATTTGCATAAGACACTTGGTCATCAGCGGGCAGGGCAGCATGTGTCAACGGGGGAAGGCTAGGGGGGGATGTCATAAAGTCCTTGTCTTTGGGGAATGCAGAGCAGGGATTAAAGGCAGAGTCTAAGGGGACTGGTTAGGGGACACATGGGAAGGTGACAGACACAAGCTCATTTTGCTGAGTTTGCTGTCCAAGTAAAGATGGCTGTCATAGAAGGCAGTCGAGGCTAAGAAGCAAAGCCGGAAGATAGTCCCCTGTCCCCACTCCTTGGTGTCTAAGGCGGCACAGAGAGGGTCTCTTGGCTTCCTGCTGGGAAGATCCTTAAACTAACACAGCTGCCCCAGCTTCAGAGATGTCGGAGCTGCCCCACCACCATCACTCCTCCACTGGGAGAGCCCCCTGTTGGGCTCACCCAGCTCACTGCCCAGGCCGTATCTGAGCCCACACTCTGACTTTCAGAGTCTGGGGACAGCCAGGTGGGGTGGCTGGAGCCCAGCCTCCCCAGGGGGAGGTGGCTCTTTGCTGGGGAACAAGGCACTTACTTCCAGCACTGCTTTTAGGAAGGTCAGTGTGGACATCGGTTCCAAAACCCAGAGACAGCAGCACCTGCTCTTGGACCCAGCCACGCCCCTTCTACAGAGGAGTCTAACAGGCTAATAACAGAAACAGAGCCAGGTGGGTGGCTATATGGCAGAAGACACAGGCTTGACCTTCAGAGATTCTTGCATCTGACTCTGCCTCGGTCGCCAGCTTTCACTGTCTGTCCAGAGGATGCATTTCACCTATTTAAGCCTCTGCTTTTTCATCAGGAAAAGGGTGTTGATAATAGCACCTTGCTCGCAGCGTTGTGATGAGGTTTACATTAAGCAACGTAAGTGATATACTACGTCCATGTGCAAAACACTCCACTCAAGCCTAAGGTAGGACCACCTGTTGCTATTAGCTACTTTTCCCAAACCAAAGATGTTCATCGAGGTGTTATTTATGATTGGAGAAAAAAAAAAAAACTAGAAGCAAAATGTCCAAAGACAGAATTAATGATGATGTATATGTGTATATACACGTGTGTGTGTGTGTGTGTATGTGTGAAGAAAGGTTACCTAGCCTGTCAACCATCATTCTTGGAGACTATTTAATACCAGTTAATGACACAGGAAAAATTCAAAATAGAATATTACATGAGAAAAGCAAGAAGAAACTTCCTATGACCATCAAATCCTTTCCCTTCTCATTACACGCAGAGAGAGAGAGAGAGAGAGAGAGAGAGAGCGAGCGAGCGAGAGAGAGAGAGCGCCCTATAGGAAAACCAGGAAAGATTTACAGCAAAATGAATGACTATCCATACCAGAAGCAAGGAGAACTTTTACTTTCTTCTTCATACTTTCACTCCGCTTGCAAAATGTTTTACAATGTACCTAAATTACTTTGGTAATGAAAAGTAAAATATTAAGGGAAAATAAAATAACATTGATTTTACGGTCAGATGCTATTTCAAAAAGCAGCTTTCTGCTTTGGAATTGTCTAACTTTGGGCCGGTTCATTAGCCGAACCTCAGCTTCCTCATATTTAAAAAAAAAAAATGGTGACAGGAATGTGTCTTAGCAGACTGTGTGAATTACACGAGATGGTATAAGGCCAAGGTGTCCGTTTGTGATCTCCCCAAGGTCAGGAGATCTTTATGGGAACCTTTGGGCCACTTTTGGGGGGGGATATCAACATGCTTAGTGGATCACTAGAAATTCTGGGACAGAAAGCCTCATCCCTTGGCGACCATGGCCAGAGCGCTGTTTCTGGGACACAGGGCTCCCCGGAGAAGTCCTGGAATGCTGTTTGAAGGACTGGCTGATTACCGTCCCGCTCACGTAATCCTTGCTTATCAGAGCAACTCGGTTCAGAGTCCTTTGGAAAGCCCAGATTGATTTCATCGATGAGTCATACCTGCTACTTGCATTGCACAGGCCAAGAGAATTGACATTTGGGGGGATCGTTGAAAGGACACCAACAGAGAGAGACACAGAGGCTGGGCTCTCTAGGTGGGAGGGTCGTTCAGTTCCCGCCAAAACTAATAACGAATAATAAAACTAACATGCCCCAAACACATATGGATCTGGTTTCGATGCATCCGTTCCTATGAAGAGCACGATGTATTTGTCGCTTTGGTTTTCTCTGTTTCCTCCAGCTTTGTCGAGATATATAACTGACGCACAACACTGTGTACGTTTAAGGAGTACACAGTGGTGATGTGACACATCATCGCATCAGGTGACACTCCCATCACCTCACGGAAGAGTGAAGAACCCTGTATCATACGCGTGAAAGTTGCTAAGAGAGTAGATCTTGAAAGTTCTCCCCACAAAAAAGAAACGGTAACTATGTGTGGTAATTACATTTGCTTCTGCAGTGACTTTCCACATCAACTCATTTTACGAATGAGGAGACCAGGGCTTAGAAAACGCAACGTGGCCAAAGACACAGAGCTAATAGGGGCCTCAGCTGCGATCCCAAATCTTGGAAGGCTAAGTCCAGAGCCTATGTCCAACCCACAACGCACAGATGCCCCTCCTGGAGGATTGGTCACCTCACTCCGCTGCCTAGGGCCACCCACGCACCCCGAGGCAGTATCTCTTCCTCTGGGGTCAGGGAAGAAGAGGAAAAAGGATAGGTTTCCATGAGACTCTCCCTCACCCTGTCTGATGGGGGCGGGGGGTAGTTTTGAAATACTCCAATTCCCTTAGGTCCTTTTATTATTATAATTGCTCCTAAATGTTTTGATTGTGGTGTATTATGGATGTTATTGCAAATCAGCTTTCGGCCTTATAAGACACTAACGCAAGCGCGCAAGAACATTCTCTTGAGCAGAACATCCTTAATAAAAACAATACATCAGGCACTGACTCTTATTAAAGGGGCATTTAATCCCCGATAGTAAGCCTCTCCTCAGACAGTGCCCTCTCACAAAATGTCAGGAACCTGGCTTAGAAGTCAGTAAGAAGTGGAGAGCGGGAGAGAGAGGGAGAAAGGAAGGGAGGGTTATTGTATCTCAGTTTGATAAAAACAAGGGGCTGCGTGTCTCTAGGATATTTACCAAGTTGTGCAGACCCTGGAAAGAGGCGCTGGGGTATGGTTTACAGAGCACTAGATTAGGAGCCTGAAGTCTGGGTTCTGAGATCAGAATTGCCAGTTACTGGTTGATGTCTCTGAACAGCCTCTTAGGCTCGGTGTTTCTGCATTAGTAACCCAAAAGTGCTTCTGTCTCGCCTAGCTGGGCTGACCACATCTCATTTCGTCCAGGACATCCCCAGGCTATACCCGTTGTCCTGGCTTGAGTATGAATTGCACCCCCTTACCTCTAGAAGTGACCCTGTTTGGGTGATACATGATATATTCACCCCATACCCAACTTACAGCGTTATGATAGCTAAAGACATAGGGTTTGCACACGTTTGGTAATAGTCAAAGCCCGATTAAAGATCCGAGGGAGAGAAGGCACTTCTCAGTTGCTCTGAATCCTACCTTTTAAAAATGGAGATTGTGGGCACCTAGGTGGCTCAGTCAGTTAAGCGTCCGACTTCGGCTCAGGTCATGTTCTCGGGATTTGTGAAGTCAAGCCCTGCATTGGGCTCTGTGCTGACAACTCAGAGCCTGGAGCCTGCTTCAAGTTCTGTGTCTTCCTCTCTCTCTCTGCCTCTCCCCCACTCACATTCTGTCTCTCTCAAAAACGAATAAACGTTATTTTTTTTTTTTAATAAAAGTGGAGATTGAGAAAGTATATATCAGTGTGAGGGAAATACTCAATATTATAAACTGAGTATATTCAAAGTGATCAGTGCAGTGTGGTCATGATACATATGAACAAAAACATGTAACGGAAACACAGCAAATGAAAACAAGTAAGTAGTTGTGGGTAAGAGTGTGCTACCTTTTTTTTTTAATGAGGTTAGCTTTTATTTTGAGGGAAGAAAAAACAACTTCAACAACACAGGAGAAATACACGCGAGCGGGTGATCTTCTCTAGAGGCGGGCACAGTGAGAAGCGATACTCGCCTTCTCTTTGTACCTCCTGTCAGGAGGAGGCGGGAACGGCTGCCAGAGAGAAGGGAACCTTCCCTAACGAGGATTTCTTTCTCACTCAAAGACAGTCAGGCTGCAACAATGCTCAGGTCACCTCTGGCCAGACTGCAAATGGGGAAGAGGAGTCTCAAGAGCAGTGGGACCCAGGTGATTATTTGGGCATCTAGGTTCTCCCTGCCATAACCTGGACGGGACATCTCAACTCCAACACAGCTTCAAGCATACTCCAAGCAGAGAATTCTAGGGTCAAAGAAGTTCATCTAAACACCATATCGTAAAATGCTCAGCTTTTCTGTTCATTAAAAAAAAAAAAAAAAAAAAAAAAAAAATTAGGAAGAGGGAATTCAGGACAAGAATGTTATTTTGGACAAAGCAAACAAATCCTATTTCCCTGATATGAAGTTAATCCACTGAAATAGACATTCACCGAGACCTGATGTGGTCACATAAGCCTCCAAACAATCCTCTGATGCAGGAGCTAGTTCCTTCACACTTGGCGAAAGGGACAGTGACGCTTTGGAAGATAATTAACTTGCTAAGAGTCACAGAAAAAGGGAAGGTCTGAGTTTTGCCCAAGACATGTTGTTGGCAAGGGGCAGACTGGGGAGTTGAACCCGTGCCTGCCTGCCTGCCAGGCCTTCAGCTCTGCAAGCCGTGACTGGGCAGGAACCACGGACGGCTTCTAGCCCCTGGACACCCAGCATGGATCTCAAGCCTATCCGTGAACTGCCTCGGTGAGCATCCAACTTCTCAAAGACATAGTCCCCTGGGGGAGTCTGTCCCCAGGCACGAGTGAGACACCATGACTTCTTGTTGTTTTCTTAGCCAGACTTTCATCTGCTGGAAAGTACTGCCCTTGTCCTGGAAAGTCATTCGACTCCACTTTCTGGGTTCTGGTCCTATGCTCATTCTGGAGGAGTTAAAATATCACCTCCTCACACATGTATGCAGCAAGTGTTTATTAAGCAATTATTACGCGCCAGGCAGAATGCTACAGCTCAGGACGGAACAAGCAGCCAGAGACAGATCTGACTCTCGCCAATCTAGTGAGTGGCCAACCCACTGAGGGGCCTCTGAGACGCTTTTTCTCTTACGAGGACTCAGGTTCTCCATCAGGAAAAATAGAAGTGGTTGGACCAAATGAATTCTAAGCTCCTTTCTGGCATTGACGAACTATAGTTTACTCAGAAAGATTCCCCCCAAATAACTCCCTAAGAAGAGGTTCAAGATTGGCTCTGTATCCCCTCTCTTTCTCCTCCCCCAGAGAATTTCAGCCACGCCCATGCAAGCTTACAGTTCTCAGGTTTTTATGAGATTTCGACTTTCTCTTCTAAGGTGGGCAGACATCTGTTTTCAGCGCAGTTCACGATTCATAACCATATATTAAACAATTGCTCTTCTCTTAAACAACTCTGAAAACCTTAGGGGAAACACATGTTCCTGTTTCCACGGTATTCCCTTATTATTAAGCAATCAATGCTGAGAGTGTAACTTTTCATTAACATCAGCTCTCCCCCTAAAATCAACCTGTCATCCCATTGGGTTAAACCAGAACAGACCAGTAAAGTATGGTTTAAAAACAAACGCGCCCGCTTGTCGTTCGTTAACTTAATTTGAGCACAATTTACGAGACTGTGATTTTTAAGTCATTTGTGGTATTCCCTTATTAGACTGAAATTGCCCTTTCTTGGCTGTACTTTTTAACAGATGCTAACTTGCATGAAGCAGGCTAGCATAAAATGTACCTGCATCGGAGAAATGTCCATCTATCAATGCGGATTCTCGTAAAACATTGGAAGTGTTAGATAAACTGTTTCCATTAAGCTGAAAATACTCCTTCGGGTGTGAGCTTCTAATTCACGAGTTGCTGTAAACTGATTCAAATAATAACGAGGATTTTTTTTTTTTTCTCCTGGCCTGATAATAATCTAGTGGAGAACACACTGAATCCCTAAAGAAGATGTTATCGGATGATTTCTACAATTGTCCTGAAGTCCAAACAAAGCTGTGGTGTTAAAACGTGGCTTTTGTAAGCGATCATTTTGTCCAGGCTGGCTTCCCCTCCCCTGTTTTGCAAAGAAAAGTGTGGTCTTTGACTGACATCTGGGTAGCTGGAGAGTAATCAGAACTGCGGCCCACAGGAGAAATTAAGAGAGCAACCAAGAGCTGAGACAAACTGAAATCGGAAGAGGAATGCAGAGGTATTTCAAGAGTTTACATTTCTCTGTTTGGGAAAGGCACCCAGCAGCACACAATACATCAGTGAGAAGGAAGCCTGATGAAAAACTGTTCATCACCAGAGCAGACAATAGACGCTGATATCTCTTTTCTTCATGATAATGTTCCCGGGATGCTGTCTCGGGTTAATTTAGGTTAATCATACAACCTCACACGAGGTAATCTCGCCGAGAACAACAGTCCCGAAGTCTCACGGAACGGGCCTCTTTATTGCAATCCTCGAAGGGAAAGACGCGTGCGCACAACTCCGAAAGGACCGAGGCAGCCTGGCCTGGAAATAAAATGCCCACCTGCCCCCTTCAGTGGCTGCACCCGTCCAATTCAATCCCCTCTGGACGGGTTTCGTGAGTGTGTAATACGGGCCAGCGGCCGTGCTGCTCACCGGGAATGAAGGTTGCGGGTTTACATCGAGGAACATCTAGGAAGTGCCCCTGCGCGGGGCACACGGACCCTGTCTGTCCCCAAGAAGCTAATGACAGCCCTGCACGTGACGAGGGTGATAGCAGGGGGCTGAGCAAAGGAACCCAAGCAAGATCCGCAAAACAAGGCTCCGCTTCCCCTTTATCAACGTCCTTGTCAGCTAAACGGTCGAAAGAGGAAGCGGACGACTTGTCTTCCTCGAGGCATTTCAGGCTCTGTCTAAACTCTTTCAATGTTATTTTGTGGTCCAGGCTACATACAGTCCCTGAAACATCGCTGCAGCTGGTTCATGGAAAATGCAAACGAGTCACGTGTTCAGGATTAAAAGGCAACATTCTCTTCTGAGTCAGCAAAAAGGTGGAAATGCATACATTTAAACTCTCTTTTTTATCACAATAGCAAACTATGCTCAATGAAAAAAAAAAATTCACACAGCATAGGAGTAAATAAAGATTTAAGTAAAAATATCCCCTCTCCCCCCGGGCCCCCTCTGCTTTTAAACTTTCAATAGTTAAGGTCTATGCTCGTAGACTCTTGCTATGCTTATCTAAACTTGTATCCATTGAATTTTAAGTGCTTGGAAGTCATACAACTGCATTCATTTCAAGTTAAGTGAAGCAGATGAGTCTTTCCTGCTTTCCTGCGCAGGCGTCTCATGTGCAGGCCGCTCAGTGTTTTGCATACGTTACTCTGTATCCGTCACTTACTACAGGGGTTGTTACACTTTTGTCAATAAAGCTTTATTGAAACACGGTCACATCCATCTGTTTACATGTGGTCTGTGGCCGTTTTTTGGGGCCACCCGAGCGGAATTGAGTCGCAACAGATACAGCATGGCCTGGAAAGCCTAAGGTATTTACAATCTAGCCTCTTCCAGGCAAAGTTTGTTGGCCCCGGGGAATAGTAGGTAACTTTGTGTGGAGGAAAAGGACCAGGTGGATATAAAACAAGCTGTTAACACGGATCCAATAATGAGTGACTCTAATTTTTTTTTCTTTATCCATTACTATATTGCCTACACTTTCAATAAGGATGCACATATTACATTTGTGGCTTAATTATAAAGGCAATTTAAAGGGAATTCGACACAAAAGTGAACAAAGCTGATGGACTATTACCAAGTAACCTCCTACAAATTGAGACAATTTATTACTGGAATTTCCACTGCTTGCATGCAAACACCATAGTCTAAAAGGGATTTCTGTAATTTTCTCTTTTTTTTTTTTTTAACATGTATTTATTTTGAGACAGACAGAGAGCAAGCAGCAGGAGGACAGAGAGAGAGGGAGACACAGAATCGGAAGCAGGCTCCAGGCTCTGAGCTGTCGGCACAGAGCCCAACGTGGGGCTTGAACCCACGGACTGTGAGATCATGACCTGAGCCAAAGTCAGAGCTTAACTGATTGAGCCACCCAGGCACCCCACAAAGGGGATTTTTTAAAGCATTTGCAAACGCTTTATAAAATGACATTTCTGCAAGAATATTTACCTTCTTATTTTCTAAGAACATAGGTTTTCTTGGAGAACGGTGGCCACTGCTAGCTGGTTACCGTATCAGTCTCTTCCACCTGGGCAGCTAGACTACATTTCTCAGCTTCCTTTGGGTAAGCACTTGAGAAGTTGAAGAATTCCACAATTCCTCTTCTAGACCTTCATCCATCGAACCTTCCCTGCTAGTGTCCCTGCAGGTGGCTGACGTGGAGATAACCTTTCGGTGACTTCGGAACCACGTAACGAAGATGACAGAGCTACGAGGTAGAAAGAACCTGGGTCCCCAGATCAACGCTTGGAGGAGAGTCACCCAGGAGAGGTCCCTGCTATGTGCTATGTGCAAATCCATTTCGCATCAAGCTTTGGAGACGGGGGAGTTTATCTGTTACTCTTCCTGATGAGAGTTCACTGTGTTTACGGAGCTAGCTGGCGACAGATGGCTTTGGGATGGGGGGACAAGACAGAAATCCCTTCACTAGAAAATGTCATTCAGTAGCCTCCCCTTAAAAATCAAAGTACTAAAAACCCCTGTCAGGCCTCGTTCTAACGGACAATCACAATGAACAAGCGGTAACTACAACTCCCACCCAAGCCTTTGTCTGCCTCTGTTCTGAGTTCTCTACTCTCTAATTGTGCCCTTAGGGACCACCTCAGTCTCTCTCCTGCCAGCATCAGATTCACCATAGTTCCTGGTCAAGCCTTTTCCTCTCTGCCACATGGTATTGGGTTCCATGTAACCTGAGATGGTATCCGGTAACCATTTTTAAATTTATCAACCAGGATACTTTCTCACCTACTGACTCCTATATGTCTTGATGGAAGATAAAGCACCATTCTGCCATCAGCAAGGAAGCAATGTAGATAAATTCCATGCCATTTATAATTCATTCCTCCTTCATTAAGTATTCATACACTACTTATTGGCACATCACCTAAGCGTTCTATGTGATAGAAAACAGAACAGCCAGAAGAGGCACTGGGAGAGGCTGGTTCATAAGGAGACTAGGAGAGAGGAACCATGGATTTGCTGTATCCCTTACCCCAACCCTTTTGCAGGAAGGATTTCTGGACGGGTCACTCGCAGGTGAATTAGGTAGCTACCTTGAGGGTGAATGGAACAGCGCTGGTGGAAAGATCACTGCTATTCTCATTCATTATTGCAACCCATAGTTTTTGAAGACCTGCTTTGGTGGGACCTGAGAGTAAAGCACGATTCCCTTCTTAAAGGCTGGATTGCTTAAGCAAACATATATGTGGACTGAACACAAGGAATCCATCCTGGAAGTGTTCAATAGCTACCTTCCTGTAGAAGGTTCATTTCAATAGTAACCATCAC
Organism: Panthera leo; assembly: GCF_018350215.1. Taxonomy (NCBI): domain Eukaryota; kingdom Metazoa; phylum Chordata; class Mammalia; order Carnivora; family Felidae; genus Panthera; species Panthera leo. The sequence continues at coordinate 52,959,131 of NC_056693.1, forward strand.
AACATTAAGTCATAATAATTTATCATAATTAGGACAGCCAAAATATATGGAGATTGTACAACAGGTCGCCTCCTAGACTGAGGAAAAGTGGATTGTCTCATTTAATTTTCAGAACCGTGAGGTTTAAGTTCCATTATGTGTGCCCATTTTACAGATGAAAACATTGAGGTTCTGAGAGATGATGCAATTGTTGCAGGCAAGCCCGTAAGTCAGGGAGAGGCTCACGCCTATTTGGATCCAGAGCCCACGTCTGTGAGCCCTCAGTGCTATCATTCCCTAAGACAGGATGGTGTCTCAACAGAGAAGATGTTGAGGCAGTGGGACATCAAGTGAAAGCATTGGCAAGCAGGGGATCCCTGCAGAGTCAGAGGAAAGATATAGTAAAAGAAGCCTACCAGCCACTGAAGACCAGCTGTGACCAGCTCATGGGTTTACCACAATTGGCCTTGATGACTTGCCACAAAGGGCCCCCAAAACCAACCTGATTTGGTGGCATACAGACCAAATGGAGGTAGACAAGGTAAACTAAAAATCCCGTGTGTTCATTAAGTTTCAGTAATGTCAATGAATGATTCCTCCATACTTATAAAATAATTATTCAGCACCTCTCTCCTAATGGAAAATACTCGAATTAAAAAATCATGCAGATACATTTAGAACGGGCCAGATCCCTACACACTGCTCCTTTCAAACATCGACTTCTCCATGAACGAATCCTCTGGGTTTGGTTAATTCCAACATGGCGGGCCATCTTCCCGTCAGTCCCATCTGTGAAAACTCAGCTCCGGAAAACACGGGTCCATCCTTCCCTCGCAACACTGATCCGGTAGAACTGCCAGGACGTTATTCTTTGTAGTTTTCCGCACCTACGATTCCTCTTTTTTAAAAAAAATTTTTTTTCAACGTTTTTTATTTATTTTTGGGACAGAGAGAGACAGAGCATGAACGGGGAGGGGCAAAGAGAGAGGGAGGCACAGAATCGGAAACAGGCTCCAGGCTCCGAGCCATCAGCCCAGAGCCTGACGCGGGGCTCGAACTCACGGACTGCGAGATCGTGACCTGGCTGAAGTCGGACACTTAACCGACTACGCCACCCAGGCGCCCCCCTACGATTCCTCTTAAAAGCCAAGTCACCGACATTTCTTGGATGAAAATGTACCTTCCAAGTGGAACTATGGTGTGTCCCAAGCTAAGTTCAGAACAAAGCCTACTATACGTTAAGGGCTCGAGAGAGCTTCTCTTTGGGGTTAAAAAAAAAATGGCACTTAATTTAAAAACCCTGCTCTTTGCTTAATTATGTGTCGTGAACTGTTCCGCGATATGGATAGAAAATGAACTAAATCATGGCCCGTGCCATGAGTATCTCCAAACCCAGTAGACCAGTATACATAGAGTGACTTCTACATTGTATTACTTTGGGAGGTGGGAAACACGTCACTAGAAGACATGACCTACGTTTGACTTCCCCTGTACAACTCAACACCCTTCAAGACGCCATCTTTCAAATTGCCAGAAATACCTTCTTTTCATCTTCACGAGGTTATTCCCACCTGTTGTAAACAAGATGCACCTGATAGATTTACATTTCAAAACTGAAGTCCAATCAAGTAGGTGGAGAGGGCTCCTGTTAGCCATGTGAATATCTTAATTTTAACAACAGAAACAAAGTCATACGGGTGTTCCTCTGGCAAAGGAGACACATTGTACAGGGAAATCAGAGAGTTAAATTCCGCCCCCCTCCATGTCCCGATCATCTGCAATTTGCTTACCCATCATGCCGACATGGCACACAGCTGTGCCCATGCCACACGAAGGCTGTGTGCTAACATGCATCCCGGAGTTGGTCCCGTGTGAACACGGCACCACAGGATTTATGGAGAATGATACAATTATTCAACTCAGTCCCATTCGCTACCATCATGGCCTCTATTTAAAGCCTCTCTGGAAAAGGCCATTTATCTCCAGGGACAAATTGTCAGAGCAGTGTTTTATTGATAGAAATACACCCACTCGGTTTTGACAGCAACCCAGCCAGAGATAAACATGTCTCCTTCTCAATAAGTCCAAGGACTTAGGGCCTGAGGGGCTTACACATTCCAGAAGAATCCCCTTACATACAGGAAATGCTTGCCGGAGGACCCCATTGGATTCATGAATACGCACTGATGATTCCAGAACTCTCAATTTCTAACCGTGCTCAGGGCTTGGGAGAAGGTGATTGGCTAGTAAGTCCAATCGACTAGAGAAAGCTGTTCTTTACAACCTTAAGCTAAGTAACAGATGACAGAAGTCCCCTTTGCTGAGCAAGGACCTTCTGCAACATGAGCTTAGAATATGCCTACCCTGTTCTTCACACCCTGGCAGCCAGCATCCAGAAACAGCTCTTCACAAGGAAATAACTCAGGTTCTACCTCTCAGTGAGATGGCCTATTCCTGGAGCCTCCTCTTTCTGGGACATTTGCTAAAAATTAAACCTTGAATATGGAATGATTGTATTTATATGCAAATACGTGTTGGTCTTTTGCAGCACAGAAGAAAAAAATATATTTTGTTTATTTCTTCCTACAAAGCCTTTTTTTAAGGAATACGTGCACACACACACACACACACACACATTTGCCTAGGTGATTCTTCTGTGTGGGCTTATGAGAAATTTGGGTGATAACTCCCTGCAAGGTCACATTTCAAAGACTGATAAAACTGATATGGTGGCCATCGCAGTTGGAAAGAAAACCCACTTGGCACCAAAAATACACTTTGTTGATTAGGGTGAGGTTGACAGGGGCCATTCTCTTCAAGAAAAGAGCTCTCCCTGAAACAATTTCCAAATTAGCTCTGCCGGAATTTTCTGTCCAACAGGTATCACCTGCGGTTTGCTCCCCAGTTTAACACGCTTCCCTCCCGGCTCTACGGACGGCATACAGGGGAGCACCCCAAAGCCGGGCACCTCTTCAGAATCGAGTAGCACTCGGACTTTTTTTTTTTTTTTTTTTAAGCGCGATCCCATTCGGACAATGATACTACACGGAATGAAACGACTAATAATAATACTCAAAATGTCAAGTGTAATACTGAAACATGTCAGTATTTTCTCATTCGACCATGTCAGCAGCAAATCCAATCTGAAATATGCTGACAATAGGGGAGCTATGAAAACCAATATACTTGATGAGCCAGCCGCCCAATAAATTATATATGTGTACATATACATTTGTATGTACTGCCCCCAGAAGTAGGAGACATGGGCAGTGGGGCTTCAGGATGGCTCGACACATTACAGCATCCATTAGTTTATGCTCGACATTCTATCCTCCTCAAATGAGGATTAAAGTTAATACGGAGTGACTGGACAGGCACCCCAGAGTGATCAAGGCACCCCAAGGAGGTCATGGTATCTTTCATCAGGGCCTGAAATGCCACGGCAACTGGAAATCAGGACAAGCAGTACCCACAGCTACCTCCCACTGAACCGAAACAAGAGTGGCTTTAGTATACCATAGAAGCCATACTATTTCATTATTCTGGAAGGTTTCTTGCAATATAGTTCATAGTTGTTTTTTTTTTTTTTTTAAAGCCACCATTACTCTCATTTTTCCTCTGCTCATTAGAGAAACATTTTTTTTTTAATATAAATGATCAAAGAGAATAAAATAAAAACGGCCCATTATCCCATCACCCAAAGACTATCACTAAGATTCCGGTGTATATAATTGTGCGTGCAGAAGGGTCTTTAGCGTGTGAGTACTCAGCTAAACAGCAGAGGGACAGGGCACATGATTCGGATCTTACTTCTTTCCCTACACCCTCTCGATTAGCTTCAGACCAGGCGGACCTGGGAACCTGAGGGCCCGACTTTCCCTTTCTCTTCCGGTCCTGAGAACACACGTGTTTCCCTGGGCATCTTTGGGAAGAACAAGACAAACGAGTTTGCTCTGTGTTTCCAACAGGAGACTGCTTTGCCAACGGCAGAAACCACTTTGCCCTCAGAAGAGAGTTTCTTTGTTTCATGAGAAAGCATATTTTTATATATTTTTGCGTACATAGCAACGGAGGAAGATAGGTACAACTTACAACAAGGTGAAAAGGCAGATTCCGAAATCGATGCCCGTTTGACTCAAGGACATTAACCAAAGTACCAACCGTGGCCAGCTCAAGGTGGTGGAGGAGGTGAAATTCCACGCTCTTCTTTGTACACTTCTGTATTTTCCAAAACTTCGCCAGGAAGCAGGAATTGCATTTTTAGTTAAAAAATGGTGGTGGTAATAGCAAAAATGATAGCTATGTTGATATTCCTAGGTTATCCGTCATTATGTTATTTTTTAGTATCTTGGTTAAAAAGTACCGTGGGAGCGCCTGGGTGGCTCAGTCGGTTCAGTGTCCCACTTTGGCTCAGGTCATGATGCCACGGCTTGTGGGTTCGAGCCCCGCTCAGAGCCTGGAGCCTGCTTGGGATTTCTGTGTCTCCCTCTCTCTCTGCCCTTCCCCCACTCGTACTCTGCCTCCCTCTCAAAAAAAAAAATGTTAAAAAAAATTTTAAGTACCCTGAAGGATAATGTGTGACCTTATGCATTAGGCAGAGGTCAAAGAAGAGAGGTTAGTTCTCTCCTTGGTCAGGCATTGTCTTGGGTCAGAGTCACCGAGAAACGTTTCTCCCCAGGGAAGTCTCGATACCTGGAGATTTTGCGGAAATATTAAACAAGCTGCAGGAAAATGCAGGAAAAGATGCCTTTTTTTTTTTTTAACTTAAACATATATGTCGCTTCTTTTTCCTTTGTTAGCTTTACAGGGACAAAATGAATTACGGAGCATTTGAAACAGCAGTGAGCATGCATCGAGCTAAGTGCTTTACGTGCATCATCTTAATTCTTCCCATTTACCCCCTACGGTAGGTATTATTCTTCATTCAAATGTTTAGGCCTGGAGACTCAGATCTGTCCATCAGAGGCAGAGGCAGGGCTCACATATCGTTCTGCGAGGTGTAAGCGTGCACTCTCCGAACCACGATGGAGTACGCCTGGGATTAGAAGAAAGAAAAAGAATACAAGATATCCCAATACCAGCTTACCAGCTACTCTTCTAGTCTTTCTTCCCACCTACTATGGACCAGGTGTTGTTGCACTGGTAGGATCACTGCAGCAGACAAGACAGTGAGAGGACTGTGCTCCGGGGGCTTGTGTTTTCAGGGAGAGGCTTATCATGGATCCCAAACTACTTCTGCTTTGTCTTGTGTTCGGCTGTCTGGTCCTGCATCATGGCCACCTTCTTCTCCTACGGAGGCTTCCAAACATATTTTAATCTTGAGGAGGAAAAGACCCTTCCCGTTACTTTTCATTTCAATAAATTCTTCCTTATTCTCCCTCTTTTAAACAGTATTACAAAGCAGATCCTCCTACAGCTGTCTTTGGGCACTGGATGGATTATATCCTTAAAACCACAGAGGCGTATTTGCTGGATCAAAGGGTGTGGGCATTTAAAATCTGTTTTCTGGGGGCGCCTGGGTGGCTCGGTCGGTTGAGCGTCTGACTTCGGCTCAGGTTATGATCTCACGGTTCGTGAGTTCGAGCCCCGTGTCAGGCTCTGGGCTGACAGCTCAGAGCCTGGAGTCTGCTTCAGGTTCTGTGCCTGTCTCCCTCTCTCTCTGCCCCTTCCCCACTCATGCTCTCTCTCTCTCAAAAGTAAATAAACACTAAAAAAATTAAAATGTGCTTTCTGCCATGCTAGCCTCCAAAAAGACTATGTTTTTATCCATCTTAATATGGATTTCTATTTATGATTGCCTAATAATAGATCTATATATATGATGGCTATTATCACTTAGATTTTCAAAACTATAGCAAAGTTTCTTAGTTTATCATTCGTATTTTAAATTTTGTATGTTTTTTGTTTTTGTGTTGTTTTTTTTTTTTTGCAATGCAAGTTGTACAGTGTTTGGGAACCGACCTTATCAGTCTAGACCCTCACTTTTCCTAGCATTAGACATTATGCTTACAAAGATCGTTCATCAGGATTTGAAATAGCTCATGTATTTTTTTCGTACAAAGCTCTCCAGAAACTTAGAAGAAAGGGAGAAGCAATTGTCCTGATGTTATATATTAAACAATCTATCTTGAATCCCCTGATTTGAAAGGCTAGCTTCCTAATATACTAAACTCACACATAAAGTGTCCAATGCCAGAACTCTTTCCTCTGTTCCATTATGCTATTTGCCCATTCCTGCAACATGATCATATTTTAGGGAATACATTTTTATGTCCGACAGAGGAGGCCACTAACCCTCCCCTTTCCTGTCACTTAGTTTTATTTGTCATCTATTGGCTCTCCTGCACTCTGCTTCTTCCCAATGATCTTTGGAGTTAACCTGTCAAGAAAACCATCATCTAGGATCTTGATTGAAATTTCCCTCAACGGAGAGTTCAGTTTGGCATGGGGTTGATGTGTTGGAAATACTTCTCCAAGTTTTATTTTTAAACTTTAAAAAAAAAACGTAGTAAATTTTCTTTCATATTCCTTGTTAACATTATCCCAAGGTATCCCAACGTTTTCTTTCTTTTTTTTTTTTTTTTTTGGTGAGTGCCCCTCCCCCAAAAACGTTTTCCATTTTTTATTGCTAATGTTCAGACGATTGGTTTTCAAACACATAAGAACATTTTTTTCTTCCTTTTTCTTTCTTCCTCTTTCTTCAGCTCTCCAAAGCTGGTGTCATCGAGATCTCCTTAGACTCCTGTCTACTTAACACACTTAGAAGCACACAGTAGAAAGAGTATGAAATAAGGTGCTGAAAACACTGGTGGTGATATTTATTTGTGAACTTTAAGAACCTCCAGTTATTTGTCTGCCAAGAAGGCATCATCATACCAATGAGTTGAGTGGCCCTTATAAAAATCAGAGTTGATATACGTCCTGTTTTTCTATTTTTAGATGTCATTAATCCACTCTCAGAGGGTACATGGCTATAGAAGATATCTGATAGACCACTCTGATGGTACTTTCATAGGGGTGGCATATTCACTTAGGGTGCGTAAGTTGCTGTAACAAACAACCCCCAAACTTCAGTGGCTTGACACAACCCAGATTTGTGTCTTGCTCACATGCCAGTTCCCAGTGGGTGTTTCTGGTCAGCTGTGTCCCTTGGACAGCACAGGGACCTAAGCTCCTTCCATCTCAGGCCGTCATGCTAGTCCGGGTCCTTGGAAGCATGTCACTTCAGCCAGTAGATGGGACAGAAAGGTCATGGAGGAATTCAGAGCAAGTTTTCATGGGCCATGCCAGAAAGGGTCTTTATCACCTCCCGTTTCTTCCATTGGCCTGAACGTGGTCATATGGTACATTTAGCTGCAAAGGATGCTGGGCAATGTAGTCCACCAGGTACCCAGGAAGAAGATGACTAGGGTTTGTTTAGCTTATAGTGGTCTCTACCATAAGCACTGTTTGGGGAAAAGACGGAGAACACTTGTGTCCACATGGTGAGCCTGAAAACAGGCCAGGAACAAGGAGAGGGACCTAAGTAAGCAAGTCCCTTCCTCCTTTGTCCTGTGGTCTGCCTTCCTGCACCCCTGGGATTGGGTGACCTGAGTCCTTTTTGCAAAACAAGACCTAATGTTTTTTCGGGGGGTGGGGGGGGGGGAGAGGGTAGAGGCCGTTTCTGCCTGTGTAATAACAGGTGGAAAGTCTCAAGGGCTGAAGCCCAGTTTCAAGACTGAGCTCCAACGAAGCCTTACATGAGACCTCAGGCCTCCCTGAGCTGCGCCTGAAATGGAAGCTCTACTTTCTGCACAACCAGATGGCACCTGGACCTCGGCACTCACCCGCCCCCACCCCCCTGCCCCCACCAGTCCAGGTCGATCAGCGACTCCTCCCCACACGAACCCTCTGGCTCATCTCCGTTTGGGGAAAAAATGGTAACGATAGTAACAAGAGCCAACACTTACCGACCCCTTACTCTACGTCAGGCACTGTGCAAAAATACTCTGCACATAGTTTCTTTTCCTTCTCGCGTCTCTACGAGGCAGGAAATTTTATTATTTCCCTATTCAGGCGAGGAAACGGAGACCCACCCTAACAGGGTGAGTAACGCACTCAAAGTTGCAAGGTGGCAGAGACGATGCAAGGGACAGCAGTGGTCGGATTCCAGAGCCCCCAGTCTGAACCACTCTACTACGAGCTTAGAAATCCTCCCCACCACTCTGAGTTTAAAGCCTGAAACTCGTGCCCAGTTAGCAATTCCCCCCCTCTGGCAGCTCACCTCTTGTCAAGAGTGCACGCACACGCAGCACAGCTCACTGATCTTCGACAAGGGCACCAAACACATGAACACACAAGGGGAAGAGGACGGGGTATTCAGTAAACGGTGCTCTCAAAACTGGATATTCCACAGGCTTCAAAAATCAAACCGGGCCCTTGCAGCATATACAAAAACCAACTCAGAAGGTATTAGAGGCTTACACCTAAGACCCCAAACTAAAAATGGCACACGCAGGTACACACACACACACACACACACACACACACACATTGGCACGCCCGCCTGTGCATTCACACACCCAGCACAGAGCACGTTTTGTCCGTTCTGGACACGCTAACAATTCATTCCAGTAGTCGGTCGTGCTCACTTGCCTTTGGACCTGTAACAGATGTTGACTGAGCACCAGGCACAGCCAGGCACTAACGTGGGTACCAGGGACACTATTTCAGGTACTTGCCTCTATTAAATTTCTCTTCTTATGGGGAAGACAGATCCTAAGCACAGAACACAGGAACACGAATTTTGGGGTATTGCTTAGCGCTATGAGGATACATAAATCAGGGTCAGGGTTTGGAGAGTGGTGGTGGATAGGGCTGTGTCCATCAGGGGGCTCAGAGAAGGCCCACCCCAGGGAATGAGTACTGTCGTCGATGGGCATCTTCGGCACAGCCCCATAAGGCTCGAGAAGAAAACCATCTGAGCCAGAAGAAATGGCCAACACAAAGGCCCCAAGCGGGAACAAGCTAGTTTAAGGAACAGAGGGAAGGTCCTTGTGGCTGGAAAGCAAAGAGCAAGGCAGAAGTTGCCAGAGATGGGCTCGGAGAAGTAGCCAGGGCTGCATCCCACAAGGCCCTGGGCCGTGGCAAGGAGCTGAGCTTGAATCTCCAGGCGGTAGAAGGTGCTGGATGGTTTTAAGCAAGGTAATGATAGGATCTGATTTACATTTTAATAAGATCACTCTTGCGCTCTTGTTAAATGCCAACTTATCTTGACACACTGAAAGCCTTCCTTCCAGCCCTGTTTTAAGACAGCGGGAGCAGATACCATTAACATCCAATGACAATTTGATTTGAAAACCCCACGTCTTATACGAATTACGGCAAACTTGCGTGGCAGATAACATCAACATTACCCAGCTGCCACACCAAATATCCTCACTGGGTCCTGTGCATTATGGAAACCGGAACTGAGCATATCGTCAGGCTCCGATGAGGACTAAGTTTGGCACACATTCTCTCTGTCAAGCCCAACCCTTCCTGGACCTTTCATAAGTCAGGAGAGGTGGGCACGTTTGACGTCCAGGTTGGCATTGGGTAGGCAAATGCGTGAGTTTTTCAAAATCCGTGGGCCTCTCTTTTGGAAAATTTCTTACATTTTTCCTCAACCCCATTAACATATTTTTTTTGTCTCTTGACGTAGCGGATCCCGCTGCGAACTTGAAAACGCGGCTGGATTGCTAAATTAGTCGCTTCTGCAGGTGTGCTATCCTATTACGCGTCATCCCCCCCTAAAACAAATGCAAACTGACACTGCGTCTGTAAGAAGAGTGTTAGGAGACAAAACCCTGGAAAGCGCTGAGGCTTGCAAAAAAAGGCTAAGGACGATAAAAAAGGGCTTTTCGAGCTATGTTTGGAGCAAGAAGGAAAAGGAAGGGATTGGGAGAAGATGATGCAATATTCGAACAGATGACAGTAAGAAAAGCAGAAGTTCTGTGCTTTTATCTGCCTCCACCTTCTCCCCCGAGGAACAGTCTCCAAAGCTGGAAACGATCACATACACGTGGCCGAGGATGAATTCATAAGCATTAATCGGGTACAGGGGCACAAGGGTAGCGCATCCGCCAGGGGCTGTGACTCAGGTGACTTCTGGCACCAGGCGGGCGGGTTACAAGCGTAAGGTGTGCGGGCGCAGCTGGTGGGGGCAGAGGGAGTGTAAGTGAAAGGGTCCAGCGGGCAGTGACCCCGTAGGCCGAGTGGCGCAGCCCCCCCAAAATCTTCCAGATAAGCCAGACCCTGAGTGGTTTTAGACTTGAATTGCCCAGGTTTTGTAAATGCTGACAAGAAAGGCAGAATTTGTTCAAAACAGCATGCAGACCCCCAAAAAACACCTGCATCCACGGGGTAGGCTCCACGGCCTACTACAAGAGCTGGTGGTCAGCAACAGGGCCACGAAGGGTTGCAGGAAATGTCCAGAGTTTCCAAAAGGGTTAAGGTGCATTCCCCAAAGCAGACGAGTACTGGACCCCGATTTCCGGCAAATTCAAGAACGGGGGTACTAGCGACAGTGAGCACGGCAAGAAAGGCAGGTGTGGGCCGTGTTGCCACGATGGCTTGGGTAAGGTCAGGGGCGCCTCAGAAGGCCTACCGGACCAGGAGTTCGAGCAAATCGCGGAGAAATGGCTTAAAGCTACAGCCGAGGAGAGATGTGGCAGACTTTCTAGTGATTGTAGCTACATGTGTAGCTGGTTAACCATTCAAATCCCAAAGATGCTGATTAATGGATCAACAGCCAGCAGGGAGAAAGCCTTCAGCGACTGCTAACATCTTAAGGATTTTCATCAACTCCCTTCATTTCAAGTTCTTCTGGATGAAAAACAGACGGATGGCAGAATTTTTTTTTTAAGCTGACTGATACGTGTTTACACTTCCACTATCACAAGCTGCACGGCCTTGGCCAACTCACTTCCTATCTGTGATGTTCGATTTACTTTCTGGCAAAGTGGGAGCTATAGAAGGTTCTATCTCCAATAGGTGCCACGAAGCCTAAGTGCAGAGATACAGTGAAGGGCTTGACATGGTACCTTCTCATGGATATAATGTCCCACATGTGCGGGCATCTCCCACCAGCCTTGGGACAGATAACTGAGGGGTTCAGGGTGATGTGCTGTGACGTCTGTAGGAATCAAGAGTGATTCTTAGGCATCAGTAATGCCCGTCAATGCCAACCCACTCACAGTGGTTCTCATCGGGCTTCATCGCTTAAGGCTGGCTTGGGCTCTGTTTCGAAAAGAACAATGAAAAACGACCAAGCAATCTCAGAGAGGGGTTCTGGGATGCAAAAAATTTTAAGAAACACATGAAACCCTGAACGAGGGCTGGCTCCCCACGCTAACCCAGAGACCCTGGCGGCAAAGGGCAGCCTGTGCTGGGATACGGCCCTCACAGCTGGTTGTCAGCAAAGACGTTTTGAAAGCACGTGCTCATCTCAGTCGTTGTGCAGATAAATGACATGTGCGGCGACAGGCAGCAAAATCCTGGAGAAGACCGCAGGCGTTCTGGTTCACCAGAGTCTCGGGGGGCCACTTAACGTGGCACCTTTCACGCCATGGGGACGAATTACCTCGTTAGAGGGACACAGGGGATTTCAAATCCACTTCAAGGCAACCAAGGCGATGGCTAGGGAGTCAGATTTCCAGAAGGGAACGGAGTCTCAGAGCTCGAGGCCTGGCGGATACAGTCCGGGCCACGGTCTGTCTGTTCTCACCGCAAGCAGGCTGTTCCCTTAAGCTGCAGCTGGAACGATCTTTTCAATATACGTATAGGGTTCTCGGGGTGCCTGGGTGGCTCAGTCGGTTAAGCATCCGACTTCAGCTCAGGTCACGATCTCACGGTCTGTGAGTTCGAGCCCCACGTCGGGCTCTGGGCTGATGGCTCAGAGCCTGGAGCCTACTTCTGATTCTGTGTCTCCCTCTCTCTCTGCCCCTCCCCTGTTCATGCTCTGTCTCTCTCTGTCTCAAAAATAAATAAATGTTAAAAAAAATTAAAAAAAATATATATATATATATACACGTATAGGGTTCTGTTGGTGGCCTCTAAGGATGCCAGTCTCCCAGACCCTCTTTCCCTGGTGCTTCCTTGCAGTTTATACTCCATTCCTTCCGGAGGCCTCTCTCACCTCCCTGATTAGGTCCAGTACCCCTGTCAGAGCCTCTGGTTGCCTCGATCATAATATCACCTCTAGATCGATCATAATATCACCTCTAGATCGGTCTAGCCCTCCAGGTGGGAGGCTCCAGGCAGGCAGGCACCCAGCTGTGTTCCTCCCATTACAAAGGGAGGTGACGCGTATTGGGGGCTTACTGGGTTGAGTATTACTCAGGCACGAGGAATTGCGGGGATCCTCTGAACGAGGCTCTGTCACTATTCCCATTTTATGGAAAAATCAAGTCAAAGCGGAGGCTTGGCTCCATCAAGGAAGTTGCCCGAAGCCACACAGCTTAGTAAAGGACATCTGCACGCAGAGGATTCCAGAGCTTGAACTCTTTACCTGTAGGCCAGTTGTTTCCAGAACAGGGTCCCTGGACCACCACCAGGAGCATCACCTGGGCCTCGTTAACATGCAGACTTGGGGCCCCACCCCACACCCACCAGGTCAGAAACTCTGGGCTGAGGCCTGTGGAGCTGGATCCTAACAACTTTTCCAGGGGGTTCTGCTGCAGCCTCGGGCTCGGAAACCATGCCCCAAAGCCGTATTTCCATCTTATTAAGGGTCCACGTTCTAGGCACGTAATAATATGTTTAAATAGGAAAGGGAGGAAGGCAGAGAGGGGAGCAAAGAAGGCAAACCTCTTCCAAAAGAATATTCCAAAGCAAGAAGATGATGCTGGTGGCGGGGGGGGGGGGGGGGGGGGGGTTCTGCCGAGGCTTGACCATACTTTAATCTCCAAATTGCAAAAACATTAACATTATTGATTGATCAGACATCAATCCAACAGAAATTTAATTAAATTAGAATGTGTCACCGAGCAGACCTGGCTGCATCACGCATAAATCTCAGGTAACAAGTTGACAAAGAGACAGCCCCCGCTGATGCCCGGCCTGGCTGAAGCCATCGGCCGCCATCGTCCCTTCCCCGGGCCTCCAGGGGGCCCCGCGCACGGTCACATGGATGGGACAGGTGAGACGGAGTGAGCTCCTGATTTATGGCACGCACGGAGTCCCCAGCAGCGTGGCGTCCAAGGAGTGCCTTCTCCCGCGTGATTTACCGCTGCCCTGGGCCAGCCTGCCAGCGCCGGGGGGATGCCCCTGCCCGAGTCCAGCCCTCGGCGAAAAGTGCTGACCACGGTGGCATCTCCTGGGTGAGAGGATTAGCACTCGGGGTGTCCTCACAGCAAATGTGTCCTCTGGAGGAAGCCAAGTCCTGGGAGGGAGGGCAGAGCCCTGCTCTTGTTTGGTCTGTCTGCCCTCACCTCGAGAATGTATTTTGGTGGCAGTGAGCAGTTGCACCTGCTGTCCCAGAAACAGGGCTGGAGCGGCCCCAGAGCGCTCCGGCCTCAAGGCACACGTATCCTCAATTTGCCCAGCTCCGGCTCGCCCCGGGCAGGCCAGGGGCATTGGCACCGGGGACAGGGCAGAGCACGCTGGGAGGCCCCCGTGCCTGGGGAGGTCCCAACGCTTTGGGGGAAGGGGAAGGGGGTGGCTGAGGACAGGATAATCCAGGGGGCAGAAAAGAAACCAGAGAAGTGAGTGCCTCAGGGAGCGTTATAAATCACGCGGGCTATTCTTGTCCTGGGTCAGTAAGGCTACAAGGAGGAAACCCTTCTAATGGAGATCTCTTGTACTTAATCCTCCTGTTTTCTCTGATTGCCTTCAATCGATGGCAGGCTCGAACCGCCTTCTTCATAGCCATCTTCCAGCTATGAAAGCATGCCGCCGTAGGGACAAGCAGATGTTCGGGAGAAGCTCCAGGCTGCCCTCATGCTAGCAGGCATTTATTCCTTAACCCCATTCATGGTGTTTCCCAGGCAGCCAGGCCTTGCTCTAAAGCAGAAGTCTGGAAGCTACAGCCCCGCAGGCCCACGCCGGCCCGCCACTTGTTTTTGTCAATAAAGTTTTATCGGAACATAGCCATGCTTGCCCGATGGCCTATTGTCTATGGCTGTTTTCGCGTCACAAGCTTCTCTGTGGTCGCAGGGAACGTGTGGGCCGCAAAGCTGAAAACGTTTAACAACCGTACCTTTGCGGAAAAAGTGCGCTGACCCGGAGGCTCAAGAAATGGAGACCGGCTAAGAACAGGGCACGCAGAACGCAGCATGTAGCTTGGGACTTAGATCAGGGCCTGAAGACGGCTTCTCCCATCTATTAGCTGTATGGCCTTAGGTGAGTCCAATTACCTCTCTTAGCTTCAATTCCCTCCCCTGTAAAGGGGGAGAATCAAATTGTCTACTCTCCTGAACAATATGAAGATAAAATACGCTACGGCATGAAAAAATGGTCACGGCAGAGGCAGGCACTTTTACACACGGGGCTTCATTCAAGCTCACAAGTCCCCCCCATAATAGGTACTCGTGTTATTCCCATTATACAGACACCCGTTAGCTGAGATTCAAAGAGTTAATAACATAAATATGCCATCTCAACCTTACTCAGAAATGCAGAGTCAGCTTCTTCTCTTCCCCATCCCCCACCCCACCAGTGTATTTGTAAAGAAAGACATTTCATCACACGACCGACCAGCACTGGCATTTTTCCGGGACGTGCTTACTGCTGGAACGTGAAGGATGTCCCAATAGATCATGTGAGCGAGGGAGATAGGAACACTGGTTCTGAGGAAGTAGGAACTTCCTTCAAATGTCCCTTTCCTTTGTCCTCTGAACCCCAACAGTCGGCCCGGTTGGATCCTTGCCCACAGGGACGCCCATCCGCCTTTTCCTGGCAGAGCTGGTCAGTGGGTGCAGGGCAAGGCACGGTGCGGGGCCGCAGCTGGGGGCATGGCCAAAAGGGTGTCTCACCTCACAGGGGCTAGAGAAAGCGTTAGGGAAGCACAGGACCATAGGGGTGACATCGAGTCCCACAGTGAGCTCCCTTCCAGAAAGCAGGGTCTTGTCTTCCTACACTAGGCAAATACCATCACCGATGACAACAGCCAACATTTGTTAATTTGCTCTTGCCAGGTGCTGTGTCAAGCCCAATTTAATTAATTCTCACGACAACCCAGTGGTGTAGGTTTTATTATTCTCTCCATTTTCTACTAAGAAAATGGAGATTAAACGACTCAACGTATTATAGGAAGGGGATCCGCGATCCCACTGTCCAATATGGTGCTCGAAATGGATGGATAGATGACACAGAGCTATGTGGCTCCCGAACTTGTGCTCTCTACCACTATGCACCACTGTTTCTTATTCATCTTTGTATTCTGAGAACCCAACGCGGCGGGAGGCACTCTGATTATTTGATTTACTGCGAAAGGACAGAAGACTGGAATCACAAACACCAAGGTTTCTTTCAGGTCTGTTACCAGCTGGGCAAGACACATTATGGAGATAATGGTATCTACCTCCTGTGGTGGCCACGAAGAATAGAGAAGGGAGGGTGGATGGATGGGTGGGTGGGTGGGTGGGTGGATGGATGGGTAAAATGTGTTACCTAACGCTTGGAAGATAGCAGGTGGTAAGTGGAAGCTACCATCAGGGTCATGTTCATTAATGTCACACCATCCCCAACCAAATTATCCTGGTAACTCTTGCAGATGTTTGTTGAACAAATTCCTAGGTAAGTGTCATTTTACAGGTCCATGTTCAGTGGACTTTCCTACTGGCCTGCTTCCTGATCACTGTCATTCTGCCGAGGGAGAAGGACACAGCAAGGGTAGGGTGGTGAGACAGAAGGAGTATCTTTCTATGTTTTACAACAGAGCTTCTATGCCTAGGAATCTGAATTTTTTTTTCTTCTTCTTTCCCTCTTATCTCACGGATCCTAAAAGATCCAGGGAAATCACAAGGAGCTTGGCAGAATTCTCAACTGCAAATTTTCCACATGCTCTGGGTTAAAAGCAGAGGGTTAAGAAAGCTGAGATTGAATAAACAAAGATTTTCAGACGCTATTACCCAGGTCATCATGCCTTATTTCTGGGGGCACCAGGGCGTTCGTTATTCCCCTTACTTTGCACACATAAAAACCTGAGACTCAGAGATACCCTCTGCTTCTCCTAGGATGTCTGGCAAGTGGCCACGTCAGGAATGGAGCATGACAGGTGGTCCATTTCCTCCTTTATTGTTGTGTATTATCAGGTTTTCCATAATAGGTGCAATTCATGTTTATTACGAGAGGAAAACACTTGTAAAAAGATGACACAAGGAACACCATAAACAACTTTGGGCGGGGGGGGGGGGCTTGTCCTCGTGAAGCACGTCCTTGCAGGAGACAAGATGTGCTTCCTAGTAGGCAAAGAACCCACAGCCCCCTCCCTCACTTCTCCCCTAACTCAGCAGGTCTTCTGTCCTTTGCTCTAACATCGTTTATAAGGAGCCACTCTGCGTAAGTGTCCACATTCATTCTTACAGGAAAGCTCCCACAGCAAAGACTCCCAGCCAGCCCTCAAGTTGGAAGAACTAGAGTACATGGAAAATCGACCAACTGCCATCAGACCCCCAGCAATTCCGCTCCCAGAAGTCTACCCAAGAGAGATGAAAACGCGTGTCCACGCAAACATTCACAGAAGTAGCATTCACATTAGTCCAAGAAGTGGAAATAACCCAAGTACGTACCGACCGGTGAAGAAACAAATGAAATATGCTCCAGCCGTACGATGGCGTATTACTCGGCAATAAAAAGGAACAAGATACTGAAACAGGCCACATAATGGATGAGCCTCACAAACACTACACGCTAAGTAAAGAAGCCAGTCTCAAAAAGCATGTGATTTATGATTCCATTTACATGAAATGTCCACAAAAGGCAAATCTATAGAGCCAGATTAAGTGGTTACTGGGGGCTCGGAGGGAGGGAAGGAATGGGGGTTGACTGCTAAGCGGTAGGGGGGGGCTTCCTTTTGGGGTGATGAAAATGTTCTGAAAATCAGAGTGATGGTGGCACAGCTTTATAGATGTACTAAAGCCTATTAAATTTTACTCCCTAAACAGGTGAATTCCACAGTATGTATATAAATTATACCTCAGTAAAGCTACTTAAAAAGAACAACAACAACCTGCCACGGGAAGGATGCCAGTGTTAGAGGTGGGTCAATCCAGCCAATCAGCGATGAACAGGCATGTTCCCAGGACCAGCATGGACAAAACATCATTCCTGTCCTTATCGAGCTTGCATTCCGGAGGAGAAGGACAGACAGTGAGTGCAGAAATATATACACACTGCGAGTTGGAATAAGAGAACGGGGAAAAAAAACAAAGCCGAGTAATGGGCTATAGAGTTGGGGATGCTTTTTTCTGTAGTGCCGAGGAAAGCTTTCTGATAAAGTAACTTTGTGAGCAGAGAGCTGGAGGGAGAAATGGAGGGAACAGAGGTGACACCTTCCAGGCAGAGGGGACAGAAAGTGCAAACGCCCAGAGGCTAAAACATGCTTATGGAGAAACAGCTATGTTTCACTGAAGAGGTGACGTTAGAGCTGGGCTTTGAAAGGTGAATAGGAGCTCCCTGGCATCTACCCCAGGCGGTTCTCAGAGAAGAACTACCCGGAGGCTCTTTATAGGTCTTCGCGGCTCTGAGCATTGGCTCATGCAGTTCTGAGCAAGCTGTGGGTTCCCAATAAGCACAGAAGAGGACATAAATGCATAAATGAGGACCCCAGTTTTCCATAAGGTCTGGGAGAGTGACAAGGGCATCTAAGCGCTTTAGCACCACACCAACAGCCCATTTTCCTGGGACATAGCTCCTGTTCCCCCAACCCCACCTCAAAGTGCTCGATGGTATACTCTGCCGTTGATTTCTGGACATGCGCAGTGCTTCAAGCCCTGGTCTAGCCTAGACCAAGAGCACACAGGGATTCATACACATTCTCCTCTGGGCAGCAACTGAACCCTTTTTGTTTCTTTGCCCAGTACGCTCGCATGCACTGATAAAGGCAGGTATGCTTTCCTTGGCTCCCATCTATTCAGGAAGAGTCCCGGGGTGCCAAATCCAAGGAGGGGGGCACTAAGGACATCCAACAGCACAACTGCCATTCTGGAATGTGACTCCTCTCTCCTCACCCCCCACCCCAGGCAGGGTAAATGCTGGACACAGCCACCACAAGCCTCCCCTAACAGGAAGGACAAATTCCCATCCTCTCATTGGATCTCACACTAGTATATAGACCAGATGGATGGTTCCCTTGGCAAAGAGTCGGGGAGACTGTAAAAAAGAGCTCTCAGCCTATGCCAGACAATGCCCGACAAAAGGAGAGAGAACAGGCATCCATCCACAGCCTTGCACACCCTGGACGGTTCAGGGCACACAGACCTCAGCCACTCCCCTGAGCTCGGGCTTGGGGAAAGGGCACGGGGTGAGGTGTCTTTATGACATTATTGATCAATTCTCTACCTGCAGTTAAAAACCATGCCCAGACAATAAAAATAAGTACTTAACCGTATCGCAGCTCTAGCGGCTAAAATGGATTTTACACTTAAAGACACAGCTGATCCGGGTGAGGCTTTTAATGGCATGTTTGAGTTTTAAATGAAAAAAAAAAAAAAAATCAAATCTTTGAAAAAAATTAAATGAGAAATCACCACCGTTGCTCTTCATGGGGTCCTTCTCATGACATCTGCAGACCCAGGGGACTGGGGGTTATGGTTTATGAAGCATCGGGCGGGGAGGAATCAGCTAGGAAGCGTACTTGAGAAAGGTGGGCATTCCTGCGTCTGTAAGGAGAGGGAGAATGAACAAGAAAAAGGGAACAGGGGAACGAAGTGGAATAGAATATCTCCCTGAAGGAGAGAGGCAGGAGCGAGGAGGAAATAAAAGCAGGTATGAAACGGGGCCAGAATTATTTGTCGTCTTTAAACTAGAGATCGGCGGCCCCTCCCTCATCCAGATCTTTCCAGATGGTGCAGGAGAAAATAGCCCCACTGGAAACCTTAATGCATGTTGTTATTTACTTCTTTGGGGGAAATTACCCCTGCCTGGTTTATACTATTGGTGTTTATAAAAAAATGCCTATTTCCCCTGCCAAAGGCACAGATTATGTTTGACGGGTCCATATATTTCCCTCATACATCCCTCATATCTCCATCCTTCATGCATATTAGTTGGTAAGAGATGGTTGAGAGAGTTGCTGGTTGGCGGGACAGACAAATGAGAAAAGGTTATTGCTAAACCCACAGCCAAAGAGAAGGGACTGGGGCTTCTCGGGTGCTTTCTGACAGGTGCCATTGTGTTTCCATTCGATCCCCACAAAAACTCAATGAAGCTGAGATGGGGCGCGAGGAGAATGAGACTCTGATGTTAAAATACCCCGGCCCAAAGGGCAACGTTGCATTAGTGTTGCACATTGCAGTCTGTCTGTCTGTCCGATTCCACATCCCCTTTCCCTTCTGCAGATGGGAGGGGAACAATTGGAGCTTTCTTCACCACGTTGCCTCCTGCCACCTAGCGTGTTTTGCTAGGGAGGGAGGAAAGCCCTGAGCGCAGCTGTGCCCCAGACCTGCCTTTTGGGAGCAAGAAGGGCCCCCTCACGATCAGGCAGTCAAGGTCAAGAGTACCCTTCACCTCAGAGCATGTGGCCATATGGGGGGAGGTCTGAAAGCCAACGGGCATGACCGACCGTGGTCAATTACGTGCCCTGGCAATTAGAAACGTGTGGACCACCCAACGAGGATCAGAGCCCCAAGCCATGCTTTCTAGACACTGCGCTGGTAACGCGGCCGATGACGGCAGCACGCGCAGATGGCTTCCCCGGGCACCCCGACCAAAGCATTTCTAGAAGTCTCTTTTCCATGGCCATGGGCAGCTCAGCTGGGTCCCTTCTCTTCGCCTTCGTGGAATCTCATCAAAAACTGAGACTTTCAGTTACAAGAACAGGAAAGAAGCTAACAGGGATGGATTGCCTGCACTCTGGTGGCTGTGATATGACTTAGTGCAAATATTAGCTTTTTTAAAATTAAAAGTTACACGTAAGTGTGTCTGACTAGGAGGAACTTTCTAAGGGATGAAGATATTCTCAGCTGTCATAAGGGTGTGCGTTATGTGGGGTGCGTCCATTCATCAAAGCTGCACAGCTGAGATGTGTGCCTTTCAGTGTCTGTGAGTTTTACCTAAAATACTATAAAAGTAAATAATAATGAAGGGTGGGGGGGGGATTATTAGGAGCATGACAGGGGCGCCTGGGTGGCTCAGTCGGTAAAGCGCCCGACTTCGGCTCAGGTCATGATCTCATGGCTCTTGAGTTCAAGCCCCACGTCAGGCTCTATGCTGACAGCTCAGAGCCTGGAACCTGCTTTGGATTCTGTGTCTCCCTCTCTCTCTGCCCCTTCTCCACTGGCACTCTCTCAAAAATAAATATATGTTTAAAAAATTTTTTTAAAAAAGTATGGCAGAGTGTTAAGCATTATTAAAGCTACATGGTGAGAACACATGGGTCATACTTGAAGACAGAATTCTAAGATGACTCCCAGTGACCCACACCTTTGTAGAATCCCCTCCCCTTGAGGGGGGGGAGTGGGCCTAGGAATGTGATAAGTGTCATTCCTATGATTATGTTATACTCTGTGGCAAAGGGATTTTACAGATGTAATTAAAGTCCCTGACCAGTTTGACTTTGAGTTCATTAAGAGAGAGATTATAGTAGGTGGGCCAGACCTAACCAGGTGAACTCTCAGAAGAGCACTTAGGCCTTCCCTGAAGCCAGAGACTGAAAGCAGGAGGATCTGGACAAAACAAGCCTCCGTGAGTTCTACAGCTGGAAAAGAAAGGAATTCTGCCGACAACCCCCTGAGCTTAGAAAAGCATCTCCAACTTCTGATGAGAGCCCTTTGTAGATTTAGGAGACCCTGCACAGGGGACCCAGGCAAGTCATGCCCAGACTCCTGACCCACGAAAACTCTTGGTTAATAAATGGGAGTTGTGTTGAGTTGCTAAATTTGTGGACATCTGTTACATAGCTCTAGGAAACTGACACACTACTCCATTTACTCTGTGCGGGTTTGAGATTTTCCATAATAAAAAGACACCAAATAAAGGGCGCGAGGGCACTGGAGACAGTACAGAATCGTGCTTAAGGGCAGGGACATAGATTTGAATCCCAGTCGTACTCCTCTCTTACTCGGTGTTCCTGGAAAATGTACTCGTTCTCCCTGGCCCTCAGTTTCTTCGCCATCAGAGTCAGAAGGCCAAGGGCATCCTCTCCCAGGATAGTTGTGAGGCTAAGACTGGAAGATTTGGAGAGTCAAGGTGTTCGGTGAGAGAACGCATGCCACGGTCATAAGGATGACAAGATGACAGTGAGGGAGTGGATGTGGAGTCACATAGCAGAGGGCTCCTGTCACTGATTTCCTAGCTCACCTTAGGCAACGAAGCCTGTCATCCCCGTGGCTCGGCATCTCCATCACTGCATTTTTTTTTCATGTGATTTCCTATAAGTGCTCGCGTGCGCCAGCTTGAAGAGATCCGCCATAAGGGTTTCGTGTTACTGAGATTGATGTCCATAGCCACCTTGAAGGCCTTTTCTGGGCTTCTGGCTGCGAAAGGTCAAGTGCAACCCACACCTGTCACAGGTGATGATCCCCGCCTCAAGGACATCAAGCATTTGTGACAAGGAGAAGTCCCCAGAGCGTTTCAGGGCTTCGGGGAACAAGGATACCAGCAATGGTTGAAAGGACCCACGGACGGAACAGCTGTAATTACTGTAATTTGAACTTGGCATTGGTCAGAGCTGTCAGCCACGCTCCTCTTCTTGAAGAAAAGGTGCCAAAGGATCATTTTAATGACCACGAGGGCTCTGTGGTATGTGGCAGCTGAAAGATGTCCCTTTAAGAGCCCTAGGACCCAGCAGCATGGGCTCGGGGAGAGACTGAGATCAAAGTCTGGCTCCTCTCCCCGCAGACATGATTTGCTGGACACAGACCTCCGGGTGGATGTTCCGTCACTGAGCAGGTCAGGACCAGCCTGATCAGGTTTGCACAGCACAGAAGAGCCCAGCTTCCGGTAGCCCAGCTCTCTTGGTAGAAAACGTCATTTGCCCCATATTCCCTTCCAGCCTAAGCAAACTACCCTGAAAACCTTGTGTCGCTCCAAGGAGGGAACCAAACATTCACCGCGTTCCTACCATGTGCCAAGCGTGGCCAACCACCTTATGTGCGTTTGCTTCCTTCACGGTATGACTGGATTTATCGTCTTAGTCTCCCCGGACTGTCCCTTCACCTGGAAGTACTGATTTACGCCTCGTTTGTTGTGGGAGTTTTTACCACCTGCCCGGCATTCAATGGAGAAAAGCGACTTATTCGAAAAAGAAGCAAGCACACAGAAGTAGACATCATTAACCCTCTTTGGTAGATAAGGACACTAAGGCTTAGAGCACAGCTTGCCAGGGCCTCAGAGTTACCGCGTGGGAAAGTTAAACCTCAAACTTTGTCCCTTAAGACTCCCGAGCCCTCGTCCCCACTCCCCTGCACGCCAGCTTGCAAGAAAGAGCCAGTAACCGTCACAGGTAACCCTGAGCGGGGATGGACTGTGCGCGCTTCTGCATCACCTGTGCTTTACAAGCCCACAAAGAAGATTTTCATTTCTCTTTTGTACAGATGAAAGAATGAGCCCGAGCCTCGGGGGGCTTACGAACCTGCCCAAGGTCACACGGCCCAGAGTGGCGGGGCCAGAACTTGAGACTGGGCTGCTTGTTTCCGGGCTCTGCACCGTGAACAGCTGTGGGGTCCCAGCAGAGAAGAGGAAAACACACATCATCAGCCACAGGGACGAACAGTGTGGTAAGTCCTCGGCATGGCAATGGTGGGGTGTCTTCGTGGGCAGAATCTTGGGGCGTACGATCTCGCCTTAACTGTGTCCCACCCGTGCCCTGTCCCAGCATACCCGTGTGCCCTATGTGCGTATCATCCGCACGCGTCACCCTGTGTATATTTCTAAGCGTGGCTGCACTTCATCCCAGGGCCCCATTCCAGGATGCACCATCCCGGTGGCTCCTGCTCGCGCATCTCTGTACCACCCCCATGTGCCAATGTCACTTCCCTGTGTCCCCTCTGATGCCCCGTCCCAGTGCACCTGCGTTCCATCCCAGGATATACCAGTGCACAGAGGGTTCTGTCCCACCATTGCAACACACCTGTATTCTGTCCCAACACGCCAGTCTTCCATCCCTGTAAGGGCTCCATAAAATCAAGAACCATAACCGTTTTTGCTGGATATGTTGCAGGAACTAGTGAATGGTTCCTTTCCAGTGTCTGAACAGGCATCAGTTCTAAGACCTGCCTTGGCACGACGGTTCCTTTCCGTGGCTCCGCACTTGAATGGAATTTGCCGGGAAGGTGCCATCATTACAGGCTTTAATAGCTGCACTTGCAAGGGATCAACTCCCTGCTGACAGAGGGAATCCTCGGTCTCTCTCCCTAGAGCCGAGCCAGCTCGCCTGAAGCTGAGAGAGAAGCAAGCCGGTTGTGCAGACCACAGCACTGGGTGTTTGGAAACGCCTTCTACCCTGTACCCCAGGCAGGATTTGGCATTTCCTTCACAGGAAAAGAAAGAAGGAGAAAGGCTACTCCATACTAATGTCGGTGCTGGTACTTCCTATCAAGGATTGAATTCTTTCATTTGTTGGCATTGTCGACTCAATTGGAGACATGAGAAAATCGATGGTGGGAGAAATTATCGCCAGGCTCAGACAACAGAGATGGGGCCGGGATCTGAACCACTTTTTCACGGTCCTACACTACTTTCCACAGGTTTGGGATGGGCAAAGGGATTAGGAGGCCAGCTGCTGGTGAGAAAGCACACTGGCGTGTCTAAAATCAGAGGACACCACAGAAGCTGGCACTAAGCCTCCCCTTTGGGTCAAGCTCTAGGGCATAATATTAATAGAATCCGTAGCCTGTCCCCAAATACACCTTGACTGCATTGCTTGGTCTGTCCAAGACGCTACCTCTCAGAACCTTGATTTCAGATACAGTAAACTTGTGACTATTCACACATCGGAGCCAGTACGTTGAAGACCCATGCCACGCAGAAGGGACTGCTCAAATTCCCCAATTAGTAACATGTTGTCGGTTTCAATTCTTTTCCAGGTAAAGCTGGGCAGGCGGAATTCTCAGCTGAGGTGAAAGACATTTTTCTTCCCACTCTTTTACAAAATATATTTTTAATTGGTTCGGATTAAAAAAAAAAAAAAAAGCCAACTCCAAGGGCAAACTGGTATGACCCAGAATGGGACAAGCAGAGGAGGAAGGAGAAAGGAAAGAGGAGAAGGTTCCTCCTTCAGGCCATGGGTCAAGAGTGTGGACACTGTTTATACAGGAGAAAAAGTACCCAAAGCCAGGTGATGTGCTCTGTTTTGTACCTGGTACTCAGAAGTCCCATCAGGTTTCTCCTTGGGAAGAGTGTATGAGGATCAGGGTGGGGTGAGGGCTTGGAGCTCTATATGGGATGGAACCTCAGGGGCCACGGTCAGAGCTGGAATCGGACAGGACTGGCTTGGAGGGGTGACATCAGTGTATCGTGAACCAAAGCGTGTGTTTCACCCAAGAGTGGACCTAGAAGGCAGGTTTAGCAGAGGCTATTGGGTGTTCACCAAACCCTGGTTCCCCTCTCTTCCTGGGAAAACAGACTACATTTCCCAGCATGCTTTGCCCCTTAAAAGAGGGTCATGCGACTCAGTTTTGGCCAATAGCATGTGAGTAAGGTAAATGATGTCATTTCCAGTCTGGTTCCTTAAGTCTCCGACTTGATCCTTTTTAGAGTTGTGGGGCAAGCCAGGTAAGAGCTTCCAAGTCAAGCATAGAAAAGAGAGCACACTTTCAGGGAGCCTGGACATGGCTACACAGACAGGGAGAACCTGGCTCTTGTCCACTGTGTATGGTCCCAATAACCACCATGAAGACTGCCCCATCTCACACACACACCTCCAGATCTTTCTACCTCTTCCTGTCCCTGACCATCCCATGCATGCATGCAGACAGTTGTCCATCCACCCATCCATCCACCCCCCCCCCATTCATCCACCAACTCACCCATTCATCTACTGAGCCACCTACCCACCCATCCATCCCTCCACTCATCCATCCATTTGTTCATAAACACGAGTATCTTCTGCATCCCAGATCCAATGTCAGCCCCGGCCCCAGCATGGTGAACAGCAGAATGGGTGCACCTTGAGAAACACCCACCTGGACAGGAGGAGGAACTGTCACAGGAAGGTGCTACCACGGGAACAGGGAGCAACCTGCTAAGACTTTGGGAAAACTGCTCGGGCACAAGACTGAAGGTCAGTGTGGAGGCGGGCAAGACTGAAGACACAGGATGGGCAATGAAAGCAGAAAGTGCTGGGTCATGGGATCAGGTCCGTGCAGGGCCAGGAGAAGAAAGGGAGATGTGGGAAGTGTTTCTAAGCGCCGAGGGCCAGACCAAAGGACAAGCTTCTTATTAAAGAGACTTGACTCACTTCAGGTCTGAGCTGGACCCGTCCTGGTTGCCTGCAGCCCCTCCTCCCGATGCGGGGAGACCACAGTCATATGACAGTTTCATTTCCCTCAGAACATTCTTGGCACTTTCCTTCTTCTCTTTTTCCCCTCTCTCTGGGGGCTTGTATCCTTCTGCAGGGGAAGCGTGGCATGCCAAGCTCTGGCCCCTCTCCGGCATCCGGGAGGAGCCTCACAGCTGCCTTCTGCCCCCAACCTGAGATCTCGATGAGGCAGGAGAGACTGGAAAATCGGCGAGCTGGTCTCTTACAAAATCTGATCCGGCTGCTGGAGGCCAAGCGATGCCATCAATTGATTAAAACCCAGCCTGCCAGCTTCCTGCTCGATAAGGGAGCACAGCCCTGACCGGCAACTGTCAGCCCACCACCTAGGTCACCACCAGCGCCTCCCCACCTGGCATCAGACTTCCCGTGCTCACTTCCACACTGCAATGAAGCTCTGAGCACGCTCTCAGGGAAGCATCCCTCCCTTCCCCAGGATGGGGTGGCAGCTTGCAGGAGCTGGTCACCAGGATACCAGCGCCCCGCCGGGCAAAGCCGCCTGTCCCCACAGACTGGGGGAGGCACACAGGGCCTGCCAGGTCCCGCGGGGGCGCGCGTGATTCCTTCTTCCTTCCTCCCATCCAGAAACGTGCAACGGGACGTCTGTGGGCAAAGGCTGCGGGAGGCAAAAGGGATACGATGGGGCAGAGGGGGAGGGGAGGAGGGCAAGCGGCGGGAAGGGACAAATCCGCGGTCTGTGCCCTCCCCGAGGGCGTACGCTGCCCGTTAAATCCAGGTGAAGCACGGAGGGGGAGAAATGCATAGGATCGTGAGGGCAGGAACTGGACAGGAGTGACCCCTTCGCTGCAGAAGTGACAACCAGGCACGAAAATAAGCGTGTTCTCTGTTCTAGCAGAGGCGAAAGGAGATGCACAGCGCCTGCTACAAGAGGGAGTCTCCACACACAGGAAGGCCTCGGGGCCCCCGAGGCAGGGTCGGGTCCCCATCCTGGCGGTGCTGTGTCGTCTACAAGCACTGACATGCTGGGCTTCGCTGGCCGTGCCCGCGACTGGCCTCGCGGAACAGTGGCCATCCTGACCAACTGGACAGGGATGGGTGAGGATGCTCCCTGGATGGGGAGGGGCTGCTGCTGAAAAGGCTCAGGGCAGCAAAGGCAGGCGCCAGGCACTGCCTCGGGTGCTTCCCACCACTGGGAAGTCACCTGGCAGTCCTCATGAGGCCAGTTGTTAATACCCTCACTCCACCCTGGGGACGGTGAGGCCACGAGAGGGTTAAGGGGCCTGCCCACTGTCCCCTAACAAGCAAGCAACAGGACCAGGGCCAAACTCCAGGTCCCCTGAAGCCAAACGACTCCCTTCTTCATGAGGCGACTGATGATGAGGCTTGGGGGGCACGGGAGATGCTCCTAATTCCTCTGAGACTGTGACTCCGGGAACCACTCTCCCCTCTGACACTGGAGCCAGAGGGCTCAAGTCCTCACTGACTGAGACGGGAGCCCAGGTCCTCAGTGAGAGAGGAGCAGAGCAGGAGATCTGCGGATGACCTCAGAAGTGACTCAGCCCTTCTGGCCACAGACACGTCTGCTGGGCGTTCCCCAGGCGGAGTCCTCACCGAGGGTCAACCAGGTTCACGCTTCGGTGGCTCTTGGTCCCTGCTCTGGTGGGCGGTGAAGGGGCCCGACCCTACGTGCAGCAAGGATACAGGAGAAGCCTCCCCCTTGAAAGCCCCCCGGAGCACATTCCCAGCAGCAACCAGGGCCAGGTGGCTGCCATGAAGGTGGTGATGGCCCCTCCTGGTCCCCTGGCCACTCCAGGTTGGAGCTGAGTTGTGAAAGAAGAGACAACTGGCCCCTTTGTGGCTAGGCTCCACAGGATATATACTGGGCAGAATATACCGGGTGGCTGGTAGCTGGGACGGGTAACTAGCTAGGGGCGTGTGTGTGTGTGAATGTATTTCTATTAAAAGCTACTTGGCCAGACAAAGGTTTAGACCAACAGAGGCAACACGTGTAGCTGAACAAAATTTACAATCAAGCAGACCTGAATTTGAACCTTGGATCGGCCCCTTGAAGGCTCCCCTAACTCTGGGACAGCTACTCGACTTTCCTGAGCTTCGATTTCTTACCGACAAAAATGGATAGGATACTTCTTGGCCTTAAAAGCTTTTATGGAAATTAAACCCAATAAGACACGCAAGAATGTAGTGCGAGACCTGGCATACAGTAAACACTCAGTTAAAGCCACTTTCTTCCAGGAACAGTGATCTTGTGTTCAAAGTCAATTAACCCCATCTCTGCCACTGACTAGCTGTGTGCTCCTGGGCAAGCGTCTTCACCTCTCTGTGTCTCAGCTTACTCGCATCTCAACAGACATAATAAGGATACGTACTTCCTAGGATTGAGGAGTAGAAAAGTTAATACTTTTATGGTGCTGAGGACAGCGATCGGTACGTAATAACACTGCCTTTTCCATTTATACCACCATGTATCATTATTTTATCTCTTTTTTTTTTTTTTTTTTTTTTTTTAAGAGAGATGGCCTGAATCTCTCGACAGGCTGCGTACTCCTTGAGAACCCGGGCTAAGATCTGTCTTCCGAGCATCCCTCTCAGAAGGTAGCACATGAAAAGAGTGCTAAAAACGCATGGTGATTAGGTGTCGAATTTGGTCCGGGAGCACAAGCCGATGCTCTGAGACAACAGAAATGTATCACAACCAGGCTCGTTTCGAATCTCTTGCGAAAATTTTAGAGCCGGTGATTCCAAAGCATCCTCTCATGACACTTGTGGTGCGTGTTGTTAGAGTAGCACAATCTGTCAGGGGCCTCCCTCCAAAGGACTTACAGCAACTCAAAGCAGCCCACAGAGTTCGCGTCCGGCCGCACAAAAGTAGGCTGGGAGCGATCCGCGGCCGGCCAGCGGCTGGCACAGAGGAGGCGAATGAATTAGCAAATTAGCAGAAAGGACTTCGGCCGAAAGACGAATAAAACGTCCACTCGACGCTGGGGCAGATTCTGAACTGCTAGCAGCCTGCGGGATTCCCACAGACAGGAAATGTGGACCACCATGGAGAATAGGCAGGAATTTTGGAAACATGTATTGATTGCTCCCACCCGCATCAGAGAGAAAGGAAAAGGTCAGAAGAGAGAATAAACCCTGATTATAGAGTGTCTCGAATGACTGTCCAATAACTATCGCTTCTCTGCTCACCCGTGACCTTCCCTTGCCAGATCAGGGACCTCTGGTTCCGTTTGGGGCTCATCTCTCGTGATTTTTAGAGGCAGTGGTGCAGTTATGGGAAAGAGGAGTGCTTCTGGTCCCTCTGTGATTCAAAATACTTAACCACAGAGTAAGAAAAGTGAGGTTTACGTAAATAAACTTTTCCAAAATGGATATTTTCATTCATCTGTTGAAAAAGGTTTGAAGGTCGCACCACATTCACTTTGATAATTTAAGTAATTTTTTAAAGTCACAGGACAATCTGAGGAAATGCAGACAGAAGCCGTATGTTTATCAGAACTGAAACCCAAACATACAATTCTTCCACCCAGAGACTGATTTCCTTTACTTTCAGGACCTAGGTTAGAGAAAACATGAGCTCCGTGAGACAGAAAAAAGATTCTTCATCCTAAGAGGGTTCAGGAGGCAAAGATCTTTAGTTAATGCTGAGTCAACCAAATGAAATAGCTATCATTACAGCAGGACTTATCAGTACCTTTAATATCCAATTGCTGATAAGCTTTATAAATTTCCAAAAAGGAGACAGAACATGAAATACTTCTCAAATTCTCTGGCCCCCAGCTATTATCATCATTTAGGAAAATTGTTACATATCCTAAAACAAGTAAGTCCTAATTGCTACTCACTCTGGGTGAGCTAGAGCAGCCTGGGTGAGAAACAGGTTTTATCCCAAATCAATGCTTATACTGGCTTCAGGACATTTGCCTAAGTCTTTGACAGGCCCCTCCACCCCCTACCAAGTGCATTTCCAGTAGACCAGTGAGCATATTTTAAGCAGTCCATCCTAAATATGCTGCTCAGATTTGGTGCAGATTAATTCTTTGTGTGAGGGCGGGGAGGAGAGGAGAGAGGAATTAAAAGGACTTCAAGTTCTTCTCCTTTCTGCAAAGCACATCTCTTAAAATCGTCCTAAGACATTGTTTCATCTGCTTTCATGAAGACTTTTGAACCAGGGACCGTGTGAGGGCACAACACCCAGCTGTCAATGCTAAGTACATGTCTAATGATGAGCCACCAACAAAAAAACAAAACAAATGGACGTAAAAGAACAGAAATGACTGAAAGGAGGAGTGTTTCCTGTTTGGGACAACTCTGGAATTATCGTAACATGAAGAAAAAGAACAAGGAGGAGCCTCTTTACCCATGTGAAATCGACTCCAAAGGTATGAATAATTCTCAACGCACCCTTTGGGGAAAAATCCTATTTTATGACTTCGTATGCAAAAGGTTGATGTGAAGGGAAGGAGAAAAAAAAAAAAAAAAAAAAGACGCTCACTGTCTACGCAGACCTCATGTTTGTTAGATTCCCAAGACTTCATCACTGGAGAGAACCCTGGGAAGCTTCAGAGCCCCCCACCCCCACCCCACCAGGTCATCGGAAATGTCTACTGGCTCCAAGAGGCTCAGTCCCTTGTTCCTGATGGTAAAGGGCTCTGCTTTCGTCGTTGCATATGGATGAACCTCTCCAGCCTGCATTTTAAATGAGAGCCTTTCCACGCAGAGGATAAGACCCCGTGCTCGCAACGAGGAGACACAAGGAAATTAGACAGGCTGTCAATCCATGTATTTGAGAGGAATGTGGTTACAAATCGGGGGGAGAAGCATTTGCATTCGCAAGAATTGAAAAGTAGAAGCATCAGGCCTTAAAAAGTCTGTCCCTGGGGACCCACAGGAGTGGCACGGAGGCGTATCTGGCACTGACACCATGAATCGCTCATCCCTCCCGTTCCCGTGTCGAAGAGCACGCAGAGAGCCACCTGCTCTTTGAGTCGGCTTTGCCGTTTACCAGCCAGCCGGGAACCGGGGCTGATCTCTCTTCTGACCCTAGTTCTCTTCCCGTTAGAGGAGAAAGTGAATCCTACCGCGAGGACTTCGGGGGGGACAGGTCTGGAGGAAGGCGCCCTGCCCTGGAGGAATGCATCCAGAAATCTCAGGTGGCCCTCCACCCTGGCCCCTGCTCCCATCAGGTGCATATGCCAGCAGGTTCTGGGGTCCGACTGTCTAGGATTGGAGCCTGGCCTTGGCACTTAGCCCCTGGGTGACCAGGGGCAAGTTCTGGAGCCCCTAAGAACGGGAAGCTGTGTGGGACCCCATAGTGACTCCTAAGTCTCCCCTGAGTGTGGCCCTGGCCGTGAACATGATATCAGGAACACAGATGTGCTTCTGTGGACGGCTGTTAGCATTTTATTATCACCAATGTCACTGCCATTAGGTAGAAAGTCCGAAAGAATCAGCCTTCGAGGGGAACATCCTTCTGGGCCATTTGTCAGTTACCTTGTACTGTGTTTCTGGCCAAGGTGCCCGTGAACATGGTGAGTCCGGGTAGCTACAGCTATGCGTGGAAAGACAGGCAGTTATAGTTCAAATCCAAGGCAGACATGCAAGGGAAGGAAGCGGGTGAAATTACTTTGAGTGAGATCGAAAGGCCAAAGATGAACCACTGGGGACCCGAACCTCTACGTGCAGGTGATTCTACAGGCCACCTGCCTGAACTGGTTTGCCTCTTTTAAATTGTCTTGGACACAGGCTCCACTGGCAATCTCCCTTACTCTTGACTGAACAGCCAGACCTTGACACGAGGCGGAAATAAAGACGGATCCAGTAGACTTGAATCCGTCAAAACTTTCTGTACCCGAGGAAACTCAAGACGTGTGTGGGCCGGGCTAGCATCCCACAGAGCTGCCATAGAGGGAACTACTCTGTCTCAAAGCACTAGCTGTGTTTGAAGATTCTCTGGTTTTAATTGGATAAATAAATTATGGTACATTCATACAGTGCAACTCCCTGCAGCCTCTGAAAAGAATGGGACAGATCTCCATGTACGGACATGAAAAGATATCTCAGATGTACGGTTAAGTGAACGTAAAAATACATACACACAGATACCTATACCCGTACATAAATTTATTATAAGATTTGGGAACCCAGGCCAAACTGTTGGAGACTCTGATTACTAAGTACTTTCTAAGTCACAGGCATTAGGATATACAGATAGATAGATAATATATCTATATATCTATATATCTATATATATCCATATATATCTATATCTATATATTTATGTATCTATATCTATATATATCCATATATATCTGTATCTATCTATATCTATCTATATATCTATATATATCTATGTATCTATATATATCTATATGTATCTATATGTATCTATATATCTATATGTATCTATATATATCTAATCTATATGTATCTATATGTATCCATATGTATCCATATGTATCCATATCTATCTATATCTATCTATCTATATTTCTTTTGTAATGACAACAACGTGGTGTCCATGAAGATGTGAAGGTGAAATGGTGCTGGTATTTGTAACTGTCAGGGTCCCTCTTCTGGGCTGTCATGTCCCCCAGCAGTGGTCGCTGCCCAGGGCTCTCTGAGGAAGGGAGGGTGGGGGAGGGAACAGGTACCCTGGTCTCTGGAGGATGTTTGATCTCGTTATTGGTAGACACAGAGTCCAAACTGTGATCACAAGGACAAAGAAGAGGGACAGGCTGGAGAAATCAGGTTCAGAATCAGAGAAAATGGCAACGAGCATCTATAAAAGGGACTGTGTCGCACGCAGTCGAAATTCAGAGAACAGAAATGGAAGCGGAGGTGGGAGGGGAGGGCAAGCGTAAGACAGAACTCTCTGGAAGCCCACCAGCCTGAGATGTCATGGCAAGAACCTCGCTGCGTCTCTCGGGGGCAGCTCTGACTGCTCAAAGCATCGGTGAGGACCAGACAGGAGGGCACAGCCAGTCTCACAAAGAGGGCAAACCCCGAGCAGGTGCTGGGGGAGCCAGCGACCAGGACGCAGGAGCTGCCTGGAGAAATGAACCAGAGCCCGGATACGAGGATGGATAGGAGGTCAGCCAAACGAACGGGCCAACAAAAATCTTTCCCAATGTGAGGATTGCATCCTTAGCGCAGATTCCTCTTACGGGGGGGGGGGGGGGGGGGGGGGGTACACAAATCAGGCTGAGAACCAGTCTAGCAGCCCTGGGTCCCCATCGGTTCTGAGGCAGTCACTCGGCACATCCGGCCGGTGGAATCGAACACCACTCTCCCACTTAGAACCTCGGTTTTGTGTCCCAGGTCTCCCCACCCCCCACCTCCCCTGCTATAAATGAACCCATATGCCAGCATATGGAACAACTAGCACCTAACAAAACGAAAAATGTTCTCCTCCAGACGCGTAAATGAGGCCGACTGATGAACAGTTTTTCTTAAGAGGATTTGCTTACCTAAACCCAATAAACCGAGCCCTGGAAAAGTCTCATCCTATCAGGCCGTTACCTGCCCGTGTAAGCCTTGGGATAGAGCTGGCTAAAGAGATACGAGGTGGGTGGTGGAGAAGCTCTTCATGTTAAAGAAAGGGAGGGAAGGGGAATTTTACTGAGCGACATTCACACCTAGTCTGGCTGTGGGCACAGCCCCTCCGCCCAGCCAGACCTTCACAAACCGCACCTTTCCTTACCACCACCTCCCCCTTTTTTTTTTCTTTGACATGGTCTGGAAACGTGAATTGGGACATGAGAGTCCAGCCTGGCCACCCCAGCCCAATTAATTAACTAACTTAATTAATTAGATGTCAAACTTAAAATATTCCCCCCAGACCAACAAATCTCAGACCACGTTGCAAAGTTCTTTGTGAATGAACACAACTTTTTTAAAAAGATTTTTTTAATGTTTCTCTATTTTTGAGACAGAGAGAGACAGAGCATGAGCTGGGGAGGGGCAGACAGAGACGGGGGACACAGAATCCGAAGCAGGCTCCAGGGTCCGAGCTGTCAGCACAGAGCCCGACGTGGGGCTCGAACCCACGGACTGCGAGATCATGACCTGAGCCGAAGTCAGATGTTCAGCGGACTGAGCCACCCAGGCTCCCCAAGATACCCAAATTTTAAATAAAGACAGAATCTGAGGCTGTTTTCATGTCACCATCTCTCAGCCCATTCAGTCCCAGGCCTTTATTCACTGTACCTAACAGAACAAACAAAGATGCTTTTGACTTAGGAACTCCCCTCTCTGCCGTGTGTATGTATGTGTGTGTATGTATGGAGATATATATATATATATATATATATATATATATATATATATATACACACACACACACACATATATATATATATATACACACACACATACATACACACATATATATACACACACACGCACCCAAGAGAAATGCTTTCACCAAGAGACACATACAAGAACTTCACAGCAGCACCATTCACAATAGCCCCAGAGAAAAACAACCGAAAGGCCTATCGGCAGTAAAAAGGTTAAGTCCACTGGGGTCTAGCCTTTCACTAGCCATTCAGCAGTGAGAAAACACTAACCACGGGTACATGACCGTGCAATGAATCCCACATGGGTGTTTTCGCTCTGTGAAAATGTACTTGATCTGTGCTCCCTTCTGTATGTAACTCACACTTTAATAACACTACTTAGGGAAATAAAAAAGAAATAGAAGCAAATGACAGCTGACGACTCTTGCATTCACGTGTGTTCCTTGTGGCAACGTCCTCTTTACATACGTGGACCTGGAAGGAGGATATTTCCTTTCACGTTTCTTGAGACAACAAGTTTCAGTGGAAGATTTTCTCCTCTCCAAAGCCTTATCGGGAACAAAGATCTCACCCTCAGTCTCTAATTCTCTGTGGATGGGTATTAATAAAAATGGAATGTTCTTTCCAGAGGTCCACAATCCCTGGTGCTACCCGGATTTCCCTGGAAATCGGGCTCTTTCGAAAGGCCGCGGATTTACGGTCTTTGGGTTATTTCAGTGGTGACAGCAAAGGCTAAACCCCTCCACCGCTATTTCCAAAGCCTTCTATCACGCTACCCTAGCCAGCTTCCGGAGCTGCCGAACACAGCGGTACTCCTTTTCCACCGCTGCCGTAACAAATGACAGTAAACTTAGCGGACGCAAACCACACGAACTAATGGTATTACAGTTCTGGAGGTCAGAAGTCCAGTATGGATTCCAGCAAATGGAAATTGAAGTGTTAGCGAGCTGTGCTCCTTTCGGGGAGCTCTAGGGGAGAGTCAGTCTTGCCCACTCAGGTTGTAGCAGACTTAAGCTCCACGTGGTTGTAGGACTGCGATCCTACCGGCTCAGATCTGTTTCCCTACTGGCTGCGAGCGGGGGTGGCTCCTGGCTGCGAAAAGCCTCTCTCTGGTCCTGGCACATATCCCTCTCCTCCTCGGGATTAGCCAGGCGGCTCTGAAGCTCTCTCAAGCTTCCACCATGGGGACCTTCTTCTGTCACCGGCTCGCTCTCTGAGCGCACCTAGGAAAAGTTCTCCTTTTTCAAGTGATCGGAATGGACCCGCCCAGGTCATCCCAAAGAATCCCCTCATTCCTAAGGTCTGTGAGTGCAGTCAATTACAGCTACAAACTCTGTCGCCTCCCTTTTGGCCGTGTGAGGGAACATGCTCACGGGCTCCAGAGGTGGGGGCATGGGCATCTTTGGGGTGGCATTATTCCGTCTACGACACCTGCGACAATGGCTCCTTTCTCAATCGTTTTTACACTATCTGAGTCTTTCGATAGTCAAAATCCTCTGGAAGAAAGAAAAGAGGCAAGACATGGAAAGGGCTTCGCTGGGGAGAAGTGGTCTTTACATCGGTTCATTCGTTCAACAGATAATCTGAGTGACAACCGGCAACCAGCTCCGGGCACCGTGGATCTAGTGAGGAACAAGGCAGAAAACTCTCTGCCCTCACAGAGTCTCTACTGTAGCGGGATAGAGAGGACATCCAAACAGATCGTTAAAATATATGATGTGATACGTACCCTCTAAAATGGTTCCCAGTGATTCCCACTGGGTCCTTCCCCAGTCGAGCCTTGAGAGGACCACAGTCCCGGCCACTATCTTGGTCACAGCCTTGTAAGATTCCGTGAGCTAGAAGATCTAGGTAGGCCATACTCAGGTTTCTGATCCACAAAAATTCTGAGATAATGCTGTTGTCTTAAGCCACTAAATATTGCACTATTCGTTATGCAGGACTAGCTAACCATGTACTAGGTCAGATGTTGACAATTCTTAGTAGAAAAAAAAAAAGGGAGTAAGAGAGGCGACTAAGAAATTCTACAAGACAGTTGGGCTGCATTTTGGAACAAGTTCATCTGGGAAGATCCCACGTGATGTAACAGGTTTGTGACAGAAGAAAAGCTTCTGGACAGTTGCAATTTCTGGGCAGGCTGGGGCTGTAGCCTTGACCAGTAAGTAGAACCAGCAGCCGTACAACTGTCCCGCAGGGTGGGTCTCAAAGACACAACCTGAATTCTCCTACTGTACTTTATTACTCTCCCGGCAGGCAGGACACTCCCTGGGCTCTGTTATCACAGCTGCTACTCGAAATTCCCGGAGTTTTATTAACAGAGCAGTTTCTTGCCGTGTGGTGTTATATAACATACCTTGTATATCTGCCTCCATCTACGCAGATAAAGAATTCCACATGGTTTTAGTTTGCAAAGGAGGGGCTCACCTAAGGAGGGTGTCCTCTTAAAAATGCAGATGACAGAGTCCAGACATGCCGTAAATTGCAGGTAGATATGATAAACGAGAGGAAAATAAACACCAATGCGAAGAGAAGCAGGTGTTCCAGTGATCCTCAGAGCGGGTTTCAGTATGTGAGCCTACGGCACATGCAAATTCCTCTTTACCGCGAAGCGTGCCTTGATTTTCCAGAATCTGAGGGTCCAATCGTGATAAATCCCTACGATTATTTCTTTTTCTTGCAAGTTACAATTGCAGGTTCTATATGGTAGCAGTGGGCCTGAGAATATTGGTCGACGTAATTCTTGGTCTTGGTTGAGGCAGAAGCTTAAGCGGGTGTAACGATTTATATGATCAAATAAAAACTTCTGAATAATAATAATAATAACAACAACAATAAAAACATCTTCCCTCCACCTCCCAACTCTCTCAAGTCATTTGGTGCCTCTGCCAAAATACAACGCCTTTGGGCTGACTGCATTGTAAAGTCCTAAATGGTGGTGTGTAAATTCTCTCTCTCCTTTACGAAGGAAGTTTGAGAAAAAGGTAAAGGATTAATTGACCTCTTATTGTATGGCTGTTTTCACTGCTGAAGGTACAGGCCTCTTCTTAGAAGTCACCTCCTCTGAGATGCCTCTCTTGGCTCGACCAGGACCCAGTCAGATACTTTGTGTGCCCGTCAATCTTCCCATTCCTCCTGTGTCCTTTGTCCCTGTGAGCTGGGGATGACTCCCGGGAGACTCAGGGTCATGTACAGTTGTGTCAGGTGTGCACTGCACAAGTGACATACAGTCCTTGTTACACGTGCTAAGCCATGCCCGATGCCCAGAGGGACGGGGTGCCTTTATCTAATTCATCCTCATCGTCCCATATGGGCCCCTCCTGCATCAGGAGTTTGGTGAGGTCTAGACCAGTGGGCTCATCCTGTTCACTGTTTGAACCCCAGCACCTGGGACAATTCTAGGCATATAATCAATACTCATTAAATAGGTGCTTATGAATTACTGAATGGATTAATTAATTCATTGGAAGAGACAGCAAACCAGTCAACAGAAAGCCGCTGAGTTTTTCACAGAAAATCAGAGAAAGCTCCGACTATAGTGAACCTGTAAATCCCTGAATTCTGTTCGTTGCTCACGTATTTACTTGTCTGTTTCCCATTTACTCGCTTAGTACCTAAGAGACATCATTCAGGTGCACACAGGATGCACACAGATGACGAAAACCAAGGGAGAGGAGATGAGGACAAGATGAATTTCCATTTTCTTCTGTCCCTGCTTCCAGATGAAATCAACCGTACTGGGATGACATGTGCGATTTTTGGAGAAATGATCGAGCCTTGAGCCTTGGTGACCCGCCAAGTGAGGTGTCACCAAGTAGGCAGGCAGTGTTTCTGGCCTCCTGGCTGCAGTACGTGCACGCATTCGCCAAGACTGTAACCTGGAACGGCTTAGGTCGAGAGCCGGTCAGCTTTCTCCGTAAGGAACTAGATAGTAAATATTGTAGAGTTCGCAGGCCTGTGTGGTCCCTGTCACAACTACCCGACTCTGCCATCGTAGCACAAAAACATAGACAATATGTCACCAAGCAGATCCGGCTGTATTCCAATAAAACTTTATTTGTAGGCACTGACATTGGAATCTCATGTCATTTTCATGTGTCCCGAAGCACTGCCCTTTTAAGAAATTTATTTTCGGGGCGCCTGGGTGGCGCAGTCGGTTAAGCGTCCGACTTCAGCCAGGTCACGATCTTGCGGTCCGTGAGTTCGAGCCCCGCGTCAGGCTCTGGGCTGATGGCTCGGAGCCTGGAGCCTGTTTCCGATTCTGTGTCTCCCTCTCTCTCTGACCCTCCCCGTTCATGCTCTGTCTCTCTCTGTCCCAAAAATAAATAAAAAACGTTGAAAAAAAAATTTAAAAAAAAAAAAAAAAGAAATTTATTTTCGACGATGTAAACCATGCAAAAGCCGATCTTAGCTTATAGGCCGTACCACTGGCCAGGTTCGGCCCATGGGCCAGAGGTGGCCAAGTCCTGCCCTCGACAGCCCTTCCCTGGTGCTGGCCGCTGTTCTGAGTGCTTATCCACGTTCAACCCACACAGCCCTGCGGGGGCTGTTACCATTCTGGTTTTGCACACGGGGACAGAAACAGAGGGGGTAAGGAGCTAGCTCACGTCCACATGCCTAGTTGGTGGAAACACCGGGCTTCGAACCCACGCGGTCCAGCACCAGCCCCTTGCATGGAACCACCACGCACCCTCGCCCAGCGCAAAACTCTTAGAGCTCTAAGAAGGTGCGGATGCCCCAGTCACATACTCATTTGTGTTTTCAGGCGTTCATTGAGGTATAAAGAGACACCTTGGCACCGTCCTTGACTTTGAGGAAAAGGCACGAAAGAAGCGTGGAAGCGAGACATCAGGAGGACATCTTCCTAGGTTTTTCAAGCCTCATAGAGGAAGACGGATAGGAAGCAGCCCCACGTGGATAAGGAGTTACGGACATCCCGGGGGGGGACCATCATACGCTCCGACTCCCAAAACTATCACAGGGTCTATTTGTAAACTCATCCGTCTTAGTCAGCTTTTGCCGCAGTAACAAGAAGCCCCCTGGAGTTCCCTGACAGAGAGCAATAAGCATGTGTTACCACACAACGCCAGTTTGTGACTTGGCCGTGTCTGCTCTGCCCCAAGCTGCAGGTCAGGTTGGATCTGCTCCTCCTGGGTCTCACTCTGGTCCCAGAACGCAGGAGCAGCCACCATCTGGGACAGACTTGTCTCACGGCGGAGGGGCCGGGGTGCCAGACGCGAGAGCAGAATTGCACGGATTCCCAAACACAACTCTGCCCACTGTAGCGAGAGGCAGTGCAAAAACCACACGACGTGGAGACCACCAGGGGCTGAATGGTGACTCCCCAAAAAAGACACATCCCTGTCTGAAGAGCCTCGGAATCTGTGGCTATTGCGTTCTGTGACGAAAGACCTGACTAAGCGAACGATTTGAGAAGAATTTATCCTGGATTGCACCAGGCGGCCCTGACTGCAACCCCACACATCCTTGTATGACAGACGCAGAGGGAGCGTAAAGACCGACACAGAGGAGAGGCGACGAGAAGGCAGAGCCGAGATGCCTCCACAGGCCAAGGAACGCCAACAGCAGCCCTCAGTGGGGAGAGGCAAGGCACACACTCCCTTCTAGAGCCTCCAAAGCGAAGGGGGCCCTGCCAGCATCGAACCGCCAGACTTCTGGCCTCCAGAGCTGTCAGGGAATGAATCACTGTTGGCTCAAACCACCCGGTTTGTGGCGACCTGTTAGAGCTGCCGCAGGAAACTCCAGCACAAGTTCAACCCAATTCAAGAGAAGCGGGCTGGCCGAAGGCCCATCTGCCACCCCCATTAACATTCACGACCAGCGCCAGCTCCCATGTGGCGCACGGCCTTTGGGGTTCGGCCACCGTCTGTCTGCACAATAGACACCCAGGCTGTGGTAGCCTACAGGCGGGTCCCAACAAGACCTCCACCTGCAGAAAGTGTCATAGCCCAGCGGTCACTTGTCACGTGAGCTCCCCTGCCCCAGACACCCCCTCTGGCTTTGCTCCAAGCCACTGTCTCTTCACCCCAGGTTGGAGATTACGAACCCCACCGGTCTCTTGGAGAGGCTGGATGGCTCCAGGCAGAAAGGGGACCCAAGGAATTCGTCTTTCCACCTCTCCCGTGCTCAGAGCACACTCGCTGGGAAGCTACTTGGGCTCGTCTTCCGGAGGAAGTCTACTAGGACGGCATCAGTGTGATTTTTTCACCATAGACGTAGAAGAGCCACCAGCGTTTCCTGCTGGAAGCTGGAGGGGTCACTGAGGCTGCCGCTTCTCATTCCCTGGAGGGAAGGCACGGCCAGAACTTCTCAGAGGGTGTCTAGAAGAATCTCATGTGCTGACCCAAATACTGTGATCCCAGTCTCTCTGGGAAGAGAAGTCCCCTC
Source organism: Panthera leo (assembly GCF_018350215.1). Lineage (NCBI taxonomy): Eukaryota > Metazoa > Chordata > Mammalia > Carnivora > Felidae > Panthera > Panthera leo. The sequence goes on from NC_056693.1 coordinate 52,999,451, forward strand.
CCAGATTCCACGGTATTCCTACATCATGATCACGAACGGGTTCTTGTTTCTAGAACCAGAAGGCGTCTTACCCAGCACCCGTGCACTGGTTGCCTAGGGCTGCCATAAAGGATGCCCCTCATGTGCGACTTAAAGCAACAGAAATGTATTCTCTCGCTCTTCTGGAGGCCAGGAGTTCTAGGTGGTATCTATCCATTGGGATTAGACCAACCGAAGGTATCAGCAGGGCCATACCTCCTCAGTCAGCTCTAGGGAAGACTTCTTGCGTCTTCCAGCTTCTAAAACTGATTTCCAAACGACACTACCTTCTGAGGTTCTCGGTGGGCATGCCCATCAAAACCCATCGCAGGTGGCAAGGGGTCTCTTCTGCTTTCTGTTGGTAGTGAATGTACTAGAAGACTATATATTAGCCCCAAATGCAGAATGCCTCGCTGCGTTCAAAGCCTTAGATTTTCCTGATTGGTAAATGCTCACGACATATCAAACCTCACGGAGACGCCCCGATCCCCTAACTTCAGCGTTGATGCTAAAATTATGCTGAGTGTCAAAATTACATCAAACAACTGCACTTATTTCCACCAGAAAAATTTGATTATTTCACTTTGATTTACATGGCATTTTTTCCCCCCTCTCCTATAAATGCTGACTTTGAAATCCCCTTCAGCACTGGACAATGAGAAGCAGGCTGTGTTTTCGACGGGAAAGAAAGCTTTCATTATATTTGATACTGCATTTTTCTCTCCTTGATTTGAATGTTATAATTGGATTGGTGAGATATTTATTAGGAACTCTGTGTTTTTTTTTTCCCCCCCAACTGCTTGAAGGGCATCTCTTAATTTGCTTCTCTCTTTGGACTTCTGAGAAGTGGCTGTGAGGTATTATTCCCAACAAAACTCATTTCTTTCAAACATTTATTTAAGGGTATCATTTTCTTAATAATCTGAGGATAATTCAGAATAATTTCCACCACCGCTGCAATTTTTAACTTCAATGGAATGTATGTCACCTGCCCTGCCTCCCGGTTCCCTCCCTAGAGGCCCTCAGCACCAGCAACGTGATACTGTGCAGGCAGGGCAGACAGAGGAAGGAGTTCTGGCCTATGGGATCTGAAGAGTTCCAACAGCCTAGCTGCTGACTAGCCTAGCACAAGCCTGCTGGCCTCAGTTTCCCTACCCCTGAAGTAAAATTAACCTTAATGAGCAGCCTTAGACTTTTAAAACTTCTGTTCCATCTCTATCTTTTAATTTTCATTCATTCATTCATTCATTCACATTTTGGAGGAGAGGGGCAGAGAGAGAGCAAGCGAGCCTTTTTTTTTTTTTTTAATTTTTAATGTTTATTTTTGAGAGAGAGAGACAGAGTGTGAGCGGGAGAGGGGCAGAGAGAGAGAGAAAGCCAAAGAATCTGAAGAGGCTCCAGGCTCTGAGCCATCAGCACAGAGCCCGACGCGGGGCTCGAACGCACAAGCTGTGAGACCATGACCTGAGCCAAAGTCGGATGCTCAACCGACTGAGCCACCCAGGCGCCCCGAGCGAGTGAATCTTAAGCAGGCTTCATGCTCAGCACAGAGCCCGACGCGGGGCTCAACCCCACAACCCTGGGTCACGACCTGAGGCAAAAATCAAGAGTCGGACGCTGAACCCACTGAGCCACCAGGCTCCCCTCCGTCTAAATCTTAACCTCAAGAACATGAAAAACAGGTTAGAAACCCATCAACTCAATCAGTGGTTGCCTGAGAAGAGGGGTGGGGGAATTCATTAACAAGGGACCCGAGGGAACCGTCTGGGGTCTTAGAAATGTCCTATGTCTTCTTTGAGGTGGTCCTTACACGGGCTGAGCTGTTCATCGGGCGTCACGCAACTTTTACTGAAAGTATGCACATCCTGTTTTATATAATTGCACCTCGATAAGGCTTCTTTAAAAAGCTATCTGCTTTTGTGAGGAATTCAGTCAAAATATGTGAAAACCAGGAAACTAGTATTTTGTAGTTCAAGCACTGTGGGGATGTCTGAGCATTGGAAGTTGTTGGGAACCCAAGGGGAGCTTGGTTTAGGAAGGGGATACAAACGCAGCAGCCATCAATTTCTACCAGAAATCTACAAGAATTCTATCATAATTTCTCGTATTGTATTAAATTCATCCTCAGTTTCTTTTTGCTCAATAGCCACGGTGTTAATATTCTATTCACTCTGTCGACAATTTTTTATTGAGTGTCTAGGGCGTCTTAGACACCATGCTAAGCAGCTGAAATTCCTCGTGAAATACCCAGATATATGGACACAACCACAAAGCTCCCAGAATTTAGATGAGTTGCAAATTTTATTCAAAAGAACCTCTATTTCCCAAGAGATGTTTTTATTTGATAACTTTTTTTTTTTTTTTTTTTTTTTTTTTTTTTACTGCAAAATTAAAGTAAATCAAATTCTCAAAGACAGGGAACTGAAGCCACCATAGTTCCCAGCTGAGAAGCCCTTCTCTTTCATCTGGGACCCATTTCCATACTGTACTGGAATCAGTGGCCATTATTGCCTTCTTTTTATCATGCCGTGGGTATCATAGTAGCTGGATTCTCTGAATGTACCCACTGGAGTGTAGACTTCTCTTCACCTTTACCCTGCTTTGTCTTCCCTTCTGGGACCAGGAAAATCACATGACTGACTCTGTTTCCCTTTTCACTTTGTTCACCAGGAAGCTCACAGCCAAGCATGCAGGCCTGTCAGTGCAAATGTATAGAAGTATTTGGTTTGCCCTTCTGCCCTACGGTTACTCTCTGGTCTCGACTTCCTTTTAGAATATGATATTTCCCTCATTCTCTTGGTTTTGTTTTTTGGTTATGCCCTAAGCATTATTTTGTTCGTGCATTCCATAAACCACATACGGAATTAGGCCAAGTATTAAAAAGAAATGAAAGAATTCCATCTAGGATTTCTATCTCTAACATAGGTACCATGCTAGAAATACACACATAAGTTGCACATAGCAGGGACTCGGTCAGCATCTCCCTCAATTTTTCCAATCCTTACAGTTTTCACAAAAGCTTTTCCACTCACGTTATTTGAAATAGTACCTGTCAGAGAGTTTCCCGCACTTAGATACTCAGATATGACTTTGATTTGACCTTCTGTTGGGCTATCTCAACTTGGCTATCTTGCTCTACCCTGAATTTAAAAATACTTAAGCCAAGACATTTGAAACCCTTTTTAGAAGAAGGCAGGGCTGAACCAATATGTTAGAAGTCACTCCCTTCCCTCCCCTCTTGACCCCTTCAATCTGATAGCACCCAGCTGACACCCCTTCTTCCTCCTCATCTCCGCCCCACCCCCGCCCCGGAAAGTATGATGTAACTAACAGAAGGGGGGGCAGACTGTGGAGTTCGACAGTGAAGGACTCAATTCTGGTTCAACCTCTTACAGCTCATGACTTGGACATGTTACTAACTTTCTTGAGTCTTGGTTTCTTCCCTAGCAGAAAATAACAAGGGGCTTGCCTTGTGGGTTTGTTGTGAGAATGGGAATCCCATGTAGCTTAGAGAGCATACTGTGTGGAACAGTACAATTACCCAATAATTCGTAGCTGAGTGAGCGGAGGGATGGGTGGCTGGATGATGGATGGAGAGATGATGGGTAGATGATGGATGGATGGTGGGTGGATGATGGATGAATATAGCAGGGACTGTGTTCCTAGATAAGGCAATGCTATACATTAGGGCGAGGGGTTCTCTGTATTTTCTCACCAGAGTTTAGAAGGGACCACACTCTCTTCTACGCTCCCCCCTGCTGGTTCAAGATTGTGGCTGTGTGTGGGTCCATATTCACATACACCGCCCCCCCCCACACACACACACACTCACACACACACCCAGTGTGAGTTACTACTCTGCTTCCCAGGGGTCATCCATCTCAGGGTGGCTGTCTCAGTGTGAGTTACTACTCTGCTTCCCAGGGGTCATCCATCTCAGGGTGGCTGTCTTTGTCCTCCTGGGGTACAATCAGTTGCAAGTGTATACACCTGAGAGAAAACGGAACCCCAAAGTTGGATAAGGATGTTATCGCCTCCATCTGTATTTGTTGTTCTTTCTTTCTTCCTTTCTTGTCCTTCCTTCCAAGATTTTATTTTTTAGTAATCTCTATTCCCAATGTGGGGCTTGAACTTACAAACCAAAGATCAAGACTGAGGCAGCCAGGACTGCCTCCATCTACATTTTTAAACACACATCTTAGTTAAGAGGTAAGTTATTCTATGCACTTATTTTTTAAACTAAAAATCCTGGGCGCCTGGCTGATTCAGTTGCCCAGGGATCAACTCTTGGTTTCGACTCAGGTCATGAGCTCACAGTTCCTGGAATGGAGCCCCCACATCGGGATCCGCACTAACAGCACAGAGCCTGCTTGGGATTCTCTCTCTCCCCCCTCTCCGTGTCCCTCCCTTGCTCATGCTCTCTCTCAAAATAAATAAATAATCTCAAAAAAAAAAAAAAAAAAAAAAAAAAAAAACACTAACAATCCCAAGTAGGAGGAAAACAGGTAGAAAATCCCAACACTTACAGGCTTGACTCTTCTTTTCTGAACAGCAACACCAAAACGGAAATCAAATATAATCTGGAAATTCAGGCTATGGGTTTCTTTTTCTGCCCCCCCCCCCCCAATACTTCTGTACTGAGTGAGACAGAGATGAGGTCGTGTGACTGGGCAGGTGACAATTTAAACGGTTGGATCTATTTTGCGGGGCTGGTTTGTCCTTGTCCCTCAGTCACGGGAGAGGGGGGAAGTTTGACAAAGGAGGAAGGTGAAAATGTATAAAAAGGCCACCGTTGAAAAAGGGACCCGTTGTTCCTAGGGGAAGAGGCTTCTGATTTCCAGTTGGTCCGGAAACGCTTGCTTCCTGTCCAAAACCGGAGCGCTGGGACAAACAGCCACTCCCAGGGCAATGGGACCTGGGAAGGAGGCGGCGGATAGGCCTGAAAAGACGCATCGTTGGGGGAGCCGTGGGGCCTGCAGAGTGCTGCAAGGCAGCCTGCAAGAGCCACGAAATGTGACCCCTGGGGTCTGTTCCTTGCGTCTCCAGGGCTAGACTCGCCCTGGAGAGGCTGGGAGGCCTGACATATGCTCTGGGGGACAGCGAACTGGAAAGCAAAGGCACTTTTGAGAAGGGAGCCAGAACTTTCCTCGGCCCTCACACAAGGCAGTACCAGGGCATGGAAGAGCTCGGGTCATCACAAAATCTGCACACCTAACACACAGGACAATGGATGGACGGAGAAGGAGAAGAGAGTAAGGAGAGAAAGGGGAAAAGGAGAGAAGGAGAAGAGAAAGAGAAGGAGGACCAAGTAGAAAGAGCCACCATTTCTTCCTAGGCTACGAGGAAGGCATTGCCTGTGACTCAGCAGTGGAATTCAAGGCCCTGAAGGGAAAAAAGCAGAGGGAAAGAGAGCTGGGAGATGCACAGATGACAGTCAAAGGGGATAAACTGAGGAAGTATTTACTCTGTAACTAGACACTGTCCAACATCCTCTGGTCCAACGTCCATTGGTCCTTTTCAGGACCTCCCCTGAAACCAATACCTTCCTGAACCCTATTTTCATGCTATGGAAGCTGAGTCTCAGAGAAGTCCGGGTCCTTGGTTGCTTTGTTTTAGTGCTTCTGACAAGAAAAGCAGCAGGTGAAGACCCCAGCCCAACACCAAAAAGGGGTGAGGATCCTCTGCCAGAGACCCTGGAAGCACGTTACAACAGGGGGAATGTGGGGAACACCTGACGCCATCCAGGGCCTGTGGAAGAAAAGGGGAGATGGTGAGGCATGGGACCATGAAGCAGGGCTGTGGGGTGACGACCCACGGGAAGCTCCTGGGTGCAGTTCACCATGTCCCTTCATGGGAAGAGCTGGCTGAAGCTTAGCCAAGGTAGCACTCATGCTGGGTGGACAGGGTGCACCTAGAGGCACATGGGCCTGAGGCAGCTACGGTGGGGGCCTTGTTGGGTGAAGAACCTCAAGGTGACCACCAAGACTGCAGCTGAGGAGAGGAGAAGACAGAGGAGCATGGGATCCAAGATGTAACCCTGTGGGTCATGGAAGGTTGTATGGATTCTATTCTTAGTGAGATGGGAAACCACTGGAAGAGTGAAAGCCAAAGGAGTGCCAAAATTGGACATGGGGGCAAGGTCTATGGGAGCTCTTTGTACTTGGTATTCAACCTTTCTATAACCCCAACACTGCCCTAATTTAAAAAATGTGTATAGGGGCGCCTGGGTGGCGCAGTCGGTTAAGCGTCCGACTTCAGCCAGGTCACGATCTCGCGGTCCGTGAGTTCGAGCCCCGCGTCAGGCTCTGGGCTGATGGCTCGGAGCCTGGAGCCTGTTTCCGATTCTGTGTCTCCCTCTCTCTCTGCCCCTCCCCCGTTCATGCTCTGTCTCTCTCTGTCCCAAAAATAAATAAAAAATGTTGAAAAAAAAAAAAATTTAAAAAATGTGTATAAAAATCTCTATCCACCTATCATCTATCCATTTATCCATCCATCCATCCACCCATCCTTTTTCCATCCATAATTCTTCCATCCATCCATCCATCATCCATAATCCAACCACATATCCATCATCCATCCATCTATCCATCCACCTATCCATCCATCCATTTTCCATCCATAATTCTTCCATCCATCATCTATCCATCCAACTATCCATCCATCCACCCATCCATTTTCCATCCATAATTCTTCCATCCATCCACCTATCCATCCATCCATCTTCCATCCCTAATTCTTCCATCCATCTACCTATCCATCCATCCACCCATTTTTCCATCCATAATTCTTCCATCCATCTACCTATCCATACATCTTCCATCCCTAAGTCGTCCATCCATCTACCTATCCATCCATCCATTATCCATCCACCCACCTATCCATCCATCCACCCATCCATTTTCCATCCATAATTCTTCCATCCATCTACCTATCCATCATCCATCCATCCACCCATCCATTTTCCATCCATAATTCTTCCATACACCTACCTACCCATCCATCCATCGTCCATCCATCCACCTATCCATCCACCCATAATTCTTCCATACACCTACCTACCCATCCATCCATCGTCCATCCATCCACCTATCCATCCATTCATCCGTCCATCCATTCACCCAGCTATGCTGTTTATATGTATCACTAGTGGTTTATTTAAAACAGTGTATTTTACTAACTTCTCTGCATCTTATATTTCTACTTAATATATTTTGGAAATCTCTATTAGTCAGCCGATAAACACATAAATCACAGCACTAAGAGCTGCTAAATACCCCATTTTAGTTAGTATGCATAACAATTTCTCTTTTCAAGGTTTGTAGGTTTCCATCATGAATATATATGTAAAGCACCTAATTATTATTATGTGAAAAAAATTAGACCCGGCTTTCATCACATCTCATTCCCTAAATGCGGGAAAGAATATGTCTCTAAACTAAAATTCAGGATTGCTGCTGCCTTTACCTTCACATTTACGTCTTTATGTGTTCCCTTTAAGGCTTCTAGTCTGGACATACACGCACCACTGAAGTCACGTGGCTGTTTCCGCTGCCTGGGTGAAAAGATCTCTGATGCGCGGCAGTAGGGACAGCAGACCCTGGGTGTTGTAAGCAGAAGCAGAACAAAAATAGGACGGGGCTTTGCAAAGGGGAAATGGAGCTGAGAACCACATGGGTCTCTAAGAAAGCCCTCCGGGCCTGTGGTTCTGAGGGCCCATGAGGGAGGAAGAGGCACTGAGGAAGGAAGTCCACAGGAAGCCAGGCACGCTCGGCCACATCCAGGCCCGGGAAGAGAAGCTCTGGTCTGTCCCCTCTATGTCCCAGCTCTGCCAACAGGGCTCGGATGTTTACACAGCTTGGCTGGCAAGCGTGTTGGCAGGGAGGACCTTGCCCGTGAGACCCCAGGCCCTGCTGGGGCTCTGAGACCAGCTCTGATGAGGCCTTCTCCTGTCTTCCCGTTCCTGGCTAGATGTGCCCGGGGCCAGGCCAGCACAGGGCAGGAAAAGACCTGGGGAGATTGGCCAACACCTCTGGTACCTTGGCCCCAGCGTGTAATTCATTCACAGTGGGGGCCTCGGGGCTGGCATGGCGGATGCCCGGCCCTGGATCTCTCTGGGGATGCGTGCTTTTTTAGGCCCTGGTTTTGAGATCAACTGTCTTCCACAGAAGAATCAAACCTATTTTGCTTCTTAGGTTCTGCTGAGTCTCTTACTGAATGCCTCTTCTGTGTCTGCCAGTGAGAATTCACTGGGCAGGAAGCTCCACCCCAGCTTTGGGGGAGGGACATGATGGAGAGAGGGTGTCAGACTACCCCGAGCAGCAGAGGGGAAGGGGGGGTATACACGGAGCTGGCAGTTGGACCTGGGGACCCCTGCCTCTCGATTGCTTTGGATACGGCCGGGAACTTAGAAGGGAGCTCTCCCGAATCAGGTTCATAAGGCAGCTCTGCGACCTGCCCGCTGCGTGATCTGCCGAAAGCTACTGAAATTTCATCGGCCTCAATGTCTCCTTCTGTAAAATGGGTGTAACAGCCCCACTTCCCTCCTATGCTGGTTGGGAGTTAAACGCAGGTAACATACGTACAGGTACAACAAAGATCACCGATTAGCAGAAATCTCTTTCCCTTCTCTCGGGACCTCGGTGTCCACATTTAGAAAATGAGGCTCGCTCATTAGAGGAGATGTTTTCTAGGGAATCTTCCAACTGTAAAGTTGTACAATACAACTGTTTGCTCTGTCTGTTTGCTCTCATATCTACACAGCTTATGACCTAAAAAGGTATGGCCGGGGGGGGGGGGGTGGCATCATGCCTGTGTGACTCATGCAGTCATACAAGACACCACACTCCTAAGTTGTCCGTGCATTCAAGCTCTGCTCTGGCCGTCTGGACTTCTCAGTATTGCTTGGACAAGGGGCCCCGCGTTTCTCCTTTGCATTGGGCCCTGCACAGTGACTAGCGGGTCAGGCCTGCAATGTAGGTGCATTTTGCAAGGTCACCACTGCCTCGAGACTCTAGGCGTGTGTGTGTATGTGTGTGTGGTCGGGACGGGGAGGGATTCTTTGGAGTTTTAGCTTGCTACACCTAAGAGATGTGTCTGGTAGCACCGACTGCCGAGGAAAAGCACGGGTGATTATGAGAGATCTCCAAACCAGGCCCGGCCCCACCGAGGGGAGAAAGCCAGTCCCAGAGCAGTGGCAGCTGGGAGCCCAGAAAACAGCAAACAAGCTGACTCATGAAAATCTCCCACTTCAGAAGGCTGGATGGTGATTTTTCTCTGCCTTACTCTCGTGTCTCTCCCAGATGATGTATGAATGGCCTTATTTACCTCTTCCCTCCAAACCTTCTCCTTTATTATTTTTATTAATGCCATGCCAACCCCGAAAAGGTGTTTCCTTTACAAAAAGAAAAAAAGGAAAGAAAAAAAAAAAAAAAAGAAAGAAAATTGCTGCCCCCCCTCCCCCGCAAAACCTCACCTCATTCACACAGCGGAAGGAATAGGTTCTTCAAAAATTGTCGGATTTGTGTGTGTGAGAGAGAGAAAGAGACTCAGAGACAGACACTTAAAATGGGTTTGTTATGTGCGAGTCTAAAATCTGAATATAAATAGTAATAAATTCAGGTCTTTATTTTAGAAAGGCCAGAGTACCCAGGAAAGTTTTTTTTACCATCTTTCCTGACTACAAAGGCATTGCTACATTTCATGCATTTTAATTTCAAAAGTAACGGGAGACACAGCTGCATTTACAGCTAGGGAAAACACTGAGCGTCGCCTGGTAAAACAAGCCCGTTACTGAGCTCACATTGGGTCCCTGCACCCACTGCTGTGTGTGTATACCTGCCATTGTCATTGACGGGGTGCTAAGCACTTGGCATTTCATGGGCCATTGACTCTGCAAAGCTCCCTAGCAGACAGGTGCCTTCCAGTGACAGAGGATAAAGCCGAGGCTCCCACAAGGTCACACGGCGCATGCCAGAGCCCGCACTGGAGCCCAGATCCCTCCGGCCTCACCTGCCCAAGTTCTCCATACACTCCTCAGCTTGTGTGTATAAACATGAGCCACTTTGCATAGCTGGAGCAAAAAAAAAAAAAACAGTGGTCTCACCTCCAGGCTTGGCAAGATTGCTGATCACTTATAAACTCAACATCTCGGGGCAGAAAGAGATTTGAGAGGTCATCTTTCTAACCTCTCACCCCGTACCTGAATTTATCCTCCATTATCTCCTATTAGAGATTTTTTTTTTTTTTTTTTTATTACTCCCCATGACAGAGAACTCCCTACCTGTTGAACCTGAATAGGACCTACCGGACCCTGCACAACTACCTGAACTCACTACCTCTCCCAGGATCCCCGATCTCTTTGAGCAAAAACATTTGTTTTTACCTTGAAATACAGATCTGTTCTCTTCCACCCTTGACTCCAAGCTGGAGGCACAAATGACAGGCTCCCCAGTCTCCTGGACTCTTCCCATCTTAAGGTGGAGCCCCTTCATTCCCCCCCCAGTTGCTTCTCCTATAAGCCAGTTTCCAGGCCGTTTTCAAACCAGTTGATGGAGCCCACCTCTGGCTGAAGAAAAACTTGCAGCTCTGTTCACTTGCACACGACTTTGCGGGGGTTGGGTATAGACTCCTGGGCCAGCAGGGCAAGAGGTTCTGCATTCCACGGAGGGGACGTGATCATGGAAAACAGCGTGGCTTCTCAATCTGGGGCCACGTCAAGGGGTCCTCTTTGGGGAGGAATGGGTGCCCCACTTGGACCTGATCTCACTCGCCATCCAAGCTGCGTCCTTCCCGAGCAGGGACCTCTCCCTCCCTGGCAGTGGGGAAACTCTTTGAAGACCCAGGGAAGGCGAGGGTGTGCCGTTTATGAAAACAACTGTTTAACAGCTCCCAGAGCATCCATATTTGAATGGGAGGGAAATAATGGTAAAAACATCATCAAGAAACAGATGTGCCTGAGTCAGGTTTTGTGGCAGGAAAAAATGTGGGTTTGCCGGTATCGATTTCATTCTTCCAACTGATGACAATGAATGGCTGTGCCTTCCCGGGATGCGCCGTCCCGGGGGCTCTGCAAACGCACCCTCCGCCCTGACCTGCACACGTTCCTGGGGGCTGGGGTGGGGGTGGGAGGTGGCCGTTGGATATCACGCTACTGCTCGTGGGCTCGTGTCCTCACAAAGTGCTGACTACTGCCAAGAGGGAGTGCCATTCCCCTCTTCCTAATGCACACAAAGGCACCTGTAAGGACTATAGCAGCATTGCGTGAATGCATGTGTGCAAATGTGTGTGCAAGCTCACACATCCACAGCAAGGCATGCCGGGGTAGAGAATGGACCAGGCCCTATGGCTTCAGCAACGGCCCCTCTGACCGTTCAACCCTGCCCCAGGCTCCGACGTACCACGTGGAAGACGGGCCACACGTGTTAGGGGCTTTAGAGCCATGGACACAGGACTTTGAATCCCAGTTCTGCAACCGATTCGTTAGGTCGCCAAAGACACGTGACAAAACCTCACTGAGTATCAAGTTCCACGAGAATAAGAAAAGGCAGTCACCTTGCGGAGGTGTCGGGAGGATGTGAGATAGTAATATATGCACGAGTTCCCCATGCCGTTCCTGGAATGTACTAGAAGCTCCATTTTACTGAGCTTTCCGGAGGTCACTGTGCAGGAAAAGGCACAGAGACCACGATCGAGCAGAGTGGTTACGTACAGGGACTCTGGAATCAAGCAGCTTGGAATAGGAGTCCCAGTTCTACCTTTTACCAGCTGTGGGATTCAGGGAAAGTTAATTAACTTCCCTGTGCCTCGCTTTCCTCACCCGTAAAATGGGGACAATAATAGCACCTAATTCATGAGGTTGCTCTGAGAATCAAATGAAATAAACCAGGGCAAGGGCTTAGCTTAGAACCTGGTGTTTAGGATGCGCTCAACATATTCTAGTTAAGAACACAGCTTTCCCACCACAGCCCAAGCTCTTCCTGCCACGGGGTAGGCTGTGGCTCATGAAAAACGCCCTAGATGCTAAAACCCCAGCCTCGTCCAGCACTGTTGATCTCCCAGGCACATGAAGACACAATGAGGCCCATCAAAGGAAAGAATGAAATCAATAAAGAGAACACCTCTCCCCCTCCCACAGAAGTAGGACATCTGATAGCTGTTCTCAGCGTCTATTCTAACCTTCCTTCCCGTATATTTCAGTAAGTTTAATTTCTGCGATGTTTAACAGTTGTTTTTAGATAAATCACAGTCGCACTTTCTGGCCCAATTCACAGGCCTTTTCACTGCACAGGGAAATCAGTTCTTCCGGCTTGTTGGAGAAAAGCAAATGTGTCCTCATTGTCTATTCATGGTGGTGTCGCCAGGAAGGGACCTTGAACATGCGACTTGTCAGACATCCCATTACCTATCATTCAAATGTGTAGCGGCATTCTTTTTAAAATGGATTGTTATTCAACTTTCCTTTCCTTTTTTTTTTTCTTTTTTGTGAGGGAGTGGTTTGCAACACGGTCTCATGAATACCAGCCTTGTAAAGAGGAGCTGGTGTGCCTAAAAATAATAGAAAGTTTTCTCAGCACGAGTGCAAATATAACATGTACACATGATTTCAAAGGATGGCTTCCTGAATTTCTTGTCAGCTGAGAATTGAAGACCATCTCAGCCTGCTACCCAGAGCTTTGATTTGCCCAAGCGCATCCCTGCATGGCACCAGCATCACCACGTTCATTCCAGAAGAACGATTGAAAATTCAGGCTTGAGTGGCAGAAAACGCTGGGTTTGAAACGGAGTTCTGTCATTCCCCTGGACATCCTCTGTCTGTTCCTGCAGAGCTGATCTCCACTCTTCTCTACCCAGCTCCGGACCCCGGGAGGCCGTCGCGTGTGGCATATGTCCACTGGGGACCCCACCCCCTTCTCAACGCTGGCCGGATTTGACCAATGGAGGGCACTCCCGGAGGCCAGTGCCGGGCAGATCAGAGCATGTTTGGGTACACATTCTCCAGGCTTCCTTCCCGATACACGGCATGTCTGTAATAGCTCTTTTCCTTGATGGCAGCCCTCCCCTTCGCTAGGACCGCCTCTGGGTTCTGACTCGATGGTCCCTTCAATGACTCGTCAACATGACTCTGCTCAACCGAGCATCGAAGATGCCTCATCACTGGCTGTGTCATCAGGTCAGTGCCTTCCCCTCTCCAAGAAGGTCGGATAATCTTTCTCTGGACTTTTCACTGATGAGCTCTCAAGGCTGCTAAGTGGTTCAAAACCCAAGCTTTGAACTCAGACAGACAGACCTTGTAGGACTATCGTGGGGAACCCTGAAAACCACCAGCAGCTCTTCTTACGGAGCAAACCATGTCGCGTAGCAGTGAGGAATACGGGTTCTCCGGCCAACTGGCATGCCTTTGACCCTGACACCAACTCTAACCAGCTGCCTGACGTTGAGAAGGCTGCTGGATCTCCCTCCGCCTCAGTTTTCTCATCTGTGAAATGGTGACTACAGTGTCTCCCGCAGTAAGGTCACCGCGAGGATCCAATCAGTTAACACACACCCAACACTGAGAACAGTGCCTGGCACACAGTAGGTGCTTTATAGGCCTCAGCCAGTAATATGCACTTATTATACACAGCGAGTTTACAAGCTCCTGCCAACAGAAGAGCCATGGAGCACACATCTGGGCACCACCAGCACCTAGCATATGATAGAGCCTCCATAAATAAAGGTCTACTGATATTAACTTATTGCTGCTCCTACGACAGATACTGATAACATGGTCATATTCTAGTTTCCAAAATTCTTCAAGCTTATCTTTAAAAAAATTTTTTTTTAATGTTTATTTATTTTTGAGACAGAATGCTAACAGGGGAGGGGCAGAGAGGGAGGGAGACTCAGAATCTGAAACAGGCTCCGGGCTCTGAGCTGTCAGTACAGGACCGGATGCGGGGCGCGAACCCACGAACTGCGAGATCGCGATCTGAGTCCAAGTCAGACGCTCAACCGATGGAGCCACCCCAGCGCCCCTTCACGCTCATCTCTGCTGGTCCCCGTAACGTCCCCGTGGCAGGGATGCGGTGATCATTCCTTTTATATACTTTAAGACTACCGGGGAACAGGGAGGTTCAGTGACTTGCCCAATGCCACACCGAACAGACTAGCACACCTGTAACTGTTACTCAGAACTCAGGAAACCTACCAACAATATGACTTCCTTAGGGATATCCAAGGACAGAGGGGCCCCCAGGAGATGGGGCGCCAAGTATCTCAAGCTCTGAAGACAGGCTGGGCATGCAATTGGGGTAGGCTCTGCCCATGACAGAGAGCAGCCGGCGTCTGTCACCTGCATGATCTAAACCTGATGTTATAGGGGGGTAGCCCCCCCAAAGTTTCCAAGGAGAGCTATTCCCAAGGGCCCTCGGCTCCCACCCTCAAGCCCGCGCGTACCAGCGGCTTTCCCCGGCACCCGGAGGGTTGTCATCTCTGGGGCACCGTGCCTTGGCCCCCAGCCTGTCTCTTCCTGCCTCTCAGCTGCAAGAGAAAACACAGTTCCTTATCGCTTATCATCACTAGCTCTCCCCCGGCCCGGCCCTCGGGGACCCGGAGGGCCTGTAACCCGGGTAGCCTGGCAGCAGGCCAAGCCAGGCGACCCGGCCCTCGCGTACCCAGGTTTCCTGCCTGTGGTTTGCACGGCTGTAGCTACTCTGGTTCGCACTTCCTGTCCTAGCCCACGTGCCGTCATGACTCTGTGCCTCCTGTGGATGCTCTGGGTTCACAGCGCAGGTAGCCAGCCGTGTCCCGTGACCTGTCGCCAGGTGGGAAAAGAAACTAGAGCCCCGGGTCCTTGTGAGCGGTCCCCTATCTCCACTCGGCCCTCCCAGCCTGGCCATACGCCTCTACCCCCACCCCACCTTCTGGGGGGCGGGCCTCTGTCTCACACCGGCCAAGTTCTAGGTCTTCACAGGTTGAGCTGGGCAGGAGGTGATGCTGGAGGACTCTGGGGAGACAAATCTGCACTGAACAAACACCCCAAGGACACGTACCTGTACTTCGAGCCAAAAGGATCGCAAGTCTATTGTAAAGGACCAGGGCTCCTTCCGGTACTGGATGCCCACCGAACACCCGAACACCCTAGAATTCTCGCGGTGGCCTAAGAAACCCTTCAGTATCTGGCCCCTACCTCCTTGCCCCGTGCATTTCTCACCCGGGCTGATTCCACCCTGTGCTCCTTCCCACCTCCGGGAGCCGGCCCAGGACCCAGAAAGGGCCTCTCCCGTGCTATCCTCTCCATTCAAGCTCTGTCTCTCGCCCACAGATTCTGAAACCCCCGACGCGAACATGAAAATGCCTTCTCTTGTTGACCGTCTAACTGGTGCTCCCCAAACAGTGACCAGTTTGAGAGAAAAGCGTTGTTCTGGACGCTAACCAAGTACAAAAGCAGACTGGCTTTGGAGCCCATCAGATCTGGTTCTAAATCCCAATTCTGTCTCTTGGGTAGGCTTGGGCTACACCCAACTGTCTGCCCCAGCCTGTTTGCGCACACCCAGGGCACCCACCAAAACGTGCTACTGCTGATTAACAGTACTTAGCATTTGAAGAACATTAGCCACGGGCCTCCAGCCCAGCTCAGCCCTTCACCTGTTTATCTCATTTCAGCCTTACAGAAACTCGGGAAGTAGGTGTTCGTCGCCTTGTAGATGAACAAAGCTGAGGCTCCGAGAGTTTAAGTAAGGTATCCAAATCACTCAGTAATGCTAGAGGGTGGCTCCAGAGAACTCTCTCCTAATCAGTGTATTATACGTTCCTCTAGGATTCAATAATGTCGTGGATTAAGAGTGAGGGCACATAGAAAATGCTGAGACACTGTTCGGTGGGGACAAAGATCACAGTCTGTTCAAGGGCTTGGGAGACCGAGAGTGCCAAAACCAGCCAGGCTCCACAGTGGGTACGGTCCCTCTTTACTTTCAGTTAATAACATCACAAAAGATCATCGGATCTTAATGGGACCCCGAGGGGGTTAATTACATGGTGGGGAATTGTCTGTGAGCTCAACCACTGTTGGTTTAATAGATGTACCTTCAGAAAAAAGATATATAGCACATTGATCTTTAAAACGGAAAAGTAAAGATCTCCCAAATGCAGATGAGGAAAAGGGAAAAGTCCTCGCTCAGCATTTAGACCCACCATTAATCCTCGGACACACTTCCTGTAGGATCTCCGGGTCCTTCCTGTTGTGGACTCCGGAATTCTGGGTCTCAAGGCTTCCGAACACAACGGTTTCCCAACCACTCCGAACAAGAGCCTCCTCCTTCTCCTTAGCGTCACGGGGGAGAAAAAAGCAAGCCCCCCCCCCCCCCCCCACCAACACTCCCTAAGCACGACTAAGCACCAGTGAGCGGTGTCTTCCCTGGCAAGAACCTCCCACATGCTCGTGTCTCCAAGACTCAGGTCTGCGTGAAGAGAGACGTAGGTGAGGTCAGGGTACAGAGAGCACATGGTCAGAGAAGCTGAGATGTGCAGGGGGTCAGAGACGGCATGCTGGGCACAGGAGACTCAGAGAGGCTGAGTATCCTGCTTCGAGGACACACAGCCACTTTGAGGTAGAGCCTCGATGGAAACCCAGGCGGTTGCAGCCCTGAACCCATGAACCTTCCACTGCCCCAGCGTCATTTGATCTCCTCAAACCCCCTCTCAGCTGGGCAGAAGTCACATTTCTTGTTTGCACGAGTCTTCCTATGTAGGCAAGACGGCGTCTCAAGGACTCCGTTGCACGCAGGAGTCATAGGCTTGCAACCAGAGCCCGTCCTCCTGCTCAGAACTGCTAAAGGAGTTGTGTTTTCACCTCCAGGGTCATGCTCAGACGGAAGGAACAGCCACCCAAAAACACATGCAACTGAGGAGCCTCCATAAACATACACAACTCTCCCCGTGCCTGGTACAGGATGGGTATGTCACAGCCGTCTAGACTATGCCCTGCCCCTAAGAAGTTTACAGTCAAGCCACTGGAGTCAAATGCACGCATGAGGCGTGTGCCTGAAGGCCAAACAGAGTGATCGCTATTAGTCTCAGCAAATGATTTGAGAGTCCAGAGAAGCCCATGATTAAATCAAAGAGGCTTCTTGCATTGGGATCAATCCAACAATGGTTTTGCTTATCGGGGCTGTGGGCACAAGTCGTTTACTGTCACCAAATGTCCTAAGGCTGAACCGGATTAAGACACCGAATGCCTGGAGATCCTTAGAAAAAGTTGCTTCATAAATACCACACAGTTGGAGAGCTCAGAGGAGCACGGCTCCCTGGGAGCACCATGCTTAGATTTCCAAATTCCAAAGACAAAACACGAGGTCTTCTGCCTCAAAATCTTACCCAACGCAGGGACAAAGGCAGAATGATGGAAATAGAATTTTGAGGCTTGTCTGAATGATTATAGGCACTGGAGCCATAAAAAAAAAAAAAAATGCTACTGCCAAGGGATTTCTCTCGTGGCATCTGTTTTCTTCTTGTGCTTTTCCCGATCCATTGGTCAATAGTTTTTGATAATAGATATTACCATGAAATTAGAGCACCGGGCTTTCTAAGTGGCAAAATCAAAGTAGCATCTATTCAATTCAATTAACTATTGACCTTCTGGCCATGGTCATTCTGATAGGAACTCTCCACGGTAGCTAAGAGGAGTACACCCTTCTGTAGCTGCTCCCCTATGGTGGGTAGTGACCCTTCTTCCATTGGGAGCAAGTAAACTACTTGTCCCCCTGTGCCCTGAATCCAACTCTCACACAGGCTGGGAGATTGAGCTGAATCTCTGAAAGTCCTGGAAGAAATTTGACGCATCTTATTTCTATTTGCCCAACATTCATTAGGCATTCATTCATTCAAATGTTTACTCCCAAAGGCCCACCATAGCAAGAAACATTGCTCAGTGGGGAGACTGGATTGGTGACTGGAACGTAGTTCACAGAGTTTACAGAGAAGTAAACAATGAAGTTCGGCAAAGCCAATTCTTGAGACAGTGGTAACAGAGGTGGGGAGCAGTGAGCTCAACATGTATTAGAAACCCCACTGTACAGAAGGGGAAACTGAGGTACAGAGAGGTTTAAATGGCTCATCAGATGTCACACATCCTTCAAGCGATGAGCCCTTGAGTAATGTGTCTCAACGAACAGCAAGGCCTATGGACCAACTCCACCCCATGGAAATGAATTTACTAGGCCAATAACAGCCTATCATTAAATGGCTGGTCTTTCAACTTGCGGGGGGGGGGGGGGCTTAAAAAGTTTATCGTGGTTTACTTCTTTTTTTCTCTATCTTGGAATAATACAGTTGTGATTATCCTGTGATTATCCGCATGAAATGGCCTTAAGCCATCTAGTATAAATATACACAGATCTCCCAGACATACTTGGATTCCCCCAGATATACTCAAGCCGACTCAGGCCCTGCAGGATTTGGGGAGCTTTTGAAGGGATGCCCTGGCATCCAGCTGTGCCCATCAGCATCCCCAGATGCTTTCCCTACTTGATAAACCTTCTGATCCCTGTTCAGGTCAGTTTCAATGGGCGAACGGAAAGCCTGGCCAGAGAGCTAAACGACTTACCCCTTCTGCAGGGGAGTTAATTTGCCGCATTAGCTGGGGGCTATGAGATACCTTCTTGCTCGGTTTCCCGCTCCACACTGACCCATCTCTCATAAGGATTACGCCTTCCTCGGCGACTTTGAGGCCGGTTTTCAGGTGGGGATTTATTCGAGACGGGCAAATGAAACTTATCTAGCCACTAGCCTGATGCAATTATTCCTGTGTGGTCAGCCAAATGAGAGCTCAGCTTGAGATCCCAAAGGTTAAACCTGGCCATCCAACGTCCATCCAGGACTCTGCAATTTCCAGGAACGGCAGTAGGACAGGAGCATTGTATTCGTTGCTTGTTTCCCTGTTATTTCACTCGGTCGCATCACAATCTTTGGTCTGATTATGTTTTTTGTTTTTGTTTTTTCCCTTTGAATGCTGATTTCCTCGACAGCTAAATGCCTCCAGATACTCCTTTGGAGAAACACAGACCAAACATAGAAACCATTCAGTTATTGTCCAGCAAAAATATATATGTGTGTGTGTGTGTGTATGTATGTGTGTATATATATATATATGTCATTATTTTCTGTCCCCAAAAATTCTTTATCCCATTGGATATGGGCATTAGATAAGATTAAGTTCTTAGGCAACATCAACTTATGGGGTGGACAGATTCTGTGCTGTTTAACTGTGTCAGAACAACATTTATATCTGCTTAGGTAGAAGACAATGTGGCCAACATACACACAGATAGTTGCATGAGGTTCGCTTTAAGTAGAGCAGCATTAGGTTGCTTTAAGGTGACAATTTCTAAATGAGAGCAAAACTGTGTAATAAGATTTAAAAAATTGGACCCATTCTTAGTTCACCAGCTCCCCAGCCAGTGACAAAATATGCCATTAGTGGCCACAGCACGATTCTGAAAATATACCTTCCTTACGATTTAACGCTTTTTTTTTTTTCCCTGTGAGCTAAAAATTACAAAGCCCCGGATTTCATCGCTCTTGCAATCTATTCTTTTCCCCTGACTTCCTGTTTTCATGAAATTTTAATCAGGCACTTAAAATAAATAGCTATGCAGAGCTTGTCTGCCTCCCGCAATACCCGGGATGGATGTTTTGGGTAAAGTGATAGTCCAGAGACCTTGAGAACAGTGAATCCCATTCTGACTTGGCAAGACAACAGAAAGTGAAACATGGCCCTGTCCAGGCCACGCACTCGAAGGGGACAGAGCGGTCTCAGAGGATCAAAGATGTGATAGGTTGGGTCTTTTTTTCTTTTTTTTTCCTTCCAAATATTGACAGCGACTCAGTCAATTTGGAAAGGCAAGCAAGATAAAGCTAGACTAAATGATTCCAAGAGAGAGAAGAAAAGGAATGACGCATGGTCAACTTTTCAAAATCCCTTCCAAGTTGAAAAATGAATCATTCATTCCATTTAGGCAGCTACTTTCCATTGCTCGTTGGTTTTGATGATGTGTATTTGTGTCTCCTTCACATAAGCCAAAAAGATGCCTAATTCTTTGAACCTTCTAAGATTTTCCTTTTTCCCTTTCCTATCATGGTTATATCACCAAATGACGTTATAGAGAAACACAACATATTTGTTCCCAAACCATTATATTCAGAAGATGTCTTTTGTAGCAACAACTGTAGGTTCCATGGAGAGCCTAAGGACTCTCCAAGAAGGCGGTAAGACAACTGGAGAAAAAACACCGTTACAAACATTCATACCCTATGACGTCAAAGTCCCTAGAGACCTGGAAAGAAGACTTCTTGGAGGCATGGGAGGAAATCAACTTCCTTGCCTTAAAATGCCCAACTTCTGTGTGACAGTAGCTAAAAAGCATGAAAGGCTCCTCGTTCATTAATAAAAACGAAACGAAAGGATGGGGGAGTTAGCATCATTCGACCCCATGACCAATACGCGTCTTGTCTCCTTCATCTCAAATGAACAGGTTCTTGGTTACTGCACGTTCTGACCTCCTTGACTCTGGAGGTCCAGATCCTGGTTTTAAATCCTGAAAGATGGGTCCTGTAGATGACTGTCGTGCTGGGAAATGCTTTACAACTGGCTCTCCCAAACAAACAAACGAACAAACAAAAAAAAGGAGGAAGGGCTCGATTTGTAGTTATTTGCTCATTTCTATGATGTAAATACTCCCACCCTGGTCAATTTCAAGCTCCCATAATGTGACCAGACGTGGAGTTGGGAGAAGGTATGAAGCAGTCCCTTACTATATAGTACAATAGATATAAATCCTAACAAGGGCATAGATCATAAAACAACATGCCACGAAAACTAGGAAGGGAGGGTTTTTGAGTACTTAGTACCTTTTTAAAAATAAAATTTATTTGATTTTAGGTTACCTGATTTAATTTTTAATAATGGCTGTATATAACAACAGACTCGCTAAATTTCTGAAAATCTGACGGTTTAAAAATTTAACAATAGGCCCCTTGTGAGCCACTACAAGCCAGCTCCAACACACCAGTGTTGTAGGGGAACCTGGCTCCATTCAGCTGGAAATGGCTGCGTGTCATTTGTGGTGTAGTGAACTTGCCCGTTTCCAGGGATAGACCATATTTTTGGATCTGTACTAGAGAGATTCAGTTTGTGCTTGGTCCCTCAAAGCTTCCCCCCCCCCCAATACAATTGCCCACAAAATGTCATAGCTGCCTGGTTTCTTTGATATAAGGTTTCATCTGCTTCATCGTCTCCAAATATAGCTCTAAGCTGGCCTTCTTACCTTGCTTAAGCAGAATCTCAATAACCTCAAGAAGAGAGGAATCAACTCCTCAAACAAAAGAAGTCATTCAGCTTTACGGCATCTCGCGCCGGACGATCTTGAAACTATTTCCTTTCCTACAGGCCCAGAGGATAAAGTTCCACTAAGGCAGAGAAAGGAGACTAAATGTCCAGCAAATGACCCCCTCTGATGCCAGTATCTGGTGACCTCGTGAAACAGGGGGCCGGGGGTGCTTCCACGCCGATGTGGGCCCCCACATTCCAACTCATAATCATCAAAACCACTTCTCAGAGCAGACCGCTGGGGAAGCATCTGTAAAGATTCGCGGAGCAGTCTGAAGAAGAGAGTATTATCAAGGCAATTAGGGGGAGCCCCCGAGAAAGGGCTCTTAGTAAGATGGGGCCAGCAGCGCACTGGCTCAGGACCCACCAGAAAGAAAAAAGGCAAGAGTTTCTAAAAAAGAGTTTGAGGGTTCAAGTTGTCAGGGGTCTCATATTCCGAGAGTTTTTCTCTGCCCGCCCCCCCCCCCTCCGGTCCTCGGCCATATCCAAGTCCAAGGTGCCGGCAGCCCTTTGCTCCTTCTCATAGCAGCCCCAGGAGCAACGGGATGATTTTCTGGAGACCTGCTCGTGGAGAAGAACGCCAAGCTCAAGCGGCTGGACGCATCTAGCTTCTGTGAGCCACTCACACTATCAACAGACACCGTCCCAGTGGCTGGGAAATCATCCTGCTCTTGGCAAAAACCCTGCCACTTGGGGAGGAACCGAGCGAAATCATCCAAGCCAAGCAAAACCGAGCAGAGCGGGGCTCTCGCTGTACTGAAATCCAGATTCAGCATGAAGGATCTTGGCAGGACTACAGCTGGGCTCGGCCCTGGTTAATGTCACAACCGTATCTCAAATAACCCGTTCTCTTAATAAAACACAGTTTGACTCAAGGCTTTGCGATATCAATTTGAAGGGAGGAAAGAGGCAACAAGGAAGCCAGCGGAGAGCTTCCTGCTAGGAGCGCTGTTACTGAAGACGTACGCGTATGTGCATTTCTGACAGAATAATCCAGAATTCTGAAAATGAAGCAGGCCGTCTCTGGCCTCTTCTCTGTAATCACTAACTACTCAGGGATTTCTCGGAGCCGGTTGCTTGCAATAACTCGCTTTCTCTTCAGTCCCATCTAGACAGCTGATGTGACCCCGTGCAAGATTTTCCTGCATTTGTGTATTTATAGGGTCTCCTCCAGATCCACTGAGCAGGGGGTGGTGCCAACAGGAGGAAGAGAAGCTGTCAGAAGTTTCTATTTTCGTTCCTACCTATAGTCTTAGCAAGCCAACCCAAGTTCTTCCCCCAACTGAGACTAAAACCACCTTAGGACTCAAGTGCTGAATCAGTGGCATCCCCAGGCAGATTAGGAAGTGGGAGAGAACCGACTGGAACTCCTGGTTCCAGAATGAGAGATTTCAAGCTCCATCTAGGCTCTCTTGAATCAGCTATACCTTCCCCTGGGCCAAAAAGTGGGAAGGAGGTTTTCCTGTGGATTTGGACCGACCCAAGTTAGAGCCTACCGTCCATCCTTCCCAACCTGGGTGGAAACACAAAGAGGAAGACAGAGACATCAAGAGAAACATACAGATGAAAGTAATCATTCAGTCATACTCTTAATAACTAGAAAAACCCTTATTAATATTTTGGTCCTTTTTTTGTATCTGGTTTTTGTTTTGTTTTGGTTTTTGAGGCTTACATAAATACACAGACCCATGCACATTTGTGTCAATGCCCAAAAAACTCTTCATAGAATAAGGTCCTTAAATATTTCACCCTAATTTTTAATTTAGGAAAGCTACTTAGCTATCTATCCTGAGTCTGTTTCCTTGTGTATGGAAGGAAGGAGGGAGGGAGGGAGTAAAGTAAGGAAGGAAGGGGGGAAGGAAGGAGGAAAGGAAGGAAGGAAGAAAAATTGAAGGAAAGAAGCAAGAGAGAGAAAGGGAGCGATAGAGGAAGGAGAGGAGGGTGGAGGATAGAAGGATGAAGAAAGTCGGATGAAGTGTATTCAAAACTGTACTATTTTAGCAATTTTGTGTGAAGTTGTAATATTGAAAAATAGGTGTTTTTAAAGAGCATGAAGGAGAACACTAACAATAATATCTCAGAGGGTGTTTTGGCAAGTGTTAAACGTAACATGTATGTATAAACACTTCATGTAGTGCCTGGCAGGTGACGTTTAATAAATCTTGGCTGAATGCATAGATGGGTAGATATTAAACACCCAGTAGATGTTATTTTGACTCAGTAGATGTTATTTTGACTCAATTTCAAACGAGGGATGATGCAAATGTTGCCCATCAAGTGTCAGCAGAGAACAGGCCTCACGAGGAGCTAGAACCATGTTCGGGCCCTCAAACGGGTGCCTGTTTATCTCTACGCTTCCTTTAGTTTGAGAAGGACCCACGACACATCCCCTCCTCTCATACAGGGAGCGCGACACAAATGTGTGGCGCATTTTCTGAGGTCTCTCGAGCGCTTCAAACGGGCCAGGGTGCGGACGCTCGTCTCTAGCCATCCAGAGCCTTTTCCATTTGCCTAAACCATCACATCAGGGCCCTAAAGGGCCTACTCAAAAATCAGAGCCCTCTGGGGGGCATTAAAGGAAACAGATGTGAACACTGGGAGACACTTAAACCCCACCTTCTCCAAGAACATTGAAATGCCCTTGGAAAATACATATGGAGCATGCAAAGCGAAAAATCAGGATCAAGTATTTAAGGGCATTATTAATTCTACAAAGTGTGTTTCCAGGCCTGCACCCAAATGTGGATGGATGCGTATATTTACGGATGCCTCAAAAAGACAGATATAAAGAGAGCGCAAAATAAGGATTTTTTTTTTTCCAGCTAAGAGGACGACTGGATGAGGGTTATCTTCATCGTCGTGTTTTTCTGGATTTTCTAAATGCGCTCTGCTGTACCACTGTCACAATAAAATTAAATAATGAAAATGAGAAGTAGTAAGAAATTAACGATTAACGGTGGTTTGGCATCTCCTTTCAAAGTTAGTTATCGCCGCCTCTTTGCATCATTAGTATATTGGAGACAGGAAAGTACCAGGGAAGGAAGGAAGGGCAGTTGATTACCTTGAGCCATTTCCCTGCAACCAGAAAGCCCCAAGAACCAGCCAAACGTTGTCTGTTAAGGAGACGACACTAGGCGCGGACAGGCCCAGTGACAGAGAAGCAGCAGGTTTGCAGAGACCTGTCCCATCAAGAGTTAGCCATGAGACGATTCCGGGTAAGGTCACGCCTCCCCTAGACCTCTTTTCCTAAAATTCCTCCCCTCGCTCAATGTTTGGAGGGTCAGCTCTAAGTACGAAGCATGGACTTTGAACATCTTAGGGGCACCTTCCTAGCAGAGAATCGCCAGGTAAAATACAGGGCAGGCCAGGTCAATTGAATTCCAGATAAACACTGGAAAACTATTAGCATAAGTAGGTCCCGATATTGCATGAATGGGACCTACTTATATTGAAATACGTATCTGCCATTTAACTGAAATTCAACCGAACCGGGTGTCTCGTGATTTTATTTTGCTAAATCTGGCCAGCCGGCCCCAGCAGCTCAGAGAAGTACCCTGGGGCCCCCGAGTCTCCCCCAGCCCCGCATTTCTCCCATCACTCGAAGGCAATGGGGGGGAGGGGTGGAAATAGGCCCCGAGTCCAGACTGCAGGAAGGCAGGAGGGTCGTGGACACACGAAAGCCTCATCACCATGCTCTGCAGCGTCACCTCAGACAGCATCACCCTGAGCCACCGAGAGACACGTCTCTTGAGCACGTAAGACAGCTGAGCCTTGAGTAGCTAGTTGGATCAGAGTTTCACTGAATAAAGCAAAGAAAAGCCAGGCGAATGAGTGACGGGCGGGCCGGGCCGTGCATTTCGGGTGCAGTTTGTTTCCACGGGAATCACTAAATCCAATAAGATTTTCAACTGCTCAGTAGCCAAATCAAGTGCTCTCCACTCTGCAAAGGAGCCACAAATTATCTGGACTATAAACTCGGGCAAGGCGTCACAAGTGAGACACAGGTGAAATAAAGTATCCTCGTCAGATCATGGGTGGGGGACAGGTGGAGGTCTTGCAAGCTTTTGATAAAAGCTGAATTGTGATCGTGGGGGAGCTGGGGACATGCTGTCCTCACACAGACCTCTGTCGGGCATGGTAGAAGGAAAGGTGCAGGCTGAACTGCTCGAGGGTGTGTATGTAGTGCCCGGGCCTCAAACATGGACAAAAATAACACAAAGCAATCACTCAGGGCCTCAGATGTCTTTAAAGAAGCACATGGATGTTGTCTCACCGTCCCCAAGCGGCCAACATACCCATGTGGTCAGTACCAGCTCTGGACAGTTAAAATAAAGAAAACAAATATCCAAATATCCAATATCATCGCTGGGAGCTGGCCTCTGGGTCTTTGCCGACATCTGAACTGCTTCACATAACCTCCTGGCCTCTAAAAATAGATATTCTGTGGTACATATAATTTTTATAAGATGACTAATACAGGAATGCCCTTTGGGATAACTTAGTGTCTTAGTTTCTTTCTTCTCTCTCTCTCTCTATATTTATCTTCTCTTCACTGGCCTCTTTGTATCAAAGTTAGACTGCAGCCATGGACCAAGAATGTTAGCCAAGAAATTATTTATCTGTTCCACAAGGGCTATCATTTTTATCAAGAAAACAGAAGCTCCTACTTTCAAAAGGAGGGGGGGGCAGAGTGAGAGCCCAAGACCTGTTTGGCTTCTCTGTCTCTCAACGTCAACTTTCCATATGAAGACCCAAGGGCTTCCTTGGTTCTCAACTGCTTCGTTTAGATACAACAGAATCAGAAATGACTGGCCAGTTGATGGACTCTAAAAAAAATGCCTATCTTCAAGTTTGCTGCTGTAACCCCCCAATAATAAGGGCAAGGCAGTCATTCACAAGCACTGAAATCTTAGTCTGAATTTTACTCATCTTCTCTGAATCGTGTGTGTGTGTGTGTGTGTGTGTGTGTGAATGAGAGAGGAATAAAAATGGGAAAATAGTTGGACATCAGCTCAGACGCGCATAACCTGATCTTTCGTCTGGAGGTGAGGATTCCAGAAACGGAACCACAAGATCTACAGGAGGAAGAAGTAAAAGTGATCCATTTCTCACTCACTGTCACCTTTCTTTCAACGAGAGCATTCAACTCCAGCGACCTCCGCACGACCTCCCGGGTGATTAGCTCCGCTCAAGAGGACGTGGAGAAATGAATTTTCTTATCCAGCGGTGTCCTCCCTTCGGAGATCGCATCCCGTCCCCCTCCTCCCCGGCCATCCAAACAATGACTGCTAAGCCCAGCGCCCTGAACAGGCCTTGGGACACCCCCTTCACCCTTCCTGGAAGACAGCACAGCAGGAAGGGAGACAAGAGAGGCCAAGGACAACCATGGGAAACTGACGCCCTCGGCTTCCCGCACCCCCTCCCGCTCACCTGAGGTCCTCGCTGCTGCTATGCTTGAAAGCTCGTCTTAGGAGATCTCTTTCCCTGCCATGACATTTGAAATCACAATCTGCTGAGGAAAACAGACCAGAATCTACTCTGGCAGGTGACTGGCCAAAAGTTGCCTCCTTGGAAGTATAGCTTGGGGACAGATGACGAGATTTCATTCTCTTCTTTTTTTTAATGTTTTTTTTTTTTTTATATATATTTTCGAGAGAGAGAGAGAGAGAGAGACCATGAGCAGTTGGAGGGGCAGAGGGAGAAGGGGGCGTAGGATTCGAAGCAAGCTCCAGGCTCCGAGCTGTCAGCCCAGAGCCCGATGTGGGGCTCGAACTCACAAACCATGAGATCATGCCCTGGGCCGAAGTCAGACGCTCAACCGACTAAGCCACCCAGGTGCCCTGAGGAGATTTAATTCTTAACCTCTGAAGTTGCGTGTCAGTTTGTTTTACTTCTTCCAATGAAAACAGAATCCACGTGTGATTTTACACTCGCTAAAAATGTAAAATTTTTACGTTTCACTTTTTGTAAAAAAAAAAAAAAAAAAAAAAAGTCAGATGCTAGGCACACTTCTGGTTCTACATCTTCCTGTCTCCCTTCATCTTATTGTGTGACCGTGTGATTTTTGCTCTTGTGGACAAAGGAGTCGGGCCAGCAGGACACCTGAACGTAAGAGACTGTGTATCACTCGGAAAAAGTGCCAGAAAGTCTCCCCGAAATGCAACGCCCCAGAACTAACTCAACGCCCACGTACCTGTAGGTTTTGATGCATTACATGCAGTATCCTATATCCCCAAGACTGGTGATCTACAGAATATGGCCGAGAGCACCCTCCTTGAAGATTAGGAACCAGTTGTTAACCTTTCAGGGCATTGTCTATAAGGGGCTAGGACGTGCAGGCCAGTGAGGGAGACTCGGAAAGGAACGCCCAACATTTGAGCCCAGCTTCATCCATGGACCGTGGTCTAGCTCTCAATCTCCCCAGGCCTCAATTTTAACCTTCTTACTCACTGGGGATGATGACAACCACACCGATGAAAATACCACCTGCCTCATGAGCTCGCTGTGAGGGTCCCATGTATTACTTCTCAGGAACCTCCACTCTTGCTTCCGAGTCCTGCGCAAGGATTCTGAGCCTCTTGGGTGACGCCTTCCTTGACCCACTTACGACAAGTTTACTCTTCAATGCTTCCTCCCAGAAACAGCACTGGTCACTTCACGTATTTTAGGGATCACATCAAGTTACAGGACCGTGCCTAACCTCGAGAGGTAGGTGGAAATACCCTTAGGTCCAGGAAGGGAAGAAGAGGCGTCAAGATTAGGGAGTATCAATCGTGTTTCTCACCCGTTTACACATAATCGGAGGCGTTATTTGGAGGATTGGAGACGGCATCTAACCCCGCTTCTCCCATGCCACCACAGTCCCGCGTGAGATCTTAACGGAAACCATTAAGAACATAAATGGAGACAAAGCCAGAGCTCTGTGTTCATTACCTGCTATATGCTTCTCTCTCAGGGCTGATGGTATTTACAGAACCAGGATCATGTCCAATTCACCCTTGGTTCTACATGCTACATGCAGAACGAAGGTGCTCAATAAAGACTTACTAGATAGACAGACTGATACATCGATACATGGAGAGATACAATAAAAAAGAACGGAGAAGAAAGAGAAACCCCTCTTAAGCTAGGAGGCATGAGAATGCTAGTGTTATGTTTAACACCGCAGGGAACAGCTCTTACCATCACTGCTTGGAACAGGCAGTATTAATTTTTATAAAACTTTGGCCCAGGCAGAGTCTACGAAATTGTAGAGCGTGGCATTCATTGCCAATTTCTTCCAGTCAACGACAGCAGCAACCAAAGTCACATACGTCATGGTGGCGTTGGTAGGGAGACCTCCTGTGGGTACCCCGGACTTCGATACACACAGCAGGCGTCTGCGAGGGCGAGCGTGCATGCGTGTGCACGTACCTGTGTGCGCACATGTACCCAGAGGCCGACCGTGTCTGCTCATCCACAAGATCCTAGGAAGATCATGCTTTCAACCTGACCGACCAGCACATTTTACTAAATGACAAAGTGGGTCATTTGGGGAATCGGTTCTCTGCTCAAACCCGCTTCCAGAGACACCCTCAGACAAGCCTTTCTAACTTTGGAATCGCCTGATTTTCCTCCGCGAGTTTGCATGAACAGGTTCACCCAAACACACACCGATACCTGATCGTATAACATCAGCACTGTCAGCCTCTAATCGTCATCGAGCGTTTACTGGGCCGGGCAGTTTGAGGAGTGTTTCATATTCAAACTCATGCTGACTTCTCACAAGAATTCTAGAAGGGGTGCCCATTTTACAGCCGAGGACGCTGGCTGGCCCTTGGGAAGGTTAAGCAGCAGGCCCGAGGTCTCAGAGCGGTCAACGCTGGAGCTGGTCTACGAGCTCGGCCAGTCTAACCCCAAAACCAGACTCGTTACCCTTTGTTCTTGACCAAACCCGACCATAGACGGATGTCACTCTGACTTGGAATCTGCTCCGGAGCTCTCTGAACCCCATCAGTCTTGTTCAACTAGGAACAGGTTGTTTGTGGCACAGGACCTGAGAACAGATGCCTCCTGGAAATTCTTCAGATGCCATGAGATCTGCCACCTTGAAATGCCAAAGCAGCAAAATTCAAACCCAGGGGCTGTGGGTGCCAGAGAGACAGCTGGCATCTTTTCCGCCCCACCAGATAAGGCCAGGGATGGTCATCCGAATCTGAGAATGACAGGCACCATTGTCTGAGCACCTCCTAGGTCTCAGGCCCTGGCTTCCAGGCGTGATACACGTATGCAAGGTGCCCATCTGACACGGACACTATCTCACCCCCTTTCACAGACGAGGAAGCTGAAGCTCAGGAAGACAAAACAACTTGGGCCTACAGTTAATGATCTGAAAAGTCAGACTTGGAGTCCTTATCTGTGTGGCCGCTCACTGTGAATTCTATTCTAGATCTTGTACTGAGAGAAAGAAATAGAAAGTACTACGTTTCCTTTTTAATTTCCAAGACAATTTCCAAAAAAGAAGAACACAAAGGATGATTACTCCAGCAAATGTGAAAGTTTAACATAAATATCGTGCAAGTGTTCTGTCCTATTATAAGAGTCAATAAACAGGTCAAGGAAATGCAACACCCTTGAAACATTTGTATGTGTGTGCGTGCGCGAGAGAGAAATTAAAGCCAATGAAAGATTCATCAGAACCAATGGAGAAAGGAAGACCCTTTTGACAATGCTGTTTTAAAACTTGTTATTTAAGAAAAAAAACAAAGTCTGCATCCCCTGTCTAATACCAAAATAAGTTATAGATGGATTAAAGATTTAAAAGATAGGTATCAACATCTTAAAAATAAAAAAGTAGGAGTGAAGAGTTAACTGATACAAATGAGGAAAGTCTTTCTAAACATACAAGCAAAAGAAGATTATATTTAAATGCAAATATTGTACATGTAAAAATACAATGAAAAGGCAAGAGATAGACGGGAAAAAGTTTTTACCACAAATATAACAAAGGATTAAGCCACAACATATAAATAGCTATGAGAAATCAACAAGGAAAATACCAACCATCATGTCAAATGGGAAAAAAAAAGTTGGGAAGGGGGGTGCCTGGGTGGCTCAGTCAGCTAAGCGTCCGACTTCAGCTCGGGTCGTGATGTCATGGTTTGGGAGTTTGAGCCCCATGTCAGGCTCTGTGCTAACAGCTCAGAGCCCAGAAACTTCTTCAGATTCTGTGTCCCCCCCGTCTCTGCCCCTCCCATGCTCATGCTCTGTCTCTCTCTGTGTCTCAATAATAAACTCCGGCCTCACTGACTACCAGCAGAGTAGTGAAATCCCAACAATCCTGATACCAGTCCTCTGACCGCTCAGCCCCCCAGGGAGCGCAAGGGCGTCTGCATACAAAGGACGCCCCTCCCCCTCCCCATCCCCACCCTGCTCATCTCCAACAGACACCTGCTGCCCATCATGAGCTCCCCTTGCAGGGCATCCGTTTTCCCGTGTGCGCCACGGAGGTGGAAGGGTCACCCGGGGAAGGTCCAACAAGGTACATGATGGAGGTGCAGTCTTTCACAGCCCAGGCTGGAAATGAACAATTCTGCATTTATATACGAGCCTCAGGACTTTTTCCCCTTCTGTCGCATGTAGGGCAGAGTTGGTACCCGAGGGTCCTCAGGAGAAGGCAAGGAGTCGGTGCATGAAAGATTAGCATCGTCAGCCACTGGGTATAACCACAGTGAACTGGGACTCCTATCACTGTCAACATCGTTCCACGATTATTGCTATTAGC
Source organism: Panthera leo (assembly GCF_018350215.1). Lineage (NCBI taxonomy): Eukaryota > Metazoa > Chordata > Mammalia > Carnivora > Felidae > Panthera > Panthera leo. Next base: position 53,030,593 of record NC_056693.1, read on the forward strand.
ACTGTCCCTACTAACGACTAATGTGACCGCTGCTGCCATAACTTCTACTGTCACGACCATTGCTGCCACTGCAGCTGCTACATTTACTGTCGTGACCCCAGGAAGTTCTGTGCGTTCACAGCAACCACGCGTGCCCAAACTGGGGGAGATCATCCTAAATGCAATTACTCTGCCTCATCTCGGAAAGTTCTCCATCTACGCACCTGCTGGTGCAGAAAATATTTGCGCCCGTGGTCCCAGGCATTGAGCCAAGCGGCAAGCCGATGGCTGCAAGTTCGGTGGGGTCGTTGTAGGAACTCGATGTACCTCATTATCCTCACTCCTGTCCCTGCCCCCCACCAAGTGCTGCCACTGCGGAGTCGTTCTCCTGTCAAGAATGAGATGCGGTTTCCAGTGGGGAAGGGAGAGGCCCAAGCTGGGGCAGCCGCGGAATGGCAGGGCCCACATTCGGACAAAGCGCTCCCAGGGTTCCCGCAGTCCCTACGCTTCTGGGGTTTTCTACGATTCCAAAGGAGCCTGGGTGCTGGCATGGGCCACCATCCTGATGGCAAGAGATAGGTTCTGGAACGAGAAGCTGAGCTGGGGCGTCCCAGTTTTCCTGACTCCCAAGCACTGCGGTCACTCAGTGACAATTTCCTCTGCCTACTCATGAGAATCCTCGCGGCAAGTTCTATGACCTGGACGCTGGGAACGCAGGACTCGGGGGCCCCTGGAGGAAAGCCTTTGCAGGACGCAGCTGAGCAGGGACAGCGGTTGGGACCTCGATACCCTGAGGAAGCACAAAGGCCAGGCGAGCGCCGAGAGGGCGATAGCCAGGAAGGCAAACAGGAAAGCGGACTCCTGGGCCTGTGGGGCCTCTCGCTGGCTGGGCCTGGTGTCCCCAAGGTCCCCCTGGTGCGTGTTATTTTTGGACCGGACCACGTGATAAGTAAGCCTGTTGGATTAGATAGAGCCAAGGCCGGTTTCCAGACCGATGTCGCCCGAACCACTCGGGTCAGTGGCTCGGGGGGTGAGGCCCGTGGCAGGATTCCAGATCACGATGCTCCCAGCGGCCTCGGCGCTCTCCAAGGCTCATGGGTCACAACGGGGGAACTGCTGGAGAAAGGGGGAACTGTGCTCTTCCTTGGCATGAGAACTCCCGGGCTGCACACAGGGTCAGGCCTGCTGGCGAGCTAAGCCTCCCGGGGCCCTAGATGGTTCTTGGGAGCTCGGACTTTCTGCCCCCACCCCCACTCTGATGGGTCAGCTGGGTTTCCCAGGTTCGGAGAAACTGGCTTCCTTCCCTCGGGGACTCACACCTCCACCCCGCGGCGGCTCCCTGCCCTGCCCTGGCGACCACAGCAAGCAGATCGCGATAGATTTCAAAGGAGGAGTTTCGAGGTGGTTGGTTTCTGCGTAATCTACACCCTGCACGGTCTTTATTTCCTAAGTTGACAGAGCCTTTTCTATAAAAGGGAAGAAACTATCTCAGGGCTTGACACACCAAGCACACACACACACGTGTGTGTGTGTGTGTGTGTGTGTGTATGCGTGCGTGCACACAGCTGTCTTTCTCTCCACCACTCCCACAACTATGTAAGCAATAAAAATCAGCAACATTTTGAGATTTTTTTTTTCCTTTTTTTTTTTTTTTTTTCCCAAAGCAGAATCGTGCCGCTGTGAATTTTGCATCTCACTGGACAAAGCTATTCAGGTGATAACATCATGCGCAGGGACAGGTCCTTCCCAGGCTTGTAAAAGGACAAGAGACAAAGACCAGCGGGTACCACCTGTGTCAGTCAGTATCACTCCCCAGCGTCTTGTAGATAGCAGCAGCGGGGACAGAAGGGGGTTCAGAGCCAGAGGGAGCTGGGGCTAACATTGGCACGATGGCGCCTGTCCGCTCCAGTGCCTTCTCCGTTCCGGCTGTCCCTACACTTAAGATGCCAAGGGAGCCACGCTGAAGCCTTGGCGCTGAGATCACAGGGCTGGGATGGACACATGACGAATGCACGACAAACACCTGGGTGTTGCAAGACCCCCTCCTGCTTTTCCAGAACCTGTTCTCTCCCACCTTTTAGTAACTTCCTGGGAGCGGACAAGGCAACGCTCTTCTGTCAAAACACTCCGTCTTCTGGGATGGCACACTCCGGGACCCCGAGGGTGTGGCCAAGTTTCAAGGCTCAAGTGCGTAGCTGAACAATGTCTCATGCTGACATACAAAGCCATACACCAAGAGCCTCTGCCTGCACTTTGGACTAAAAGATGGGGACATGCTTGTAAACTTCTGTTTGCAAGTCTATAAAAGGAAGATTTTTAAAGCCACAGAGCAGACAGGAGGATGTGGCAGCGATGGGGAAAAGGAAGCCTGGCTATGGGATGGATGAGCACAAAGAGCAACAACTCTTTTCTTTTTTTTCTTTTTAATTAAACAATTTTAGGTTTGTTTATTTGAGAGACACAGAGACAGTGTGAGCAGCGGAGGGGCACAGGGAGAGGAAGGCAGGGAATCCCAGGCAGGCTCCATGCCACCAGTGTAGAGCCCCCAGCAGGGCTTGAACTCACAAACCGGAAGATAATGAGGTGAGCCCACACCAAGAGTCCGACACTTAACTGGCTGAGCCACGCAGGCGCCCCACTCTTGAGTGCCGTGTGGCACAGCAGAAACCAGCTATGGATGGCTATTTCAGTTAACAAAAATTCACTAGAATTAAAAATTCAGTTCCTCTGTGACACTAGCCTTATTTCATCACACGTGGCTGGGGGTTACCACCATGGACAGCACAGATGTCCATTTTCATCATCTGAGAAAGTTCTATCGGACAGTGCTCAGGTAGAGGTTTAGGACTTCTGAGTGATTTCAAAACGTTATTTTCCTAAAGGACACCCTATCATTATTTTTTTCCTGTAAAGGAAAACACTAGAAACAACGTTTTAGGTCTCAATATTGCACATTACTGGTATTCATGTTTATGAACTGGTTAATAATGTTCTACCACCACTACCTCAAAAGGGCAAACCTAACACCACAGATTTATCCTGAGAATATCAAATTGGTAGGCTTGATACTCTTCAGTATTATTTATGTCTGGCCAAGGCTGAGATGACCCCATGAAAAATCCAGGGCTATTGTGTATGAGCTCAGTCTTGAGCCAGGGCCATCTGGTTCCCCAGAGGAAGGGAGTGTCCTTCATCATCTCCCAGGAGATCATTGGACATGCATTTCTGTTGTTTGTTTCCTTATTAACTCCTAGAATATTAACTAGATGGTCTTTCCCATCTAGTTAAGGGATGGGAAACTAGACTTTCCCTCCATGGTTTGAAATTCCATCCTTAACTACTGGGGTGGGGGGGATGGGGCACCTGGGTGGCTTAGCGGGTTAAGTGTCCGGCTTCGGCTCAGGTCATGATCTCACAGTTCGTGGGTTTCAGCCCCGCATCGGGCTCTGTGCTGACAGCTCGGAGCCTGGAGCCTGCGTTGGATTCTGTGCCTCCCTTTCTCTCTCTGCACCCCCCTCACTTGCCATCTGTCTCTCTTTCTCAAAAATACACATTAAAAAAAATTTTTAGGGGCACCTGAGTGGCTCAGTTAGTTAAGCATCCCACTTCGGCTCAGGTCATGATCTCATGGTCTGTGAGTTCGAGCCCCACATTGGGCTCTGTGTTGACAGCTCAGAGCCTGGAGCCTGCTTCGGATTCCATGTCTCCCTCTCTCTCTGCCCCACCCCTGCCTGTGCTCCATGTCTCAAAAATAAATAAACCTCAACAATTTTTGGAAAAATATTGGGATGGGGGGAGAACGCAAGCCTGGCAAAACAAAGAACTATAGAACAGATGTTACAAAGCATACCGGGAAATTCAGAGCAACTTTGGCTCTCCAGTGCTAGCAAATCAAATTGGAGAAGCCATCTATGTGGTTAAAGGCGGGGAAGGCAGAGTTGGACCAGCTACACAGTTCAAAAGGCCTACTGCAAAATGACAATTCGAGACCTCTTGCTCAAAAATGATCAAGAATTCCAGGAAGAGGAGACCAGAGCATTAAGTCGAGTGTGGCCCTCCTGAGCAGGAGGCTTGCATGACTGCACGCATCACACCCCAGGAACCTGTCCTGATAGAGAACTTTAATTTTTCAGAAACTACTGGAAAAAAACTGATTCCACTAGAAAATAGTGGATGTTCCGAAATCTACCAGTATATAGAGTGGTGTGTGTGTGTGTGTGTGTGTGTGTGTGTGTGTGTGTGTGTGTATAAAAACACCAGTATCATCAAAGACTTAAGGAGACCACACGGACCCTGAAGATTCATCTCATTGAGTAAATACCCCCCAAAAATCCTACCTTTGTGACCACAGGGCTATGACCACCTTATTATATGGTAATCTGAGACGGTTTGCTTTAAATGGTATTTCCAGGTAATGCAGGTGAAAATCCAAATCAACCTGATAATTATTTTCTTTCCTTTTCTGAGTGAGACATTAGAGATCTAATTCGGAAACAATACCTAGAGAATACGCTTCTCAGTCACAAACCTTAATTTATACCAGGCTCTCTAAGTTGTGCAGTGCTCTGGGTAGGAGAAAATCCCGCAAGTTGGAACGGGTTTCAGCATGTTGGAACCACGCAGCAAGTGAGGAGATCATTTTCAAGGTTCCCAACAAGTGAGTCCATCTTCAAGGAACTGCCTAAAAATTAAAACTATTCCATTTCAGGGGCGCCCGGATGGCTCAGTTGGTTGAGCGTCCAACTTCGGCTCGGGTCATGATCTCACGGTCTGTGGGTTCGAGCCCCAGGTCGGGCTCTGGGCTGACCGCTCAGAGCCTGGAGCCTGCTTCGGATGCTGTGTCTCCCTCTCTCTCTGACCCTCCCCTGCTCATGCTCTGTCTCTCTCTGTCTCAGAAATAAACATTAAAAATAAAAATAAATAAATAAATAAATAAATAAATAAATAAATAAATAAATAAATAAAAGCAACAGTATGGGGGCGCCTGGGGGGCTCAGTCGGTTAAGCGTCCAACTTCAGCTCTGGTCATGATCTCGCGGTCCATGGGTTCGAGCCCCACGTCGGGCTCTGTGCTGACAGCTCAGAGCCTGGAGCCTGCTTCGGATTCTGTGTCTCCCTCTCTTTCTGCCCCTCCCCTGCTCATGCTCTGTCTCCCTCTGCCAAAAATAAACAAACATCAAAAAAAATTTTCAATTAAAAAAAAAAAACTATTCCATTTGAGACCATGATAGCATTACAAGAAGCATCCCGCTTCACACGAGGACCCACGAACGAACTTTTACAAGCACTGGAAGAAGTTGGCCATCAACCGTATTGTTTGTATTTTATTGCTGGCCTCAGGCAGTAACACCGTGTGGTCAACAGCAAGGCAAGACCGGGGAATTGGGAGCCGGCCCTAAATTAATACAGACATGGCTGTATGTTTAGGGAACAGAGTAAATGCTGTTGAAAGAGAGAAGACACCGTCCAGGAGCACACCCTCCTTCAAATCCCGCCTCTATCGCTCACCAGCTATGGGACCTTGGGCATATTGTTCCTCTCCTGCCTCAGTTTCCTCTTCTGTTCAACGGAGGCAGTACGAATTCCTGCCCCGTGTACACCTGTGTAGACTAAAGTCAAAAGGTCCCAGGGCACCTGGGTGGCTCAGTTGGTTGAGCGTCTGACTTTGGCTCAGGTCATGATGTCATAGCTTGTGAGTTCGAGCCCTGTGTCAGGCTCTGTGCTGACAGCTCAGAGCCTGGAGCCTGCCTCGAGGTCTGTGTCTCCCTCTCTCTCTGCCGCTAACCCACTCACATTCTGGCTCTGTCTCTCTCAAAAAATAAATAAACGTTAAAAAAAAATTTTCAAAAAAGACAAAAGGCCCATAGTATAGTACAGTGAATATGGACAATTGTTGTAAAGCATGCAATGCAATAAATATTATTACCATGGCAACTGTATTGCAATATATAAATTGTATCAAAGTCACTCACTGTACCTTCAATTTATACAAGGTTGCATGTCAAATTTATCCAATTAAAAAAAGGAAAAAAAAAAACCTTAACCAGACAACTGACCAACTACCGATATTAACATTGGAAATTACATTGAGGAGGATGGACTTCTATGAAATATTTATGAACTGTAACGAAGGAGCAATCTAAATACAGAGAAATAACTTTCTAGGCTCAGATATTGGGACATAGGATTTGACAACCATAAGCTCACTTATGGGGGCAAGGATATAGAATATTTTAACACACGTCTCTGTCGGGAAATGCAGGGCATATGACTGGCAAGGAACGGAGTACCAGTGTTAAGTTTCTTCTTTTTTTCTTCGAGAATTTCTTTTATGAAATTCAGTACACGGTACTATGGGTGAAGGGAACGAGATAGTGAAGACAGAAAGACCTGGAGACTCTGAAGCATCCACACACATAGGGGACACACGGATGGCTAGGTCTGTTACGCGGCCAACTTCGGCTCGAGTCACGATCTGGCGTTCGTGAGTTCAAGCCCCACATCAGGCTCTGTGCTGACAGCTCAGAGCCTGAAGCCTACTTTGGATTATGTCTTCCTCTCTCTCTTCCCCTCCCCCTTAGCTCTCTCTCTTTCTCTCTTACAAAAATAAAGAAACATTAAAAAATATTTTAATTAAAAGATGCATACACACACACGACTTGATCTTGAAAATATACTTAGAAATACCTTAATACCTTTGTGGAAAATTCCTAAAATTAAATTAATTTTAAAGCAAATGAAATACCTTGTCCTCTATATTGCTGCATAGATGCAAAATATAGTTCCTTTTGGAATGGATTTTAACTCAATTCACCGTGAAGGAGTATTTAAGATTCATCAGAGCTGAGTTAGATCCCAAGGAGTTTGGTTGCTGATGTCCTAAAGGCTGTTTATGCAGATGCTTTATAATAGAAGGTTCCATAAAGCATAAATCCTACAAACCACACAGAAGCGAGGCAGGTACTAAACATTTGTCCACAAGTGGTTCTTTCTTCTCTCTCCACTATACCAGTCCAGACCCCTAGTTTATTTTGGTTTACAAATTATATGTGTGTGCGGGATATGCACATACATATAATAGAGCATATACAGAGTATAAGCCTCTTTTTCCCTAAATACATTCCTAACACATGGGCTCAGGAAAGACACAGGTTCACAAAAAACTGAGATCTGTTGCTTTTAATAAACATATCATGGATTTGATGTAGTGGTTGTTTTCTTTTTTAGACTTGATTTATCTGTCACTTTCTTTCTAAATTTGATTTATTGGTCAATTTCTTTTCAAGATTTGATTTATTGGCCAATTTCTCTTCAAGATTTGATTAAAACACATTACATAAGTCTTTGCAGATCTATTTCTAAATATCATATATATTTCTAAGTATGGATGTTTAAAGTCTTTATTCATAAATGTTCTGGATTGATGCCTGTTTTTCATTATTTTTTTTTTCTTTACTCCAGGTAGTCATTTATTCTGTGATCGGAATCAGCATAAACAAACCATAACGTCCAATTGTGTAATGAATTACTCAGCTCTCCGATTCAGAGAGGAAAGAAGCTTAAGATATAACAAGGTAAAAACAGCTTGTTGGTGGGGCAGGAGAGGGGGGATCCCATGTTGGTTGATTTGTCTTCAATCTCTGGATTTACGGACACATTACGAAACATTTTCACAAGGCTTCTAGCACGACATCTCCAGTGACCATTAATTAGTCTGTGGCTACATAGATGGCCTTGAAGATGGAGAGTCTTGTATCATTCTGGGAAACATTTTATTTTAATGGACTCAAAGTGTTCTGTTCCTTCTCTCGTCTTGGTGCCTCTCTACAGACTTCCAGACGAGCCAACACATTGGTACCCTGCCCACCAGACTCAAGGACTCATGACAAGACAGCTCGGTAGGACCCCGGGATTGTGGGTGCCCTAGGGAGGGTAGCCCACACCCCACAAGTTGAGTAGTATGGCAGTATGGCAGAGTAGGGGAGCCCAGAGCCCCCCACCATGACGTTTCAACATCTTTGGGTAAGGAAAACCTTTACTAACCAGCCACCGCCCGGTGGGCGCCTAGGGGACGGCGGGATCCGGGCTGACTTGGTTCATCTTCTACGTTAGCAGATGTTACCGTCGTCCACAAGAAAAACATCCCCTCCATCCTTCCACCCACAAGCAAATAATCTTAGCCTAGGATCTTTGTCCCATAAAAACCGCATTACCTACTTTGGAGGGTGGTCCTCGCGTTTAAATGACGGGACGCTTGCAAAGGGCTCAGCCCCGTGGTCAGAGCTGGCAGCTGCTGGGATCTACTTCAAAGGAGGACAGCAGCCAGGATGTGCCCGGCGTAGGGCACGTGACAAGGACACATCAGCCCCTTGACCGCAACACCTCCATGAGGGCCGTCCTACAGACAATCCCCCATTTACAGCTGGGTAAACGGAGACGAGGTCAGTTCGCATCAGCAGAGCTGGGGAGCAGCAGAGCTGGGGAGCAGCAGAGCTGGGGAGCAGCAGAGCTGGGGAGCAGCAGAGCTGGGGAGCAGCAGAGCTGGGGAGCAGCAGAGCTGTTCGTATCAGCAGAGAGCCCAAGATGGGGCAGAGCCACTCCTCAGGACACGACGCTGTCTGTGAAAGCCAAGCGCGCGGGAGCTCTAAGCTATTCAACCGTCTCAGGTCATCGGTGGCAAATCCCAGGTGGGGAACCTGCGTGTGTTCGGCAAGGACCAAACTTTACTGATTCTCCACCCGGCCCTTGTCACAGCCGGCGAAGCCCAGCTTCCATCACACTGGCCACCTCCTCAGGGTGGACACCTCCCTTCCGGTGGACCCCCCTGTGAAAACGATCCCCTCTGCTTCCATGTTGTCTGTCTGGAGCCTGCCACCAACGTGGGTCACCTTGCAGCGTGTGCAAAAAGCGCTACGGCAAACACCACAGCGGGAAAGGCAAGACACCCCCAACTCCCCTCAGCAGTCCTGATTCTCACTAACCCAGAAGGTTCAAGACCATCGCCCTCCACACAGTGTATCTAGGGAAAATGACCTTTCCATGACAGCCGCTTACGGAGTGATGATTGCACAGGTCAAGGAGGGCTTCTAAAGACAACCAGAAGGAAAGCGACCTCCTAAATGGTTCTGGGTCCAGAGCACCCGCGGCAGTGAGCCGAGTTCCTACACAGACGATCTGTCAACACAGGAAAGCATCGACCACTGAGGCCAGAGAAGCTCCTTGCATCACTAACGGTCTCCCTCCAAGGCGCCAGAGATGGCTTGAGAAAGAGCCTCTCCAGGCTGCAGGTCACGTCCAGGACCACGGCCTCCGGGGCCTCCATGGGCTGCTTCTACCGTGGCCGGGGTCGGGGTCCACCTAGAAGGCCACCGCGCCGCCCGGAGAGCAGGCCGAGCGCACCGAGGCCTGATGTGCACAGGCCCTCTGCCGTGTGGGAACCGCACAGCACCCCAACCCGTGCCGCTCCCCTGAAGGACCGCTGTAGGCAAGACTGCACCCTCACCGTTCAGAGGGGTCACCTGGGAAGAGACGACCTCACAAGTGTTGCGTCTCCAGCCGGGACTCGCTCCCCAGCTGCGCTCCGGCTAAGTGCAGCAGCCACGGTCCTCGAAGGGCTCCTCTTCCTCTCCTCAGAGGGCCTGGCCGCAAAGGGCACCCAGGGCGCGATTTCCAGTTTGGCAACACATATACGTGAGGGCCATCCTCTCATTCACAGTCCCTCTCCTTCCTTGCAACGTGCTTGTTCCAGACACGCACCCCCCGAGGGGAAGTTAGGGAAGCACAGGGCCACATTGAAGCTGGGGGAAGCCCTCCCCCGTTTCTTGAGATTCCCAACTTGACTCAAACGATTACAAGGGAGAAGGACGCGGCCCATGCTGTCTCCAGGATCTTTTGAAACAGAGGTCACCTTCCTCATCGCCCTGCTGGCTGCTGTGTCCCTGGGTGGTGGCTCTAAGGGCCACAACCCTCTCGTAGGGGCCACCTGATGGCTTTGAGTCAGGGTCACCAAACTATGGGACACGGGCCAGATCCCCACTGCCTGGGAACTAAGAACAGTTTTCCCATTTTAGATGGCTTCTTAGCAAACCCAAGACAGGGTGCCTGGGTGGCTCAGTTGGTTAAGCATCCAACTACGGCTCAGGTCATGATCTTGTGGTCCCTGGGCTCCAGCCCCACATCGGGCTCCGTGCTGACAGCTCAGAACTTGGAACCTGTTTCAGATTCTGTGTCTCCCTGTCTCTCTCTCTCTGCCCCTCCCCTACTCGCACTCCGTGTGCCTCTCTCTCAAAAATAAACATTAAAATGAGTTTTTTAAAAATCAAAAGAATATCCTGTAACACAGGAAAACTCATGTGAAGGTCAAATTTAAGTGTCTGTAAATAAGATGAATTTGTGCCACACCCAATCATGTACATATCTGTGGATACGCTTTCCATGACAGCAGCTTACGGAGTGATGATTGCACAGGTCTTGTGCTGTGTTGTGCTGACTCGAGTAACAAGAAGAGAACACACTGAAAATACTTGCCGTCTGGCCCTTTTACAGAAGGGTTCTGCCTCCCACTGGTCCTGAGGGTTGGACCTTGCCCTACCCAATTCTACTATATGCTTCAATTCCACTTTGCTGCTGTTTCCTTTATACTTTGGGATCCTAAGGAACACAGATCTTCAAAAACGTTTGTAGGATAAAATGCACACTTGTCAGCTGGGCAAAAAGACCAGAGACCTACTCGCTAGGAGATCTACTAGGTCCTAAGACCCACCTGTCCAGATGGCCATTCTGCTGCACCAGCCATCAGCACGAACGCAGGCGTCCTGGAAAACGTCCGGCCCCTCATACCTCTGAGCCCTTGCACCTGCTGTTTCTTTTTCTGAAACCCCATGCTCTTCTGACTACCTGGAAAGTTCCCCATCCTGCCAGGGGACCATTTCCAGTCTTACCTCTGTCCTCACGCTTTCTCAAGGCTCTGGTATCTTGCCCCCACCCCTATCCCCACCCCCTGCTCCTCTCTTCTCCGTTTCCTGTTTGGGACAGGATCTCAGGCCCTCATCATTGGGCTTCACTAACCACAGACAGCTGGTCCCGGAGTTCTTGCACCTGGACCGTGACTGCCACGGGGGCATGTTTTCTCGGCGGTCACGTTCACCGTGCTTAGCTCCAGGGCTAACGCACAGCCGGCAAATGTTGGCTGGCGAGATGAGAGAGCGGGACTGTGGCTCCACTGTCCCCGCTCCAACCCCAGTCTACCAGACTCCTTTCTGCCACACCGGTTAGGTTTGGGGGCAAGGGCAGGAAGATGGGACAAGGGCCCCACGCTTCCAAGAGACAAAGTCGAAAGAGCACAGAGGTTTGGGGTGTGGGCCACTTGAGGTCTGAATTCCCAATTTATAGGACCTTTGAGCCTCAATCTCCCCACCTGTAAAGGGGGCTACTAACATCCCCAACCCGGCAGATTGGGGAGGATTAAGTCGAGCGAGAAAACAAAGCGTTTGGGGCATAGTAGGTGTTCAGAAAAGGCCAGCCGTCAGATGGGACGTCTGCCCAGGAAACACACGTGGGTCCCTTATGAGGGAAGAGCCCATTCCTCCACAGGCACCCCGTGTCCAGGGGCTACCTTGGCCCTCTGCCACCCTCCACGATGCAAGAGAAGCTTGCTCTACCTGGCAGTGGCTGGACAGCCTTCCACAGACCCAGTCCCTCCGTGTCCCTGGCCCAGGAGAGAACATCAGTGAGCAGAGAGGCCAGCGTGAGCCCACCCTTATGCTGCTGGAGCCTCACGGCACCGCAGTTCCAGAAGCCTCTACCGGGGGAGGCTCCAACAGACAGTCCGGAGTCAGCCCATGCTCAGAAAGCACCTTTGTCAAAGGGACAGCTCGGCATATTGTCTCCGCTACAGGGAGGCTCAGGGCTCAGGGTGCCCAACAACCCGGTGCCTCCGACCCTTCAAAGGAAGCCCTGGGGACGGCTGCAAGTCCCCGATCTCCTTCTGGAAGGAGCTTAAAGACACCATGTTTCCACACCTCTTGACCGGGGGAAGAGATCCGTTGTGCACTCTCACCACAGCTCGATATCATTGCGACACCAATGCCCCGCTCAGTTACCGTGTGCAGGCACCACGTGAGTCACGGCGTAACGCTCCCCCAGTGGGACCCTCTCGGTGACCCCCACGAGGCGGGGACCTGGGTCTCCGATCTGCAGATGAGCAAACGGAGGAGCCGGGAGAGGTCCAGGGACCGAGGAAAGTCACCCACACCTGCACCTGCGGGTCTCTAGAACCCATTTCTCAGACACTCGCATCCTTACGCGTGAGGAAGATGGCAGAAGGTGTGCGTGTGAGCCACCATGGGTGCCCTGACGGAGGGAAAGGCCACCTCAAGGGGATGTGGGGGCTGGCGGGAGAGGCTGATCGCACTCAGAACTGGATCAGAGTTCTCAAAGTCCGAATGGCATTTCAGATACGCCATTTGTCAGGAGGGAGGACAGGAAAACAGTAAGAGTGGATGAGGAGGCTTGCAGAAGCTTGGGGCCCCCTTCGCATCCACTTTTGCTCCTCTGGCTGGGCCCAGTGACCCCCCGAGTCAAGTTCTCCTGGGACGTTCACTAGTAAGGGCAACTCCCGAGCCCAACCGCAGTTCTGAAGACAATTCTCAGGATGGGTCCCAGAAACCTGTCCTTGGGACAAGCTCCCACAACTGACTCTTACGTGCTAAAGCTTGAAAATGGTCCTGGACTCATCTTGAACGCTCCCTCAGTTTCTTGGGGCCTCTCTTCTCCACCAGTCTGTCACCTTGTGTTTGTTTACACCTCCATTCCTGGACCTCCCAGGAGTCTTACCCATGCTGCCCTGGGACTGGTACTTCCCAGTGAATGATGAGTGCTTAATGCTTGCCTCAGGCTCGGTTTTTTGTTTGTTTTCAGAAACCTGAACTAAGCCAAGAACCCACACTCTCTAAATTATCATCTGTGGTCTCTGAAATACATCCACTGTCCCTTAATACCTTTGATACTCCTTACCTCTGAACAGTGGTGTGATGGGTAATGTTCAACAACCAACTCTTGGAGGTTGGGGAAGGCCAGAATTTTAGCATTTGCTAATTTCTATGGTATATAGACTCTCATCTTTGCTGAGCATCAATGTGAGAATTGAGCACAGACTCATCAACCAGACCTTGAAATTGTTTTTCTGTTCTTCATCCCAAGCACAACAGGTACCTTCGTGTATTATCTGTACGATCTAGGCCAAATCAGATAATCTCTCTATGCCTCACTTTACTCATTTGAAAGAATGGGTATCATTCATCACCACCACTTTATAGGGCTGTTGATCTGTATGGAGTGCTTAGAACGGTCCTTCACACAAGGAAAATGCTTCCTAAGTGTCAGCTCTGGTGGGAATTTTCCATTATAGATTCTCTCCCATCTTCTCTGCACAGACTCTTTTCGGCCAGCACTCCATTTAACAAACTTCAGCTAGTAAGGTTTTTTGTTTTTGTTTTTCCCCCCTTTTAATTCAATTCCAGTGTGAATGCCAGCTATATTAGGGCTTGGGCTGCTGGGGAAGAGCTAGGAAAGGCTTTCCTGCCAAGGTAATTTCCCGAAGTTTCCATTTTTGGAGGAGAAAAGGAGACAATGGCCAAGATCAGCGGTTTGAGGGTAGAGGAGGAGAACACTGGAACTTCTCTGCCAACGGTCTTGTCACAGCATTTTCCAGTCCTCCAGGGTGCAGAGGGTCAGTGAATACGTCCCTGCCTGTGAGCAACAAGCATCCACCAGGAGAGTTAGTCCCGGTGCCGAGCGCAATTGGACTGGGACTCTCTTGGTCCCGGATGCTGGTTGTATGCCTCAACTCGTCCCCCGGCCCCACTGTTTACTAGTTATATGGCCTTGAGCGTGTCAGATTCTCTTTGACTCAGCTTCCTCATTTGCTAACTAGGGATGCAAAAACAGAGGGCAGCTCTTAAGGTGCTGCAAAGACTACAGGGATGATCTGTCACACCTGACTGTGGTCATCCTTGAGTAAGGCCACTTAGTATTACAGAGACAGGGGTCATGTGTAGTTTCTCACGTATTCAACCAATACATCCTAAGCGCCTGGAATATGCCGAGTACTCCGTGAAGGGGAAGGATACAGGAGGAGACACACAGATGCATCCCAGGGAGCTGTGCTGTACGTATGGGAAGGAGATGTGCAAATGGCATGGGGCCGTAAACCTGAGCCTCTAAGCCTAATTTAGGCAGTTAGAGAAGGCTTCCGTTGGCAAGCGACCTTTAAGCCAAGGCTGATGGGTGCGTTGAGGAAGGACCGTGAATGTTCCATGATGCGATAGGGGCTGTTCAGGGCAAGCGTGTTGCCTTCTCTCACCCGCTTGGTGAAGCCCGGCCCTGGAACCTGACCATTGCATGCAGCGAGCCGGCAGAGACCATCCAAGCCAACATGCCTTCCAGTGAATCAACCAGAAGGTTGCTCTGGTTTGTGGGGCCATGGTATGAGCATAGTGGTTGTTGGAAGAAGTGGAAATCAAAGTGTGTAAGGGATTGGAAACTATAAAAAAGAAGAGGGAGGGAGGCAGAGAGGGAGGCAGAGAGGGAGGCAGAGAGGGAGGCAGAGAGGGAGGCAGAGAGGGAGGCAGAGAGGGAGGCAGAGAGGGAGGGAGAGAGGGAGGCAGAGAGGGAGGCAGAGAGGGAGGCAGAGAGGGAGGCAGAGAGGGAGGGAGAGAGGGAGGGAGAGAGGGAGGGAGAGAGGGAGGGAGAGAGGGAGGGAGAGAGGGAGGGAGAGAGGGAGGGAGAGAGGGAGGGAGAGAGGGAGGGAGAGAGGGAGGGAGAGAGGGAGGGAGAGAGGAAGGGAGAGAGGAAGGGAGAGAGGAAGGGAGAGAGGAAGGGAGAGAGGAAGGGAGAGAGGAAGGGAGAGAGGAAGGGAGAGAGGAAGGGAGAGAGGAAGGGAGATTAGTTGGTTCAAGCACCCCCATGTCAAGGAAATTCCAGGGTTTAATGTTGAGTAATCTTCTCTCCATCTAATCAGATTGAATGGATTTGCCTTTTCAAATGACCCTAGTTTAACTCTTTGCCTTTGGGGGTTAAATTTAAAGGTTATTATTGGAACTGATTTCCTACCATTATTTGTCTTCTCCTTTAGGAGAAAAGGGAATGCTGGATCAAAGTTCTTGGGATCAGTTCCATTATACAAAGAGAGCAGAGCACAGGGGTAGTTGACTCCCTTAAAGGAGCAGATAATGAGGGATTTTCAGTACCTTTGGAATACCGTCCTCGGCCCTGAGGAGACACCGTTGAGCCAAACGGATACTCCCTATCCTCCTAAATCTTGCCATCTAGCTGGGGTTCCGTTCACGAGGCCAGTGGCTCTCCCGGGGAAAACAAAGCCACAATATTCCCCCTTGGTTCTAGGATTTTGAACGTGGTTCCCCTGTTCATAGTGGGAGTTCCCTTTCCTTCAGAAGCTTTTTAACTATAGAAGATGATCACCGGGTAACCTTCCTGCTTCTTTTCTCTGAAGTTAGGCCCATTATTCACAAAATGTGCTTATTCTTGGCCGGACACATGTACTTGTCTTCTGAACCAACAGCAACACCACAAAAGCCTCCGTGAAGGGTGGGTCTCTGCAATCTCGCCTGGTCCCTGTGTGTTTGGGGGCTGTTGACTTTGATCTAATTGCCATTTCTGAAACCACAGGACAAGCCATCAAACCCAAGTGTCTTGCCTGAGGACACCGGCCATGGTTTGAGCGAGCTTAGTTATTAACCAAGCTTGCACCACCAACAAGAAAGCCCGGGGAGGCCCCTTGATTCCAGCTACTGATGGTTTGTGCACGCCCTTACCACTCTTCCGAATGAGCCACTGCTGACAGCAGACGGTAGCTCGGTTTACCACTTGAATCGCCCTGACCATCCACAGAGCAAGAACCCAAAGGCCCCAGTCATCTCCCTCCTCAACAGTGTGCAGGTTTCTGCAAATTCCAGACTCACAACAGCTGGCAAAAACTGGGCCGGGCCTTTCAGAGGGGGAGCCTCAAGGGGCGGACTGCAAAAGCCCCAGCACCTACCCTGAGCTGCGCACGCTCCTTACCTGTTGCCCTGACGGCCAACCAGAAGGAAGAACGGGGAAACCACTATCAGGTGATTGAAAGGCTTGAGCCTTGTGCTGTTTTATTGACTTGTCACTGTAGATAAATGGACTATAATTTACTTCAAGAGTAAATTACTAGATGTTCATAAAAAAAAAAAAAAAAAACTGTTGTACATTACTGTCCCTAATTAAGATGTTAAACATGATTCCATTTTTAAATTGGAGGAGGCACCAGAAATGAAAAATGCTGATGGTGCTGTATTTCACTCCTGGTTGTTTTTTTTTTTTTTTTCCCCCTTCCTCTCCATACATCAGTTAATGGTTTGGATATCGACGAGCACATGTGGCAATGCGGAACGTGGGCTCTTGAAACTTCTACCCTATCATGGTTTGGGTTCTGTTCGGTTTGTTTATTTTTATCAATTTCTTTTTTTACTTTTATTTACTTATTTTGAGAGAGAGCGCGCACGAGTGGGGAAGGAGGGGCCAAGAGAAGGAGAGAGAACCCATGCGGGCCCCCCACCGCCAGCACAGAGCCTGACGGGGGGGGGGGGGGGGGTTCGATCTCACCAAGCGAGAGATCCTGACCTGAGCCGAAACCCGGAGTCGGGCGGTTAACCGACTGAGCCGTCTAGGCACCCTTCGTTTGGTTTAATGTGTTTTAGGTTTCTCCCTTATGTCTATGCCACTAACACTACTCTTTAAAGACATTCCATTAAGTCACAGACTGCTTTGGATACCGAGTCGGTTAAATCAGAGAAATCAGGAAGATTTGAGAGGGCAGAGGAGGAAACCTATGCAACCTCCCATATGGGCATTTCAAATTAAATAGAACCAATGTCGTGCTTAAAATTAAAAATAGACAAACACACATAAGCTACATAGGTAAGAATTAAAAAAATAACCTGAATTCTATCGTTTTTCCCAAAAATTTGGGATTGTGGGAGAGGTTTTAAGAAGAGGCACTGACCATGTTCTCCAAAGCCAAGGAAAGGGAGAATGATGATCCTCAAGATTCCGAATGGAACTCAGAGGGTGAGCAAAGAGGTGGTATATCTGGGTGCTTGACATGAGTTCCCCCCCACCAAAGTTAGGAATCCCCAGGAGAACTCTTTGCTTTCCCTACTTCAGAAAATATTTGTGGAGCACCTGTCACATGCTGGGCACCAAGCTAGGTACGGAGGAGCCCAGAAGGGACACAACAGTGTCTCTGGCCTTGACATGAGCAGTTTGCCTCCAGCCAGCCAGCTTTCACCTCCTTCCCATCCAGCCATCCAACACGTTCCTTATTCCACATGGACCAACACATTCCCCCTTTCACTGTACCTTCCCCTAACTTCTCCTAGGATAAGGATCCCCCTAGGGATAAAAACTTCCCCTAGGATAAAGATCCCCCATATCCTAATATCCAGACCAGGTCTGGCCAAAGCACTCTGGTCTCAGCCTTTATGGTACTTTGGCCCAACTGAAAAGGATCTTTGATTCACATCCAGCTTTGCCAACCGATTGTGAAGCTGTGGATGGGTAGGGACCAGGTTCGTGTTGCTCCCGTCTAGATCTTCCAGCATCCCCCTGCCCCAACAACAGTTTCTTAATAGGTGACACATGGGTGGATACATAAATTAATGGAAAGAGGAATAAATGAGCGAGTGGACTTTCTTACCACGTCCCAAGACCTAGAAGTCAGAGACACAGTTCTTAGCCCTCAACAAAGAATCCAGTTTAAAAGCTTAAAGGTCTATTGGCTAACCGAAGCATGGAACATTCTTCTGTTATCTATGCCCCGGATGCCAAGTAACACTATTGAGTATTTCTGAGCCTGGGAAGATAGGTTGTATATTCAGGCCTGGGAGAGTTTCACGCGCTCTCCAACCCTTGGTGGTAAGCCTCCCTGCTTTGGGGAAGGCCCCACACTTACTGGGAAGGAGCTATCTAGGCCTCTGACCCAGGTCTTACTCCTCAGGAGAACAAGTAGAAGGGAGGAGGAAACATAATCCCACCCAGGGAGCGGCTCCGGCTAGGAGACCTTCATACATGCACCTCCCCTGGTCCAGGAAATACAGTAGCCCCTTCCTGCTCCCAACACAAACGACAAAACCCAAGAACTCCTCCAGGCTTCGGTTTTAAATGCATACGGATCTACCTGGCAGGAAGTCCTTAATAGGTCCCTTCTGTTCACCCATCCACTTGGCAAATATTAAGCCCAGATTACGTGCAGGCACAGGTTCTAGGTGTTTCCACTCCACAGGCAGACACTTATCCTCTGGTGGTTCTGCCATACAGGCTGAAGGCGATGGCCCGAACACACAGAGGTGCCCGATACCAGACAAAGCTAAAACTCAAGCTGGCACCTAGTGGTTTTCAACCAGATCCTTCGGGTAACTCCTCAAGTCTAGAGCTCACTATGCCGTCCAGCAAGGCAACTCTGGCTTCACGAGGCGACCGAGCACTGGACAGGTAGCTGGCATGTCTGAAGAACAGACTTTTTAATTGTACTTGACTAACTACTTTACCTTTAAATTTAAAAACTGAAGTGGCATAGGGGCACCTGGGCGGCTCAGTAGGTTAAGCGTCCGACTTCAGCTCGGGTCATGATCGAACGGTCTGTGGGTTCAAGCCCCTTGTCGGACTCTGGGCCGACAGCTCAGAGCCTGGAGCCTCCTTTGGATTGTGTCTCCCGCTCTCTCTGCCCCTCCCCCGCTAGTGTTCTGTCGGTCTCTCTCTCAAAACTGAATAAAAACACTTAAAAAAAATTAAAAGGAAAACCGAAGCAGCATAAAAATGTTTGTTTTTTTCCTGTTAAGCACACTTTATTTTAGTCTGACTCTGTTTCACACTAACCATTGAACGTTTAGCATCCAGCCTGAGATGCACATCGAATTTCGGGAACCTGACACAAAAAGAAACGGATGGTAACATATCTCATCAGTACACTTTTACACTGAGCACATGTTACCATAGTATTTTGGTGGATTGGGTTTTCAGTATTATAACTGATCTCACCGGTTTCTTTTCACGTTTTTAAATGTAAACGTTGCTAGAAAATGGAAAATTTTAAGTGTGGCTCACATTATATTTCTATTGGACAGCAATGCTCTAGATGTTTCCATAAATAAATAGCGAGCAAAAATGATGAGATACACACACACACACACACACACACACACACACACACGAGTCTGACTGCTTGGATAATCTCAGCAGAGAGTCCTATCTGATTTCCTATCCCATTCGGACTCCTATCCAATTTCTATCTGTAATTCTGGTCAGGAAGGAGGAAGCCTCTTGCCCCTTATCAAGTTTTTCATTTTCAAACAGTGTCACCCAGAGTCGTCAGAGCAGAATCACCTGTGTCACCTGGGGAGGCTGATAAAGGCAACCCCCAAAGGAGTAGCTTAGGTCTGAAGCTCCTTCTTAATCTAGTCCACAGCCGCACGAAGTGCAAAGGCAGAAAGGGAGAATCTTCCAGGTGGGATCCATCTCAGGTAGAGGAAGCCCTGACGGCAACAGAACCCTTCCCCCACCTCCAGGGCCATCCCCTCAGGCCTCCTGGGACTTCCCAGGAAGAGGCTTTCACTGCATAATTAAACGCAGGGTCCTCAGGGATTGCCTCTCTCTCCACCTTGGCAATTTTTGGATTTCTGGAAGAGAAGGCGGGAAGCGTATTTCCTGGTCCTAGGAAGCAAGCCTGCCTTGCTGGGACGCTTCTCTCTGGTATCTGTTACCTGCACCGGCCATTTTCTGGTTGCAGGGGGCAGGGAGGAGGAATCTGGGGGAGGACCAGTGAGGAAGGAGGCTGCAGCTGAACAAGGTCACGGGTGTCACAGCGGAACCCTCAGCCAGGGGTGGGGAAGCGACCATGACATGGTCGTGCTGGCTCATCCAAAGCCCACCCACCTGGGAGTCTGTCCTGCAGAGAGGGACTTGAGCTTGGCAGCATTCTGAAGGAGCGGGGGAGGCTCGGAGGAGGGTGGGCTGGTCAGGAAAGGGGGTGCAGGTCAGGGCTTGGGCACTACACTGCCCGATGTCTAGTCCTCCCAGCGGTCCGGCCCAGAAACTTCCTGTGCCTGCCTCACCCTCACCAGACAGAAAGCCTTTAGAACCTGTGGTTTGATTTCCAAACGGTCTTTGGCTTTTGGATCCCTTGAGGCTCCGATGAAGATAGGGACCCTCTTTCCAGAAAAATGGACTTGGACAGAATGATGAATATTTCTAGAGGATTTTATAAAGTCCTTGAAACCGACTCATTCAATCTGATATTTTCTTACTACCATGAATTTACATATATATATATATATATATATATATACACATAAAATACATATATAATGTTATATGTCTAATCAGCAGCAGCTAAGAAATGGACCAGTGTAAATCACAAGCTAATTATTTTTGTTTTGCTTTTTCTTTTCATTTTTTCTTTAAAAAAATTTTTAATTTTTTTATTTGTTTTGAGAGAGACCGTGTGCGTGGGGGAGGGGCAGAGAGCGAGGGGGCGAGAGCATCCCCAGCAGGCTCTGCCCTGTCAGACCTCACAAACCGTGAGATCATGACCTGAGCCTAAGCAAAGAGTCCCACTCTTCACTGACTTAGCCACCCAGGCGCCCCTGCTTTTTCTTTTTAAAAAATAAAAAAGACAGTAAAGGAAGTCACCAATGATATTACCAACCTAGTTTTGTTTGCTTGTTTCTTTTTTAGGTGCTTCCCATCCTGGTACAGGTCAAGTTGGATGAGGGTTATACAAAGTGAGAGCTTTAAGAAAGCCAAGTTTTGTCCCACCCCTGTACCTGTGCTGGGGGCAAGCCAACCTCCCAACATCCCTGGGGTCACACAGCCAGACGGACAGAGCTCGACAGCTATGTCCAGCGGTATTCTTGGCCACCACGCTCTCCCGGTCCCCTAGGCAAGCCAGTGCCCTGCCTTCCAGGAGCTCTCCTGGAACCCAGTAACTCACTCTCCCAAGCTCTCACGGCCATTCAGGCAAAGATTAGTGCAGCTGGCAGTCAGCACCATTTCAAAGTGATGATAAGATGTCACCCAGGGCTGGGACAAGGTCTTTACGGACGTCACCTCCCTCCCCGCCATCACCTCCACGAATAGCTTGATATTCGGTATTCCCAATAAATAAATCCCGTCTATAGGTCAACAGGCCTTCCCATGTCTAGGGAGATGTGTGTGCAAAATGCCTTCCCATTCACAGCAATAGCATCTTTCAAGGACCAGCCAGTGTCTGTGTGAGCTTCCCTCTTATTTTTACAAGGCTCTAAAAGTGAATTTTCCCCTGTGCCGGAGAGCTGGAAGTCGAGCTTAATGTACAAACCTTTATTTTCCGAAGAGGCAGTTTGGCCTTCCTGTATCGACAGACTCCGGAGCTTAGATTTATTACAGAATGGTAATCAGGCAAAAGAATAAATACACTGCATCTTTAATTCATTAATCACCTCAGAAAGCAAAATGAACTACAGTAAAGAAGACAATATGTTTTCGAATGCTGGAGGTGGGGGAAGTGGGAGCCTGTTCCTCAATAAAATCCAGTTGCTAAAATCCATTTTGTGTGCAGATTAGAGAAAGGACATTTACCTCTGAGGCTGTCGCTAGAATGGGAGCAGGAACTCTCTATACAGCAGGTTTGGTAAGATGGGGATCTCTGGATGGCCCGTGGTCGTCCCTAAGGTCTCCTCCCTGTTGTAAGGCACATAATGAGCCACAGGCTCATGAGAAAACCAGGCACTGGAGTCAAAGAGACCTGGGTTCAAATCCCTGCTCAGTCTGAAAAGTGGGGAAGGTTGGGTGAGGCACCGCCCTCTGTCACTCAGTGCCTTGAGGTCTATCAACCTATGGGATATGGGTCCGGGGAGGTTTTGTCTTCTAAAAATTTTCACAACGCTACAATCTCATTAAAGCAGACCTGTCAACATGGAAGCAAAAATTAAACATCAGATTTTCTGAGAGGCCGCATGCATCTGGGCACTTTGGAAGCCCCATCCGGCTCGGGAGTCTTGGGTCTGGCCTGGAAGGCTGAGAGGTTGCCCTATTCCTGCTGTGTTCCTGAGCCCTCGCAACCTGAAAACCACAAATTAGCCAACTTTCCACCTATATAACCAGCCTGGTCAATGACAAGTGTTAAGTCAGCATCCTAGAACCTTCAAGGCAGACAGTCAAGGTCTGTGCAAAGATATAATGGAAGATCAAAGTAATAGTTGTTTATTGAGCATTTTGAGGGATTTCACATAGATCATCTCCTTTCACGTTTACAACTATCCTTCAGGGATTTGTTCTACTACTGTGCCCATTGTACAGATGCGAGGACAGGTCCATGGAGGTCAAATCCCTCAGCCAACTTTATATCATGAAGTGGCTCACCCAGGAGTTTCAGAGCTACAGTGGATCCTTGAAAGACACAGGGGTGAGGGACACGGACTCCTGCGCTATCCAAAATCCACACTTAGCTTTTGACCCCCCCCCCCCCCAAAGCCTCCTGTTGACTAGAAGCCTTATGGAAACAGTCGATTAATACATATTTTATATAATATTTGTATCACGTACTGTATTTTTACAATAAAGTAAGCTAAGGGAAAGAAAATGTTGTTAATTTTTTAAGGAAAGAAAATAGAGTTGCGATGCTATTTCTTGATTGAAAACAAAACAAAACAAAACCCTGCCTCTAAGCGTGCCTGCACAGTTCAAACCCCTGTTCAAGGGTGGATCATCTACCGTTTTCTGAGCACTTCCTGCCTACAGCCCTTCATCTACGGGATGCCATTTATTCTTAACAACAATCTAGAGAAAAAAGTGTGACTATTCCCCACTTCATATATGAAGCGAAAGGAAGCTCAGAAGCTTTAAACCAGGGTCACTCAATCCCAGCATGACCTGTCTGGTGCCTTCTAAGGCATTCAACAGCACCCATTCTCCACCCACCCGGTCCCCAAGTCATGACACCCCAAAGCATCTCCGGATGTTGCTCCTTGCACCGTTGAGAGCAACCTCACCCCGGTTCAGAACCCACTGCTTCAGACTACTTGTCGTCCCGCAGAGCTGGGAAGGGTCAGTCTCAGACACCTCCACTAGATAGTTTTCCAAATGCTGCTTCAGTGACCTTGGGGCAGTGGCTTTTTAAATGGAGCCTCATGCCAAAACCTGAAAACTGGTTCCAAATACAAATTCTGAGCCCTCATACCCAGCCTGCATAAATCGGGAATTCGAGGGCTGGGGACCCTAGCAGGGTGGGGGGGGGGGGGGGCTGAAACTTGCGAAAGTTGAAAGCCAGTGCCTTATAGCAGCGTGTCTTAGCTTCGGCTGTGCGCTATGATCACCCAGGGACATTCCAAAAAAAAAAAAACAAAAAACTGACACCACTTGGGGATCCTTAGTTGAGCTGGGGGGGGGGGGGGTGGACTCAGGCACTGGGATTTTGAAAGCCTTCCAGGTGATCCTCAGGAATAGTTGAGGTGGAGAACCACCGACCTAGAGGGAGCTGACCCAGGTTCTCAGGGAGACACTGGTCAATGTCCCAAGCGCTAAAATTAAAAACCATTGAGGTTGGTCCCATGACCCGTCCGCCGGAATCTTGGACAGAAACAACGAGGGCAGTGTAGCGGTTCCCTCTGCTCTCAGTCTCAAACCACAGCCTCACTCAGCCCGGGTCCTCACGTGTGTGCTTCCTTTTTTGGATCCCTCTACCATCGATTTACCTAAATTTCTGAACTTTTGGGAAGCTCTTTAGTGGGACTCTGCACCAGCTCGAGAGGTTAAGGAGGCCAGTAAACTTGGCAGGTGAATGCTTTGCATTAAACCGGACGTATCTGCAAGGTACAGGGATCATTGCTGCAGGCGGCAATGAAATTCAGCTGTCTCTTCCGCAGTATCTGAACATCCTTCCAGGTCCAGCTAAAATAATCCCTCCGTCCTGTCATCACCTTTTCATCACTGTCCTGCTGCTCACCTGCCCCTTCGCAGTCCGAGGCAAGGCGAGACATTGCCCTATTACTCTGGTCGCGTCCTTCCCCATCACGTCCCCAGAACCTGGACAGCCTAGGACTTCTTCCCAGACACCCGTAACCTCCAGCCTTCAAGATCCTTCTCTGAGGCCTCCAGCCTACATTACTCTTCCCTTCTCGGATTCTATTGTGCTTCACCATCGGAACAGCAATATCAGTGGGGACACTTTCGATACATGTGCTTCTACTCTGATCAATTTCCATTTTTTAAAAAGCTGGGCATCTCACCCAGCGCTGTGCTGATCAGCTAACAGCTCTGCGGTGGATGGGAGCAAGGAAAAGGGGTCTGGTTCTATAGCATTTTCATTCCCTGCTGCAAATATTCCCGACCAATTTCATGCTGCCAGTACCTAAACAGGGAATGGGGAAGAGATCCACTCAACTGGTTCTTTTCAGCCCCCAGGAGTGGGCTCCCGCACACGGCTGGTCAGCCATCCAGGCGACATCTCCCGGGAAGCTGTTCTGTGACAGCCCCCGTGCTAAATGCTGAGCCCGAGGCATGGAAGGTAGGGGTCCTGGATCAAAGTCTGGTGTGGTCTACGGGGAAACACTGCCTTTCACAGTGTCACGTGACAGGCTGAGAAACAGGTAAGAGGTAGCTATAAAGGAGGGAGCTGTCGATTTTGCCAACTCAACTATGGGATTCCCCCGGCTTCAGGGGAAAAAAAGATCCTCCACAGTTCTGAGCCAAAAAATACATGGTTCTGACTGGTCCCGCCTGCCTGTCCCCTTAGTAATGGGAGCAGCCAGCTGGCTTTGCACTTAGCAGACACTGCCCCTGCTTATTCATCTGACCTGTATTAAGAATTCCATGTGGCTGCTTCTGTCATCCCGTCTGTAGAAGGGAAGGGACTTCTCCAAAGTCACAAAGCCGGAAAGCCCTGACACTGACACCATGGGGGCTGCAGCACTCTGTGGAATCCCTCAGTGTTTCCAGTGAGGCCAAGTGGCCCTTTGCTCCATCAAAGGCTGTGTGAGCTAGCCTTCCCGTAGCGAACTATTCCTCAAAGATATTCCGAGAGCCTCTGCAGAGATCTCAGAGTCCTGGAGATGGGGTGGTGGGGGAGAAGGGCTGACAACTTGGAGGGCCGGCTTCCACCCTCAGTGGCTTCTTGTGTCTTTTTGCTACAGGGATTCCCCCCATACGCCTTTATTTTAGAAACGGTTCCCCTGTGGAAACCAAACAAGACGGGTCTGAAAACCCACAATTGCTGCCAGAACTTAGTATTTATGGAGGTGGTAACAGAAGCCTGGAGAGCTCTGCTCTGTCGAACCCCAGCTCACCTGGTACAGTGGGGACGTACTGTGGGAATAAAAGAACTTTGGGGAGATTTTCAGAAACTGCATCCAAGCCCAATTTACTTCCTCCCCAAAACGGGCAAAGTCCTAAGGCAAGACTGTGAGCAGGTCACTAACCACTGACCCTGGACCCTGTTCTGGGTGGTCTGGCATTCACACAGCACCAGGCTGCAAGGATTTCTGGGCTGGGCATCCAATTTGCCTCGACACCCAGTCAAATACAGATTCACCCTGGAAACGCCCGACCCCGCATTGCCAACGCTTTTCAAGCCCATCGGGGAAAAAATCTGTCTTACAGGATTTCCCTGCAGGCAGCTTTGCCCCTGAGTCAAGGCCGAGTCAAGGCTGGCTCCTAAACACAACCAGATCTAAAGAACCAGGGCCTGGAATCTGCCCCTCTCCTCCCCGCCCGGAACCTGACTTCCTAAGAGGAGACTGCCACCGCACTGCTGTATTTTAACACATAACTCACAAATTAAAAACTGAAAGAAGAAACGCATGTTTCTGTCAATGGCTTAAGGGGATTCCACCTCTAAGCTGCTGCTAAAACTCCCTTAGTCTTTTTTACATTTGTAGCATTTTGGAGCAATTTGCTGGAGTCAAAGAAGGCAGTCAAATTTCCACAACCGACTTCAAAGCCCCCAAATCCTGTATCAGTGGAGGGGAGCCTGGTAGCAACACCAGAGGGGACGTTTGTTCAAAGAGGTGTGTGTAAGAACGCGCCAGGCTTTTCTGCCCTGTGCCTGCGATTGATGTTAATGGCAGACACGTGACCAAATCCCCATGTAGTTCTTTGAAACAAGCCCCTCCCTCCCTCCTTCCCTGCCACCCGCCCCCCCCTTCCCCAACACTTTTTTTGGCTGTGACAATGCCGATGATACAGAAAAGGGCTAGAACAGAGGAACGGCTTCCACAACTCAATGAACAATACCGGCCTTAATTAACACAAATGAGTCTTTTATCCGGTGGGGAGCACGAAGCAGGAACAGACTGATGGAGAGGAGGGGCTGGACCTGGATGGTTTCACGCCGGTCAACACAGACGTGGACCCAGGTGGCTCCAGAAAAGGGGATCGTGCAAGCTGTCAGGGCACCACCCACCCGAATTCATTCCGCTTTGCTTTCTACCTCTGTTTCCACGCCCTCTCTGGTCTGGCTTTCCCATTTCTTCTCCCAGGGTACCCACCGGTCCCTGTGCAGGAGAGTCCTTCCTCCCCACCTCAGACCCATGAACACACTGTTTGTTCCAGCTGTACCCTCGCTGCTGGCTGGAGGGGCACCTGGGAGGCTCAGTCAGTTCGACTCTTGGTTTCGGGTCAGGTCACAAGCTCACGGTCTCCCGAGTTGGATCCCCCCATCAGGCTCCGTGAGGACAGTACAGAGCCCGCTTGGGAGTGTCCGTCTCCCTCGCTCTCTGCTCTTGCCCCACTCACACTCGGTCTCTCTCAAAAATAAACTTAAAAAAAATTTCCCCAAACAGGAAAGGTGTACAAACTGGCATTTGCTATTAGATAAATGTGCCAGGAGATCTTATAAAAGCTAAGAGGCTAATTCACAGGCTCACAAGCACACGTGTGGGTGCCTATCACCACTCATTTCAGCTAAAATGCAAGGTTATCCTTTCTATTACTTGATTATAAGCAAGGATCAACATGGTTTCCTAAGATTATTGGTCATTTGTATTTCCTTTTTCTAAAAGCTGCCCATTCTTCTCTGCTCATGTTCCCATCAAGTTGTTGGTGGTCTCGGTAAGAGCTCTTCATCCTCAGGAAATTAGGCCTTTGCCTCTCTGGTGGGTTGTGATTTTTCCCACTTTGCTGCTTGTCTTTTGATTTTGTTTAGGGTGTTCTCGGAACATGTAGATTTTAAATGCTTACATAGAGTGATCCGTGCTTGGTCGGATCGCATGTGGGTTTTAGGTCAGGCTAAGGAAGATCTTCCCCATCCCAAGTTTAAAAAGGAGCCCAATTTCCTTTTGCTACCTCTGGAGCTTTTGTTTCTGCGTGGGGTGTTCACAAAATGACCACCCTCCTCCTGCTCACCTTGCAAACCCCCCATCTTCTGGAAAGCGTTTATCCAACACAACAAGCATTTTGTTTTAATTGTCGGTGTGCATCAATAATGAACCTTGAGAGCAAGAACTGTGTCCTATTTGTTTCCAAATGTTCCAGCATCGAATCCATATTCCAGTGTATAGGGACTGCCCAGTAAGTGTTCATGGAGTTAAATCCTAAAATAAAGCCTAAGAACTCGGATGCCAAACCAGCCAGAGAAAAGGGGTTTATTTTCCAATAGCTCTCCAAAAAAGGACATTAAGAAATAGGTCTGGCTGGTGCAGACTATATTTAACATGCTGTCCAGGAAAAGAAACCTAGCCCACAAAAGTGTCAAGGAAATGTCAGGATATGGTTCTTTTGAAAAGCGGGGAAGGGATTAAGAGAACAACCTCTAATTTTGACAGACTGCAAAGATGTCATCTTTGCCGTTGAGGAAACTGTTACTAGACTCGTATTACCTGTTTGTGTGCTCGCTTGTGCCCCTGCTTATTTGAGAACGCTCTAGCACTTTCCAGAGAGGCTCTGAGGCACAAATGCTGTGTGCTGCTCACCAATGCAGGCCTGTACCGGACACACAAATAAATGAGGCGCAGACTCCTTGCTCACAGACTTTAGAATCCAAGAGGAGACGAGAAATTTAAAAGGTAATTGTCTCACAGAGTAGAGGGAAGTAGGCCTTCAGAGCAGGCCATTTGTGTGGTTTAATGCTATGCTTTAGTGGAGGATCAATGGGCCTGACAGTGTGTGATCAAACATCTTGGTTAATCTCAGCCAGCGCCATTTGCCCCGGTCCTGTTTCTACTCTAAGCCAAATCACATACTCAAGAAGTGCCTGGTGGTGTTGGCGACGAATAATAAAACACCTCCTCAGTACTTCTAAGAGTTTGTGCAAATAATCTGGAAGACATCTATCCCTGTAACTCACTAACTAAATCCATTATTCTCTTTTTCACGCAGAATGCTGTTTAAGTACCATCATCACTTTAAAATGAGCCATTCTGGGGCGCCCGGGTGGCTCAGTCAGTTAAGCATCTGACTTTGGCTCGAGTCATGTTCTCACTGTTCGTGGGTTCGAGCCCCGCATTGGGCTCTGTACTGACAGCTTGGAGCCTGCTTCAGATTCTGTGTCTCCCTCTCTCTCCCTCTCTGCCCCTCGCCCACTCATGCTCTGTCTCTCTCACTCTTAAAAATAAACAAATATGTTAAAACAAACTTTTTTAAGTCAACTTAGCCATTCTGCTAGTGCAAAATCCTCAGTACCCCTTTGGTTCACATGCTGGATCTGTGATGACCTGGTCACTTGGCTGACTGTAGACTCCTAGGAGGTCTCTGACTCTGGATTACTCGACCCATTTCCCAAACGAGAAAAATGAGACCCCAGGGGAATATGCCTGCCCAGCTTGTATGGCTGCTTCGTGGCTCAGTCAGGTGTAAAAAGGAGGCTTCTGGACCCCACCTCCAATTTGCTTTCCCCGTGAGCCTTATCGGACTTCCTTACTCCTTCCTTATATAGACTTGATGCTAATAGAGGGCTGGGAAGAAGAGACAAAGCTGGGAAAGCACAAAGCAATCGTTCATCCCTTTTAATTTTACGGGACCTGAAAAACGCCGAGTTGTGAGACAGAACAATAAAATACGTGCTATTCACCAGTTATTTCTTCACTTCCTTGGTTTCCATGAATAACTGTGTCCCTGAATTCCTCTACTAGGAGTTCTCAATTCTGGTTGTCCATTAGCATCCCCAGCAGTTGTTATTTAAAAAAAAAAACACTGACGCCTCAAGTTCTGGAGTCATTGGTCTGGGGCCGGCATCAATGGTTTTTCAACACCTCCCCAGGGGCATCCAAGGTTGACAACCCAGTTCCCAGGTGCAGGATCTGTTCATGGCCCAATTCTACTCGCGTCTATCTCCAAAAGGGCGTGCACAGGAGTCCGGGGTACGAGTTCCCCTCCCCCACGTGGGGAAGGGCCCATCTTCCAAACCTGCTGCCCCC